>NC_065406.1:14930024-15287769 GCF_024362695.1 Pectinophora gossypiella | reverse complement strand
AGGTTTACTTTTTATTTATCGGACAAATAAAGCAATGCAACATTTTAGCTGTTTAAGTTTAATGGTCTCCTCTTCTTCTATCGTGTGGGTTGTGAGGTGAATGACCAACGTGATCTGGCCTGGTGTCAGGGTTATTTTTGAGCCGTCAAAGGCCCTTGACGTCTCGAGGTGACGTCTAGTCTAGTGGTAAAAGGATACGGTTTATTATCCAGAGAAACACATCATTATAATCCTCATTATCATTAATGTTAATTACGAAAGTTTTGTACGTCTGAAATTGGTGCAAGCACTAGTACTAGCCAATAAGAAAGTTATATTAACTGTTGTATGTTTGTACTGTTTATGTGCTTAATAAATAAATAAATTATATAAGACTGACCCTTATTTTGGTCTGACCATTGCAGGCCATCCATGAAAGTGGTAAAGAATGAACTATAAGAATAACTTTAATTGATTACTGGGACGTCTTACCACATAATTTTATTTGAAATTGTCCAAGAACTGAAAGTTTTTTTTTTTAATCCACAACGTTTCCAAGAAAATTGATCGACTGACAAACTTCGGGAACATTTCGTGGGCCTCTGACAATCCGACTACCCAGCGAATGATTTGATAGGTCAACTGTAAACTACCTAGCCGTTCGGATCATTGGCTTATTGACAGTCTCCTTTCACAATTTCTGAATCAATGATTCACACTTTACTTACATTGCTTCAAACTGAGAACTGAGATGTCCTTAGAAAAGGCTCAGTACGATCTACTCTGAACCAGCGTGCGTGTATGAAACGATTGATAAATGTGGAGGAAGCAAGTATTTTTTTGGCGTGACTTATTGTAGATTTGCCGTAGATGGTATTAACTACTTGGCTAGAAGGAAGAAAAGAAGTGTGTCAGGATCGAAGCAAAATGGGATTCCATAGACTCTGCTTACCCAAAAATAGGCGTGAATTTATGTATGTATGTATGTGAGAACTTTAACTTTCCTACTTTCAGCTTTCAGTATAACACATACGGCTGTTAAATAAGTACAATACCACCACTATAATTGTTCGCTTTTTATATTTTTTTTTTGCTTCTACGCTGTACTGACTAGAACGGGCTGGATGGAATCATCTCTCATCCGATTACAGTGTTCCCACGTAAACAAAACAAAACAAGAAAGAACTCAGTTCTGAATTCAAATTCTGATACACGATAAATCTAATAATAGACGATCATGGAAATTAGCATTCGTTTATGTTCGGAATTACGATGATTGCCGAGGAACATTGAGAAAATAGAAGCACTCGAATTTTCAACATAAAGGAAACAAAATAGAGTCGTTTATAAAATATCTTAACACCGAAGTTATAACCAGACTCAGGTACCAAGAGACGAAGCGTCCCCAAAGCAAATACGTAATAAGGCTCTGAATGCACAAACGTTTGTTTGTATCCAACTATTGTGTGTGTTTAGGTTTCTTGTGAAAGTGCTCTCAAGTGGAAATGCTCAGCGTCGAAGCTTTGTTGCAAGTGAAGCGTAATCGAAAATGTTACGGCCTTAGGAGTAATTTATAGTGTTGATTGACGGTAACGAAACGGTCTAAGTTGGAATATTCGAGATTCGGTTGCCGACAACAAACAGCCTGCGCCACCGCATAATATACTTATTTAATTGTTTATGATTTATTTTTGAGGAGCTCGGTGGCGCAGCGGTAAACGCGCTCGGTCTGCGATTGTTGAAGCAACTTTCGCAAAGGCCGGTCATACGATGGGTGACCACAAAAAAAAAGTTTTCATCTCGAGCTTCTCCGTGCTTCGGAAGGCACGTTAAGCCGTTGGTCCCGGCTGCATTAATAGTCGTTAATAACCATTAATCTGCACTGGGCCCGCGTGATGGTTTAAGGCCCGATCTCCCTATCCATCCATAGGGAAGGCCCGTGCCCCAGCAGTAGGGACGTAAATGGGCTGATGATGATGATGATTTATATATATTTAGGTATTTATTTACACACATTTTCAACATTACAAATGTATCCATTGCGTCACAAACAAGCTCCCGCTTAGGGTACTGAAAAGTATCGGCGCCCGAAGCACGTAATATACGAACCCAACGACCCCGATTACTTTAGCCATATAGGCGGCCAATCAGCTCGCAACAACAAACACTTCAAACCCTGATGCCGACTCCGCCTGCGTGGTCGACTGAATCTATCATTCAGCGCTTATCGTTGTCGTTTCAAAATTATTTCAAATATTGTCCTCTCAGACGATGCCCCGAACCGGGGTTCGCGCCCAACTGGACACACTCAAGCCTGTTGTCTTAAATTTTGTACCGGGAGAGAGCCCTCAGCGCTCTTTATTTGTCCGGTCACGTCAAATTTGAAATAATACAGACATCCTTCGAACAATAATAGAAGCAAGATTTTATCTGAAAATAAAAATCATATCTCAAATAATAATGAATTGAAGAACAACTATCTTTTATTTAATGCTAATGTAACCGGACGAAGCAGAAAAGGCAATGAAAAGAATAAGACAGGTAAAAATAACACGATTTACCGGAAAAACTACAATTGCCGAGGCGATACCATACAAAAGTAAACTTTTGCTTCGGCTACTCTAGACTCGGACATTTTTGTTTTGCTTGCTAAGTAGGTCATAAATTGTGCTGCTGTTCGCTTAAGTGCGACTCCCACTTAGGCAGCTTAAAGCCGGTGGTACAGTTACATCTAACATTACTTGTGTTAAGTTTATGTCATCACTAATTTAAGATCCACGCTCTTGATGATGTAGCATTATTCACTCTTGTCTATCAAAGACCAGTTCTTTCACTTCCTTATACGACACTGTAAGCTCTTCTTGGTCTTCCCCTTCCTCTCTTTCCTTTTTACTTCCCTTCTATGATGTCTTTAATAAATTCGTCGTCTATTATTAAGTGTCTAATCATCTTACCTCTTCTGTCTTCAGTAACTCTCAATATTTGCCTTTCTTCTCCCTTACTCTTACTAGCACTTCCTCATTAGTAACCTTAGTTTAGTTTATGTAGGTATACTTATTTAGCTTCACTATTATTATAATTTTATCCTATACCATTTATTTTCATAATAATATGTTGTTTGTGTTGTAAGTACTTTATGTCCCTTCTGTGTAATGAAGTGTTGCATTCTTATTATTACTAACCGGCTTCCAAAAAAAAATCTGACAGATTATGGGTATAGAATAAAGAATAATACTCCGTATAGAACAGTAACTCTCCGCTGCACATCAATTTCTAAAGAGCGCCGACTTCACCCCCTCTGTGTCTTACTTTAGTCTTATATGGACGTAACAACATTTTGTTAATTGTACAAATTATCGGATCGTACCTACTTATCCATTGAAGAAATGAAAAATTTAGACTTCTGGGGGCTAAAAAGGCCACATCGCGGAGCAATCAATCCAAAAAAGCAATACTTAATGCAATTTGACATTTGCGTATATAAAAGTAAGGGCGCAATGCAAACAAATTTCAAATAGCAATATTGCTTTTATAGATGAATTTCTACGATGTGGCCTTTTTAACCCCCCTATAACCGATACATCTTAAACATGAGGCTGTTGCGATTTGCAAGGTTTTCAAGTGAGTTTTTGTACAATACCATAATACATTAGCGGAAAAAAATGTTTGCTAATTATTATAAAATTCAAAAGTTGAGGACAAGTTTTATTAAAATAAAACTGAATTATGTATCTAAATGTGCCTCAAACCTTACTATCTTTTTTAGTTTTTACAACAATGGATGGTTTTCTGTTTTCTGGTGCATGGCCAAAGCTTTAAGAAGCTCAAACTGGAAACGTTATTAAAAATATGATAAATGTTTTCCTTTGCGTCTTTGGATGTTTTCACATTCATACATACTAACTTATTTTTTAAGCCTTAGCTATCTCACTAGGACACCTTGGTTGCGCCACTAGCGGGAAAGATTCATCATCATCATCCAGCCCATTAACGTCCCCAACTGCTGGGGCACGGGCCTTCCCTATGGATGGATAGGGAGATCGGGCCTTATACCACCACGCGGCCCAGTGCGGATTGGTGGTTATTAAACGACTGCTAATGCAGACGGGACCAATGGCTTAACGTGCCTTCCGAAGCACGGAGGAACTCGAGATGAAAACTTTTTTTTGTGGTCACCCATCCTATGACCGGCCGTTGCGAAAGTTGCTACTTCAACAATCGAAGACACGCGCGCGTTAACCGCTGCGCCACCGAGCTCCTCCTCGAGCGGGAAAGATTGCCGGCTACAAATGGTTAAGCGGTGTTGGTTGTCAACAAAGATGAAACAATATTGCTATTTGATTTTTGTTGAAATTGCACACTTACAAATATCGCCGTTTAGATGAATTACATCAGTGTGACCATTGTAACATGCGCAAAGTGATATAATTTTGTGACGGTCATTTTATTGATTCTGACAATATAATTATGTCGATTTGATATGTGAACCCAAATAAGTCATGTTGTCGCAAACTCTTTAGTTGGGCAGCGACTGGCTGGTTTCCGTCCTGTCATGAAATTACGTTTTAGTTTTATCTTTTTATACGTTTTTTTTGTTTTCTGTTGTCTTTCTACGGTGCTCTTTTCGCTTACACATGTCATTCTGTCAAAATACGAACAAAATTACGTGACACGTATGTTAGGAATAAACAAACTTATCGATTGCAACAAAATTTATTGAATTGGTCGATCTTTTTATCGCGTTGCGCGTGTTAGCCCTGGTGATTAACTTGCGCAATCTTAGTGGCTTCAACATGATATCGTAGTGAGATAGGACTTTTGATATTTTCAGAAATTAAGTAGCAATTATTCCGAATAACTTTTCCAACAAACTATTTAAATAGTTGATTGATTGTAGAGTTGTTTAAATAAACAACTACATCTCTACTCTCTCTCTCTCACACTCTCTCTCTTGTAGGATTGTTGTTGTGGGGTTGTTTAAATTTTTTTTTTTATTTAATTCTCATCTATTAGTAGTAGTGCTAAGTACGGTCACGAGCATTAATATGTATACACTTTGGTACCATGTCACATTAACTTTTTTGACAAATTGAATAGTAAATCTCACTAAATGTCAAAAATGTTAGTGCGACAGAGTCCTAAAATGGATACATTTATATTGCTCATGACTGTACATAAACTCACGCCCGTAATCCCCAGTAGGGTAAGCAGAGGACAAGTAATCAAAAACAACTGCAGCCACTGTTGATACGTAAACGATGCTGATTAGACATAAGCTCATGACTAAATCCTAATCCGGGTAGTCAGAGGTGAATCCGTCGCAAGATGAACTAAGTACCAACACCACACCGAGCTTTCTGTTAAACCAACGTGATAGGTGATGAGCTGTATATTACATGCTATCCAAAATAGATCCGCCCCTCCCTCTTATTATTATTATTATTGTTTTTATATATATTTGAGGTCTTTTCGTAGCATCTGCGGTGTGAAGTTGAGTGATAGAGTGAGAAACAGTGTGATAAGACAGAGATGTGGTGTAAAAGACGATATAGTGACTAGGATTGAGAAGGGAATGTTAGGTTGGTTTGGACACGTAGAGCGGATGAAGGATAATAGGATTGCAAAAGCGGTATATAAAGCGAAAGTTGATGGTAGGGCTGGCAGAGGAAGACCGAGAAGGACTTAAGATGACCAAATTGGAGATGTCCTTAGAAAAGGTTCAATACGATCTACTCTGAACCGGCGTGCGTGTATGAAGCGATTGATGAATGTGGAGGAAGCAAGAGAAGTGTGTCAGGATCGAAGCAAATGGAATTCTATAGTCTCTGCTTACCCCGGTGGGAAATAGGCGTGAGTTTATGTATGTATGTATGTTATATATATTTAAATCTCTCCGAAAAGGTATGAGTGGCACGGGCCGTAGCCAAGTGCTGTTATTGGTTCAGTGATAAGAATGTCCAAACAATGCGACACGTATTCAGTATAACTGCTTTTTGAAGCAGTGCGTGTGTGGATGGGTGTATGTTGAGAGTGTGGAGACCGGTGTGGAGTGTTTTTGGTATAACGCCTGTAGTGGATTAATTAATAGTCCTCAATGTCCCACTGCATGGCAAAGGCCTCTCTTTTCTTCTACCACTCCTCCTTGTCGTCACCTTGTTCGTGCCACCGTTTCGAAAAGCGGTCTGCGTTTGCAGGAACCCACTCTGTAGCTTTTTTGGTCCAGAGGTCATCGGGCATTCGGGCATATCCAGCCCAGTCCCATTTCAAGCAGGTAGCCTTTTTCGCTAACCCCCAAGCTTGGAATCTTAAAAATATGCAAAATTGAAAATACGTTTTCACCTTTACAAGATAAAAGATGTAACTTAATGAGACCTCCTAATTCATTATTTAATTACTTCAATCTCATTTCCTAATCGAACCGAAGCAATTAGTCTAATGAAGTAGGTACCTATTCCAAGAGCAGTCTGACTAAAGAATGTCAATTAGGAAAAAAAAGGTATTTACATAAAACGCGAGTCATAAATCCTTTGTATAATTTAAAACACACGAGTCTTGAACAGTGATGATCCGTCCCAGGGAATGTTCTCACTTTGGGAATGTTCTCACTTTGGGAATGTTCTCACTTTGGGAATGTTCTCACTTTGGGAACGTTCTCACTTTGGGAACGTTTTCACTTTGGGAACGTTCTCACGTTGGGAACGTTCTCACTTTGGGAACGTTCTCACTTTGGGAACGTTCTCACTTTGGGAACGTTCTCACTTTGGGAACGTTCTCACTTTGGGAACGTTCTCACTTTGGGAACGTTCTCACTTTGGGAATGTTCTCACTTTGGGAATGTTCTCACTTTGGGAACGTTCCCGGCAGTAAAAAGACGCAAAACTTATGTAAAAAGAGCTGTAATACCTACCCTTGCTAATAATAACGGCCTCTGTGGTCTAGTGGTTGAGCGTTGGGCTCACGATCCGGAGGTCCCAGGTTCGATTCCCAGTGTACATCACGAAAATTACTCTGTGGTCCCTAGTTTGGTTAGGACATTACAAGCTGATCACCTGATTGTCCGAAAGTAAGATGATTCGTGCTTTGGAAGGCACGTTAAGCCGTTTGTCCCGGTTACTACTTACTGATGTAAGTAAGTAGTCGTTACATGAGCCATGTCAGGGGCTTTTGGCGGCTCAATAGTAACCCTGACACCAGGGTTGATGAGGTTGGTACTCCACCTCACAACCCACACGATAGAAGAAGACTTCTATATAATTAATAAAAATTTATTCTCCCAGTACAACAATTTACACAACCATCGTCTCTCCTTCCCTTCTCACTCCTTCTATCCCTCTCTCACTCCTTCACTCAACCTATCATTTGTCTATGCATCCCTTCTACACTCTATACCTTCTGTACTACTCATGTTACTCGTTTACTTCTCACACAATCATCTCAACTCACCTATCACTCACTCAGCTATACATGAGATAATTCGATAGAATTTTTCATTCTTATTTCCTTACATGATAAAACTTTATATAAGACACTATTCACTAAGAGCTAATTAGTTCATCTTGTGATGGACGTACCTCTGATTAAGCCAAAAGGCTATTTGACAACTTAGTCAAATGAGATACTATTTACGAATCGTAAAATCGACAATTTTCTACGGAATTTGTATGGAAATACTGGCCTGTGACGTCATCAGTGAAAGCAGTCAAAAATCGTAATCATTGTTACTTAATTCATAATTAAAATTCGAAAATAAGTCAAAAAGAAAAATGAGATTGATTTTTGATCATCATAGACTGGCTTCTATTTGTAGATCTAAGCACTTTATAATTTATCTTCGACCCAGTCAAATAGCCTGTTGGGATATAGTTATGAGCTTATTTTATGTTACTAACACCTACCAGTACATAATAAAGATGCCTCAAGCCAAAGCCTCTTCTTTCCCTTTCTAATGATGAAAAGCAAAATATAACAAGAAATATTGGAGTGGTGCCAACCGTATGAATTTCTTCGCTGAATGGCCGCGTGTGGGAATAGAAAATCGCAATTGGAATTGAAATCTCTATTGCAGTACGATCGCAGAATGGGTTTGTTCAATACCATTTGCACGTGGGAAATTGAAAGCGTAACCCTTAAGTATTATATGACGATTTGAATATCGTAAGTCGTCTCCTTAACGAGGAATCGCTGTAATAAAACGGGTTATGTAGACTCCGGTTTCCTCAATTGCAAACCGTGTTAAGCCACATAATATATCCCTTGTATATCTCATTATCGGCTTTATTTAATATATATATCTATATTAAAAATAAGATGACTCCGTCCTTTGAAATGGGAATTAAATTGAAATCGCTCGGTCGCGACTTGATCCCACTAGCTGTTGCCAAGCTGGGACGAGCGACTTAGCGTCCATTTGTATTCCAAAACGTGATAATTTGCAAGGGATAGAAAATAGAATCTTTACAATTATTTACTTATTTATTAATTAGTTGTCGAAAGACGTACATTACCAAATTGGAGATGTCATTAGAAAAGCTTCAGTACGATTGATAAATGTGGAACAAGGACCAATTGATGTGGAAGAAGCAAGATAAGTGTGTCAGGATCGAAGCAAATGGAATTCCATAATCTCTGCTCACCCCGGTGGGAAATAAGCGTGAGGTTATGTATGTATTAGTTCCTATCGAAATAACTACAACTTTCGTTCATTATAATATATTATAAGGTGTTAGTGACATTGTAACGAATACTGAGGGGGATGATTCAAACCATGATTCTGAGTTAATATCAAGTGATTTTTTTTTATATAATTTTATACTTTTGCGATGGAATATTCCACTTGATATCAACTCGTAATCATGATCTGAATCATCCCTCAAAGTTTTCGTTACGATGGCACTAACACACTATTTTCTGCAGAGTAACGTAAACATAATATTATATTTATAAAACTATTTAATAAGTATTTTTAAAATTATCTTACTATTAGTTTCAATATACGTACAGTCTCAATAAATCACACGAAAATTAATCTTGATTTAGTTTGACAGCCCTGAGTAAAAGTAGAGCTATCAGTTGGGCGGAACTAATTTTGTACTAGACCCGTCAAAGTAAATTAGAATTAAGTATATCCGCGAATCATTTAATTTGATCGTTTATTTGAACTCATTCATTTACCTGCCATTACGAGTAACAGGAAAATAATAAATAATTATTCAGAAACAGTAGGCATTAAATAAAAATGATGGCACACTGCACCTGCAATAGTTTCCTTTACACTGTGTCCTTTTTATTTACATAGTACCAGCTAATTTATTATTTTATGTGTACTTACAGTATTTTTTATTAATACCCAAAACAGAATTTATATCTTTTGTATTACATTCTCTCTCATCATTTAAGAGCTGCGCGCTTATCGTAGGAGTAATCGTCATTCCTTTTTTTTCCACCAAATCCTTCATTTCCTGATACGACACGACCTGCATCCTTTCTTTTATTTGTTTGTTTTTATTTGTATTACTTTAAATTTTCTTTATTTTTCTTTTTCATGTATTTCATTGTGATTTAATTTGTTTAATATGTTACAAGTTGATGATTATGATGTGATCCAGCCGATTTCTGCTACGGCGACTGCTTCAATGTGGCTTATATAGCCAATCTTATTAAAAAAGATCCTCGCACATAGCGGGTTACTAGTTATTAGCTAATCATATAGTACACAACTGTGTTTTACATTTTTTATTGCATTTATCTAAAACTATAACTTAAAAATTTTAAAAATCTGACTTGAACTTGAACCCGCAGCGCTTGTCAAACTAGCGAGCGTGTTAACCATTACACCACCGGGTCGTCATCCTGTCCATTTTCCCTAAGCACGTTAATTAGTTGATCTGGGAACTAAATCATAACGATATTTGGAGGCCCTTAACGCGAAGACACTAGGTTCAAAATGCTCCGGGACCACAGACTGCGGGACCAGTGTGTAACGTCTGAGTAACCAAGCCAGTCCAACTTTCACCTGCAAACGCGCAAGTCTCATACCTGAAAAGAAAAACAATAAGACATGAATCATTATTAATGAGTAATTTTAAAACACATTTGTTACTGATAACATTGGGAAAAAACATGCAATAAAAATACACCAGAATATAAAAACCGAAGACGCACACAAGGCGGCATTATTGCGTTTCACTTGATACCTACTCGTTTTTGGTACGATAAGTAATTCCTTTTTTGTATTGGAGAAAGCATTAAAATTGTTATCTTATCTACGAATAACCAAAAACAACCTACAGTCAAGATTACTAAGTATAGCTATAATATGATTTGCCTATAGGCAATCAACCGATCGCTTAATTACTGTCTCTGTTTTTCTTTGTGTTCATGGAGCGCCATGTGTTTCAATAACATAAACATTGCATAAATAGCCTTATTGATATTAGACTATTTATTCTAAAATTAGGATAAGGAATAATACTACGTATAGAACGCCTACTCTCCGCACCCCACCAGTGGCTGAGCTAGATTTACCTCAACCCCCTCGGTCTTACTTTAGTCTTCAATCGTAATGGGCATGAGTGTCTGTGTCAAACGAGGAGTATTGTATGAAGTGTCCGGGGCGTGCTAATATGTCGCACTGTTGGGTGGTTATCACCTATTATGTTGGTCTAACAAAAAGTTCGGTGAGGTGTGGGTACTTAGTTCATCTTGCGATGTCTGTACCTCGTCTATCTCAATTTATATTATGCTGGGCAAAGGCTTCCCCTCAATCAACTGGAGGGGGTATGGAGCATAGTCCACCACGATTCGCCCATGAATCACACGATCCACCACGGATTGGTATGTTGCAATAGTACTAATAAAAATTATATATTTACCTAAACAGATGCGATTCCCCTCACCAAAGGGCAAATAAGCGTAGTTTGGTATTTCAGCTTCATTTTCGGGCGAAAATCTGTCTGGATCAAATACATCAGGATTTGGATAATAATTCTCATCTCTATGTATAGCATACACTGGCAATACAATGGTACAATCTTTATCGACTCTCACTCCACCAACAGGCAGTATTGTATCCTTCGTGCACTTGCGTTGAATCATACCAATTGGGGGAAATTTTCTCAAAGCCTCTTTGACTACTTTGTCTAAATATGGAAACTTTTCATAAACATCGCTATACGTCAACTTCTCATCACACTTATCAAATACCTCATCGATTTCATTGTGGACCTTTTTTAAAATGTTCGGGTTGTTTGACAGTTCCAGTAAAGTGAAATGCATTGTATTGGCTGAAGTATCAGCACCAGCTACAAAGAAAAAAAAACGCTTGAGCCGCCAATACTTCAACAGATGGTTCCAATTCATATCCCGTTGTAAAATCTTTCATCATCCCCTGATCTTGTAGCTCCAAGCATATATCAATGAAATCGTGTCGTCTTTGTTTTTCATTTCTTCTATTTTCAATAACTTTCCTCACAACACCAACAAAGAACTCTTCGTAATCGCCAAAAGATTTCAAGTTAAAAACTTGTAACAAACGCGGGGATATATTAGCTATAGCAAATATGAGGTTAGACTTCAAAGTTGGAGCTATAGCTTTCTTTACCATATCCAAAAGTGGAGAATCCATCGTGTTTTTGACTTGAGCATCAATACCAAATACTGATGCGGCTATGGATGCAGTAGTATACGAATACAATGCCTCGAAAGGATTATCCACATTTTTCGGGTCCTGTTTGATCCGTTCTACGAAGTCTCGACCGCATCTTTCAAGAATATAAAACATGTTCTTTAGCTTCGAGCTCGTGAAAATAGGAGAGAGTTTGTGTCTCAGAATTTTCCAGCGTCCGAACTCGTCTATGAACAGAACATTGTCAGCTAGGACATCTTGCGGGTTTAGCGTGATTCCTCGCTTATAAAAACTTTGGAATTCTCCTGCCATTACTGCTTGTACGTTTTCTACGTCTCGTATCAGCAACGCTGGCCTCATTCCAAGGAAAATACCAACGTAAGGTTCTCCGGGATAGTCATCGTACACTTTCTTGTAGACTTCAGGTAAAGATACATTCCCAAAATAGAATTTCGAGAGTAATCCACTGACTTGAACTACATTTCTTTTCTTCCAATAGTCACTGTTTTTATTTTTTAATATGAATATTGCCAAAAGTGAGCACAGAAACAATAATAAAAGGAAAAACATTATGGTGTAGAAGTACTACTTCAACGTTTAAATTGTTGACACGTTTGTCCTCGCGAAGAGCAATAAAGTACTAACTGACATTGTTTACGTATCATTAATGAAGTGGCCATGACACGAACCATTAGGGTTCCGTAACAATATTAGTCATCATCTCCCTAGCGTTATCCCGTTTCTCACAGGGTCCGCTTACCTAACATAAAAAATTGACAGGTTCACTTTTTTTCAGTTCAGTTTTTTTCACTTTCAGTTCACACACCTCCGAAAATGAATTTCTCGGGAATGTAGGTTTCCTCACGATGTTTTCCTTCACCGATGAGCACGTGATAATGATCCAAACATGTATTTGAAAATAAATTCAACAATCATAGGTTTAGGCCTGTGCTGGATTCGAACTTGCGACCTCAAAGTGAGAGGCAAGCGTTCTACCAATTGGACTACCACAGCTTATCCGTACCACTACGCTAATGTGCGTTTGCTTATCCGTATTACTAGATAAGAATTAATAGGTTTCATTTAATTAAAATGCCTTTTGAATTTTAAAATTTTCGTGTTCAAAAATAAAATGCGGTTTTTTTCTACTTTCATTTTATGTAAAGAACTCTAAAAATGAATATTGATTGGAGTTTGAAGCTCTCAGTTGGTAATAAATATTAATATTGTATGTACTCTCCTTATCGACGTGATAACACAAATTGAATAGTCATTCTTCAATGGCGTATTCTTAACTAATTAGATTACTTATTGTGTAGTATTACTTATTTGATTATTTTGCAGGAAATTATAACAGTCGCTTAATATCCATCAATTAGTCGTCTCAAAATAACGTATTATGTTATCTGACAATTTTATATCAGGGACTTTAGCTAAGGGCCTAGGTACATTATGGCATATAGTCGTATGAAGTATTTGTAGTAATGAGTAATATGTTAGAAAATTTCGTGGTCAGACGCCCGTTTCCAATGTCGTAGGTTTGATTTCCTGTTTGGATCTCTATGTGTTTTAACTCGTTTAATGTATGTATGTATGTATGTATAAACTAACGCCTACTTCCCTTTCCTTTTCGGTGGATAAAAAAATTACAAGCATAACTTAAAATAAAATTAGATGGTGTATACGAATTAATGAATGGGGCAAGTCACAGGGACTGTAATCTGGAACCTGACGGAGGGCAGCAGTAACTGTCAGTAGCATTCAGAGGCGGAGGACAGGAGAGTTAGTACAACTTTGAAATATAATACTTTGGGGCCATCCCACTCGCGTCAGACAGAGTACTGCGGGGAGGACGACGAGAGGGAAACCACTGCCCTATTTTTCCCTTAAATAGTAGTATGGAGAATGCTTCACCGATAAGATCGTGGCTTTTAAATTAGTGATGATACGAATGAATGTGGAGGAAGCAAGATAAGAGCGTCAAGATCGAGACAAATGGAATTCCATAGTCTCTGCGTACCCCGGTCGGAATTAGGCATGAGTTTATGTATGTATGTATGCTTCAGTACACACCATCAATGAATTAGCACCAATGTTATTGGTTCAATCGAACTTGGGGATTGACATAAAGTGACATGTCACGTTACATACACAAATACAGGGTGTTAGTGACACAACGTAACGAAAACTTTGAGGGATGATTCAGGCCATGATTCTAAGTTAATATCAAGTGTAAAGTATAAAAAATATCATGAATTTTCACTTGATATTAACTCAGAAACAAATGGATAATATCATTGCAAAGCTGAAGTGGCAGTGGGCAGTACACATAGCGAGGAGAACCGATGGCCGCTGGGGCGGAAAGGTTCTAGAATGGCGACCACGTGTCGGACGACGCTCAGTGGGTAGGCCCGCTACAAGGGGGACCGACGATCTGGTGAAGGTCGCGGGAAGCCGCTGGATGCGGGCAGCGCAGGACCGATCGTCGTGGAGATCCTTGGGGGAGGCCTATGCCCAGCAGTGGGCGTCATACGGCTGATGATGATGATTAACTCAGAATTATGGTCTGAATCATCCACCTTAATATTCGTTACGTTGTCACTAACACCCGTACGACGTAACCGTATGCACCGTAGTGGCTCAGTTGGTATATCACTTAATTCTCACTGTGAGGTCGCAGCAGGCCTAACACGCTAAAACGGCGCGAGTACAGCGAGTAAATGTCAAAGCGCTAGTTGTCAAATTTGACAAACGAGTCATTTTTTTTTTTTTTTTTTGGTTTTCCCCGAAGGGTAAGGCAAAGGGAACTATGCCCATACAGCCATGTCTTACGTATTTTTTTTCTTGATGATTGATGAAATGATGAAAGATGATGATGATGAAACCTAAGCCCCCACCCTCGGAGTAGACTCCTACTCCGAACCCCAAACGAATTAACTCAAAAGTCCGCATAAACTTTCGAGTTATGAAGCAGCTTCCTGGCACGAAGCGGAAATAGGCAGATACACTTTGTTTATTGAATACTCCGATATAATAACACTCGCGAATGTCTTCCGACCAACTTAATGCGATCATTAACCACAAAACACCACTTCGTATTAATTATTTAGATTATTCAATGAAGAAAGCAACTGTCCCGTTCCCGTTTCCCGCCAAAAAGCCACACAAACGAGTCAAGGTTCCTCGTTCACGCGTCGACTTGCTAGCGACTTGAATATGATAAGTGTGTCACACAAATGATGTTAAAAACTATCAATTTTTATACATTGTTTTAAGTTTACGCTTAAAACACATAATAACGGGTTCTTACCCGTTAATATGAGAAAATTGATAGCTCAGCTCAGCTCTCTTATAAGCAATATACAATAATAAGATATTTCCTTTATCGACATCTTGAAAAAATCGCGGATGTCCCGATAGTTGTGTACACGACGCGACGCGAGATAAAATAACGTGTTAGCATAGCGTGCTAGGCCTGCAAGTTCGAAAACCAACACGGGCCTAAACCACGTGCTCAGCAACAGATAAAAATATCGTGAGAAAACCCGCATTCCCGAGAAATGCGTTTCGGGGGTATGTGACCTAACCTGTATTGAGCTAGTTTTCCCTCTGCGAGTTTGAGGAAAGTCTCCTAAAAATCACGTCAATTCCGCGCTCCGTTTTCCCGTAAAAGTCGGACAAACAATCAGACACATAATATACACTTTCGCATTTTATAATATTATTAAAATATAAATTGCACTTATCATTCAGTTTTTACATAACAATATAATAATATTGCGTAATAATAATCTAGAACACACAAATACATATACACTTTATTACTCCAAAATTAAAAGAAATACACGGCAAATGGCGGCCTTATCGCTTAAAGCGATTTCTTCCAGACAACCATAAGGCGAGGAAATATGTAAAAATTGAAATTGAAAGACAACACCTGCAGCATATTTCCTGTTGATGATAAATAATGATGAAATAAGGATGAAACATACCCGTAATATACGTCATCATCAACAGGTTATAACACATAACATCGCGCCTGCATCTTCAAAGGAGTAGGCAGAAGTGTATAGTAATACACCCACTCATCGCCAGCTATGTTTGATAATAAATGATGCAATCATGATGAAATTATATAATTAATAGTTATGTGTGTAATATATTGCATTCGATGATTGATTCCGTGTTTCGAAAGGCACGGTAAGCCCAGGCTACTATCCCAAATGCCTCTATCAACCCGCACTGGAGTAATTTAGTAGAGTATGCGCTCCATACATTCGGTTGGTTTTAGTTCTGTGCAATAAAGTACATTTGATTTGATTTGATTTGATTAGAATGAGACGTAAGCCCAGCAGTGGGACGTAGTATTTTTTTTCGTAGGCTATTTATTTTATTTTCATGTTTTTAACTCTCGCATCCTCATGAAATATTGTTTGTTGAGTATGATAACAGGACAGAGATATACTATACAGGGTGTTAAACACAACGTAACGAATACTTTAAGGGATGATTCAGACCATGATTCTGAGTTGATATAAAATGGAATTTTCCATCGGGAAAGTATAGAATTGAAAATAATTTAATAAAACTAAAAAAAAAAACATTAATTTTGCGACGGAAAATTCCACTTGATATTAACTCAGAATAATGAGCTGAATCATCTCCCTGTGTGTTCGTTACGATGTCACTAACACCTTGAATAGCTAAGTGCAACACAGACATAATATAATCGACAATTAATAAAGACATAAAAAAAATAATGACAATAGGCTCTAAACCCCCCCTGAGGAGTTCGGTGGCGCAGCGATAAACGCGCTCAGTCTGCGATTGTTGAAGTTAAGCAACTTTCGCAAAGGCCGGTCATAGGATGGGTGACTACAAAAAAAGTTTTCATCTCGAGCCCCTCCGTGCTTCAGAAGGCACGTTAAGCCATTGGTCCCGGTTGCATTAGCAGTCGTTAATAACCATCAATCCGCACTGGGCCCGCGTGATAGTTTAAGGCCCGATCTCCCTATCCATCCATAGGGAAGGCCCGTGCCCCGGCAGTGGGGACGTTAATGGGCTGATGATGATAAGGAGGCTCGCCCCCTAGATGAGTGGGTGTTTATACTAACCCTTCTTATATTGTAACAAATACGCACCACCACCAACCAACAGTGGAACAGCGTGGCAGAACATGCTCCATATCCCCTCCGATTGATTAAGGGGAAGCGCCCAGTGGGACGTATATAGGCTGTTTACGTCGTATAGTCAATACCTATTGGAACGGACAAATATCAAGATGGCTTCCGCCGGACAGGTGTACAGTGAGAGACATTAATGAAATCGGTCGCGAGCTGCGATACAGGACCCTCCTCAATCCCGACACATATTGCTTCCCGCCGTCCATCGACAATACAACCTTTAGACTCCTAAGATTCTAAAGTCATAGTGTCCTGTGCCGTAGTCATTTTGAGGCATTTTTATACCTATACACTGAGTAGCTGCATTAGTGTTAGGTGGATGAGATGTTCGACAAATAAAATATTATACTTATAAATATAAAGGATATAAAAAAAATGATTGTTTTACTTCTTTGTAATTTGTTTGTGCAAATAAGAAACTCGTTAATTTATTTTTCCATTATTCTTGTTTCTTATTCTTTAGTAAAAAAATACATTTAAGCTGAATAAAGTTATATTAAATAGGCAACAGGCCCACCACGATCTCGAGATCTCGAGTTTGAATCCCGGCGGGAAAATACCGCAAAAATTACTTTGTGATCCCTAGTTTGGTTAGGACATTACTGATTGACCAAAAGTAAGATGATCCGTGCTTAGAAAAGCACGTTAAGCCGTTGGTCCCGGTTACTATAGTACTTAGTACTTACTTACTGATGTAAGTAGGTAGTCGTTACACCTCACAACCCACACGAGAGGAGATTTGGTGTCTAGTAGATTGTACCGTCGATGCTGCCATCCTTCCCAGATTTACCGGGCAGCTCCCGACATAAATCTTTATATTACTTAAAAGCTTGTCTAATTGACGGGTTTGGGTTTAAAGTGTTGATCACTTCACCACTGGGCTGGGAGTAGAAGAAATATTTGGAAGAATTGAGAAAGGTATGCTTCGAACACTTTTTGAGGAGCTCGCTGGCGCAGCGGTTAACGCGCTCGGTCTGCGATTGTTGAAGTAAAGCAACTTTCGCAAAGGCCGGTCATTGGATGGGTGATGGGTGGGTGAAATGTTTTCATCTCGAGCTCCTCCTTGCTTCGGAAGGCACGTTAAGCCGTTGGTCCCGGCTGCATTAGCAGTCGTTAATAACCATCAATCCGCACTGGGCCCGCGTGATGGTTTAAGGCCCGATCTCCCTACCCATCCATAGGGAAGGCCCGTGCCCCAGCAGTGGGGACGTTAATGGGCTGATGATGATGATGATGATGCTTCGAAGATGTAGGTCGACAGAATGATTGAAACAACAAACAACTAACGAAACAGAATTATATTTCTTCTTCTCTCGTAAACTATAGCGTTTTGGCAATCAACTACTTACAATCCCGACGACCCGATTACTCTAGCCATAGAGGCGGCCAATCAGCTCGCGACACCAAACACTTCAGGACCCCGCGATACCAACCCCGCCGGAGTGGTCGACGATTTCCTTCAATCAGCGCTTATCGCTATAGACCCACTAGGGTCTATTCTTTCAAATATTTTTCCTCTCAGACGACGCTCTGAGCCGAGGTTCGAGTCCAACTGGGCACCCTCAGGCCTGTTGTCTTAAACGTTGTACCGGGTGAGAGCCTTCAGCGCTCCCCAATTGTCCGGCCAAGTAGTTAATGCCATCTGCGGCAAATCTACAAAAAGTCACGTCATAAAAAAGGCAGTCAACTACCGAGCAGTCTGATGGCAGAAAGCTTGCTGACACCTAGCTGTCGTCTAATTTATGTTCTCGATATAAACTATGTATATTCCACGGCCACGACTTAAAGCCCATATTGAATGATATTTTATTAGTCGTGTGGTAGTAGTCGTAATGACCTCGGTGGTGCAGTGGTTTGAGCGTTCGACCCACGATACGGAGGTCCCGGATTCAAATCCCGGTGGGGACATATCATGAAAATCACATTGTGATCCCTAGTTTGGTTAAGACTTTACAGGTTTACCACCTGATTTTCTGAAAGGAAATTGATTCGTGCTTTGGAAGGCACGTTAAGCCGTTGGTCCCGGTTACTACTTACTGATGCAAGTTAATAGATGTTACATTAGCCATTGAGCCTTTTGCTGTTCAAAAGTAACCCTGACACCAGGGTTGATGGGTTTGGTAATCCACCTCATAACCCACACGATAGAAGAAGTAGTAGAGTCGTCGCAGTCCCACTCTTTTTCTCGCTTTATTAAATGACGGTTAGGAGTTGAACGGAGAAAAGGATGGAAGCATAGAAAAGTGCGATGAAAATGAAAAATATTTTCAAATAGAAAATGGAATTCTATAGTCTCTGCTTTCCCCGGTGGGAAATAGGCGTGAGTTTATGTATGTGTATGTATGTATTAAAAATATTTTATTTCACTTTACAATAGTGTTTCTAAGTTAGGATTGATGACTCCTTTTAAGCAGAAGAGCCTGTGTGCGATGCTGTGCAGCCTGATTAATTCAACCCTAATACTCTCTATGAACACTCGAAGATACAGACTGAAGTATTCTAAGCTGCTAGCTAGTTCTCTCGACAGTTCTAAAGCCTGCCAGTTAAACTTGAACGATTGTTGGTGTCGAAGTTTATGATTGAAGCTTCTAGAAGCATTCGGAAACTGAAATCAGTGCAAAAGGATTATCATACTAAGTTGCACCTGTTACAATCGTCTGACGACTTAGTTATAGAGAGGATTTCAAAGAGAAAGGACTCACGGGCGAAATCGCATCGGTGCGTTGTTATAAATACATTTATGTGTACATAAAATCACGCCCATTTCCCGTTAGTGAAGGTAGAGACCTCTGATAGAGACCAAGTTTCACTTACTACAATCCTGACACACCACACTCGTTAGGCTTCATGCGTGTTCGCCAGTTTATAATACTCTTGACTTGGATTTTCTTTAAAAATAATTTAAAATAAACATGTTAACCTACCAACATAATATAAATTATTATCTCACAATAACTCGTACAATATGAAATCCACGTAGTTAGTAAGTAACCAGATCATCAACACAAGTGTACCAATAGTAGCAGTAGATTTGTCTTCGAAATATAATAGAGCCTTAGAAAAGAATTAAAAAATGAGCAGTCGAACACAAAACAAAGGACAGTCCTTTGTTTTGTGTTTATGTGCAATGAAGTCTTTTAAATTATAATTTGAAAAGAACTTCCATAACTGTCATTTATTAAACACCTTCGCTACCTTCCATTTTCAAAAAAATACAATTCTTTAAATTAAAAAAGGAATAAAACCCACTAACAATACTTTTAATTGCTTCACCCCTAAACAAACGACTGTAAAAATGAAAAAAGAATTTACTTATTCACCGAAAAACCGACAACGGCCAACGGGGATATAATGAAATGTATTCGCGCGGATCTCTTTATCTGCTGTTAAATGATTTATATACATTTATGCGGCATCTGCATGGGACATGCATCGCGTGTGACGCGACTTAAAACGCGGGTTTCGACCAATATACGTTCGGTTAGTGTCATAATACCCAAACCACTGTGCAGTGTATATTTATATTAATATACTGACTGTACAACGCTTTGATAAGCGTCAATTCACTGAGTCAATTTTCCAAAGCCCGCGATATGTAATGTCGCGCCCCTCGATCATTTTATAGGTACTGCCTAAAAAACGACACCGTCAAAAAAGCGTTATAGCAGCGATGAACGTTTCGTTCTTATTCGTGCGCCGTGTTTCAACCTCTATAATCATCTTAATAAGGTTAAAGTTAGATTATACCGTAGGTACATACAATAGGAGCTCGGTGATGCAGCGGTAAACGCGCTCGGTCTGCCATTGTTGAAGTTAAGCAACTTTCGCAAAGGCTGGTCATAGGATGGGTGACCACAAAAAAAAGTTTTCATTTTGAGCTCCTCCGTGCTTCGGAAGGCACGTTAAGCCGTTGGTCCCGGCTGCATTAGCAGTCGTTAATAAACC
Source organism: Pectinophora gossypiella (assembly GCF_024362695.1). NCBI lineage: Eukaryota > Metazoa > Arthropoda > Insecta > Lepidoptera > Gelechiidae > Pectinophora > Pectinophora gossypiella. The sequence goes on along the minus strand of NC_065406.1, from coordinate 15,267,039 downwards.
GCACCGCACTGGGCCTGCATGGTCGCCCTATCCATCCATAGGGAAGGCCCGTGCCCCAGCAGTAGGGACGTTAATGGGCTGGTGATGATTATGACATACTTTAGGAATTTTTCGAAATTCTTGAAGTGACATACATCAAAATTGACTTGGAAACGATATTTTGTTAGATTTTTGTATGGAACTATGTGTCTATCTATATATTATATTAGGATAGGAAGTCGCGCCGCGTGCGTCAGCATGACCCTTGCAGCAGAGGCTGAGCATCACGAGCGATTCAGATGCAAATTATCCGGGCACCGGTAAGGCAGGGGTGCACTCGCGGAAGTATAGAACCCTGCCTGAAAGCAGGGCCAAGATTTATTAAAAAAAAATAGGTCAAGTTAATATTTAAGGTCTATTAAATGAATAGGAGGACAGTGAATAGATATAAATAGAATAATCGTGATGTCAGTGCGCAGTGGCGATATAGATCAAAATTTCGCATAATGTGACAAAGGGCGAATGGTGAATGAGATAGGATTGAGTAAAAGACGATATAGTGACTAAGATTGAGAAGAGAATGTTAAGTTAGTTTGAACATATAGAGCGGATGAAGGATAATAGGATTACGAAAGCAGTATATAAAGCGAAGGTTGATGGTAGAGCTGGCAGAGGAAGATCTAGAAGGACGTATATTGACCAAATTGGAGATGTCCTTAGAAAGGGTTCAGTAAGATCAACTCTGAACCGGCGTGCGTGTATGAAACGATTGATGAATGTGGAGGAAGCAAGATAAATATGTCAGGATCGAAGCAAATGGAATTCCACATTCTCTACTTACCCCGGTGGGAAATAGGCGTGAGTTTATGGAAATGGATAAGGACCCTGTAGTGTAAAGGTTAATACGGTCGTCCCGGCTTGATAACAGCTGCGGGTTCAAGTCCCGTCCAAGTCAGAGATTTTCTGTTTGAGATATGAATAATACGTGTTAGTTTAAAATATTCCCTAATTTTACCTACCATTTTCTAATCCTCGCGATAAGTATTCTTCAGTCTAAAAGTGTCAGAAACGTATCCCTCATTTCTCTTTTCAGTTTTATTGTCAATTATAAAAAGGTCGTTTTCTTTTTAGAAACATCCGGTTAAGGCAAAGCGGAATACATAATCCGACTTTGTATTTTATATTATGTTTTAAATTTATTTTATTTGTTTTATCTGATTTTATTTTATTATATTTATTAATTTAATTTATTTTTATTTTTTATTATGTAAATTATGCATCATTGTAATCTGAAATAAAGCAATTTTAATTTTAATTTAATTTATAATAAATGATATACTAATACCTACGATTACAAAAACAACAGTGTGTTCTAATAAAATGTATGGGATTGTCATATCAGAAATCATTTATTTGCTCAGGATAGGTAGGTTCAATCAAAGAGCATAAGTTACGTCACTGAGCACTGAACACAGTGGTGAAATTATGAACCATTAGTTGTCATAATTATAAAATGTACGTTTTTGTAGGTGTTTCTGGTCAATTACAGAAACGACACGTAAGCAGGAGATCTTAAGTGCAACCAGTTAATTTATTAACTTGCAGGAAACTGATTGAACTTTTGCACCTTATCGTACAAACTTACAATAATAGCATAAGTCAGTGTTACAGAATCTCTATCCTACTATTAGCATGCATCATCATCATTATCATTAATTTGAGAGCGTCCTAATAAGACACGACGTTCACCTTCTCTGTAATCTGTTACATGTAAGCTCTTCTTGACCTTCCCCTCCTCTTCTTTCCTTATAGCTTCCCTTCTATGATATTTTTAATAAATTCGTCGTGTCTTATTAAGTGTCCAATCATCTTGCCTCTTCTTTATTAGCATGTAATATCAAATATTGAAAAGTTCACTAATACACTAGGTAATACTAAGGTCACTAAAGCAAGGGACCTGAAGCAGCGAAAGAGTCTCGGGAACGTAATAGACGTAATTCTGTGGTCTCTGCCTCCCCCAATGGTACATAGGCGTGATCTTGTTTATGCATATCATCATCATCAGCCGTATGACGCCCACTGCTGGGCATAGGCCTCCCCCAAAGATCTCCACGACGATCGGTCCCGCGCTGCCCGCATCCAGCGGCTTCCCGCGACCTTCACCAGATCGTCGGTCCACCTTATAGCGGGCCTACCCACTGAGCGTCGTCCGACACGATGATATGCATATATGAGAAAGAAAAAGTGAGACCAATGATGAATCCCTTACTCTTCTCCTATCGGGTTCCTGTGGGTTGTGAGGTGGATTACCAAAACCAACCTTCTTATCACCCTGGCATATTTCCTTACTTCTTCTACCGTGTGGGTTGTGATGTGGAGTACCAACCTCATCAACCCTGGTGTCAGGGTTACTATTGAGCCGCCAAAGGCCCCTATTTCCTTACTGACTGATTAGTAAACTAGTACACTGGTACTGTTGATCCATACCCCCTCCGGTTGATTGAGGGGAGGCCTGTGCCCAGCAATGGGACGTATATAGAATGTTTATGTTGTTATATGTGACTGAATAGTCAAACTGAAAGATGTCTTTCTTCTTCTACCGTGTGGGTTGTGTGGTGGATTACCAACCCTATCAACCCTGGTGTCAAAGATACTAATGAGCCGCCAAAAGCACCTGACATAGTAGAAAACCTGACATAGTAACCGGGACCAACGGCTTAACGTGCCTTCCGGAACATGGATCATCTTTCTTTTGCACAATCAGGTGATCAGCCTTTAATGTCCTATAACCAAATTAGGGAATCACATAGTGATTTCCGTGACGTGTCCCAAGATATCATTGATTCAATTGTTTTATGATACCAACCAGAAGAATATTTCCTTTTTTATTATAAGATTAGTGATTATCAAGAAGATATGAATGCATGGTGTTAACTGTCTGGGAACTGATATTAGGCAGCCAAATTACTAAATTATCTAACAGTATTTTATGTATTTTTTTAAAAGAACGTCTAAGGCCATGCGCAGAGGTTTTTCGTGCAGCTTCTTTCCACGGCTATACAGGTTGTGAAAAACTGCAGTTGTTTTATGCGAATGACACGTTTCTTAAATAAAAATGATGATTCAAAAGTTACACTTGTTGTATGTTATAATTAAAACACATAACACCGGGTTCTCACACACACATACACATACACACACACAAACACACACACACACACGCACGCGTGCGTGCGCACGCACGCACGCACGCACGCACGCACGCACACACACACACACACACACACAGCGTAACAGCAACAATGGTAATGTATATGTATTGAATAAAAATATTTTTGAATTTCATAATCCGGATATTAATCAGACCTAACAGTTTTTTTTACCGTTTCATACGAATATTAATATTCAATGTTACTTGATTAATATTTACGAGCGATGTCAGCATTGGATATGTAATAAATATTGAATTGAATTGAAATACATTTCAATATGAATCCGTCTGAAACATTGAAAAGGTTTATTTTCAAATAGAATAATGAAAATTATTTACTTATGTTTTTTTTTTATTGTACAGTTATTTTGTACAGTCATGTTGGGTACATACCCAAAATTACACATACAAAAAATCAATTGAGTTTTCTACCAGCAAACCTTACGGGAAAAAAATCTAGCGAGAAACACATAACCCCTTTTTGTAGTCGAGTAAAAACAATAACATCCTATTTTCACTAAAGCTGCTAAGCAAATCTCAGAAACCACTCAAAGGAAGACTATTTTTTTTTGTTTCTGTTTTTCCTTCGTAAACTGATGTGGCTGTTTTTGTACACCTCCCTTTAGGCCGTCACGTGAGGTTTTTTTTTGTTTGGACGGAATACATTACCGTGTCCCTTTTGTTTTTGTATCGAAGGTGAAAGTGAGATAAGGTATTTGTTTTTCGAACTGCTTTTCTCGCATCTCTTAGAAGATAAAAAATGAGATATATTTTCGCATAAATACGGAAAAGTTATAAAAAAAATTAGGTTTAAAGTCCGTGTGTATATACCCATATTATAAATAAATAACGGCCACCGTGGTCCAGTGGTTGAGCGTTGGGCTTACGATCCGGAGGTCCCGGGTTCGAATCCCCGTGGGGACCTATCACAAAAATCACTTTGTGATCCCTAGTTTGGTTAGGACTTTACAGGCTGATCACCTGATTGTCCAAAAAGTAAGATGATCCGTGCTTCGGAAGGCACTTTAAGCCGTTGGTCCCGGTTACTACTTACCGATGTAAGTAAGTAGTCGTTACATGAGCCATGGCGGGGGCTTTTGGCGGCTCAATAATAACCCTGACACCAGGGTTGATGATGTTGGGAATTCAGCTCACAACCCACACGATAGAAAAAGAAGAATAAATAACACCGTTACATACATAAATTCACGCCTATTTCCCACCGAGCTAAGCAGAGACTATAGAATTCCATATGCATACTGCATACAGATCCTGGCATACTTCTTCCACATTCATCAATCGTTTCTTACACGCATGGTCCCCGATACCGACCCCGCCGGCGTGGTCGACGATTTCCCTCATTCAGCGCTTATCGCTATCGACCCACTAGGGTCGATTAATTCTTTCAAATATTTTTCCTCTCAGACGACGCCCTGAGCCGAGGTTCGCGCCCAACTGGGCACCCTCAGGCCTGTTGTCTTAAACGTTGTACCGGGTGAGAGCCTTCAGCGCTCCCCATTTGTCCGGCCAAGTAGTTAATGCCATCTGCGGCAAATCTACAATAAGTCATGTCAAAAAAAAAAATCTTACACGCATGTAATTCAAAGTACTAAAATTTTTCTAAGGAAATCCCCAATTTGGTCTTTGTAAGTCCTTCTAAGTCTGGAAATAGACACAATGCTGAGTTCGTCATCTTTTCACTGTTGTGCCACATTCTTTGCCGAGTAGATCCACTTATTTGTGTTACAAGTTGATAAAAACATATTTTCCCTCTCTGTCACTCTTTAAATCTTTCTCTGTCAGCCTTATCACTCGAAAACCCATTCCATCTTTTACCATCCTATCTTTTAAACAAATCGCCGCATTCCAAACCGCTTCATTTTAGCAATTACGCAATAGTAACCATAAACAAATCCCTATCCAGCCCATAAGCAAAGGTGACCTTACCTCTCGAATCCGCTGAGCATACTAATTACTTCCCTACATATACAGAAAGGCGATCCGTCCGTTCGTTACCCGGAACATAACACCCCGGGCACCAATTTATCTGCCTAACGTAATTACGCTCAGAAACGAGCTCTATTTATTTTCTACTAGTTACATTGGAAAGGAAATTGCTATGCGATTTTGCCAGGATTTTTGGGTTTGCCCCGATACGATTTATGTTGAAACGGGTTAGTGCAGGTCTTGGGAATGAGTTGTTAGTGCATTTGTATCTCTCCCCGGCTTTTGGAATGGGTGATGTTGTAGATGACCCAGCTCCAAATATAAACTCATCTGTCCACTATATACCAACAACGCATCCTTTCTTGTTTCGACCACACGATGCGCAGAGGTGATGAGAGTTTAAAATAAGTGATTGTGGTTGGGAACACTGAAAGCAAAAGATCGCGTGGTCGTTCACCAACTAGATGGACCGAAGTGAAAGACTCGTCGTCATCCAAGCTCTACAATCGTAAGGGAAGCGCTGGACAGAAACCGATAGAGGTAGATCACATGCTCAAGATCAGATGATCAAAGTCGCTCCAGATGCAACCACTATCCTCAGATATGAGGAACTGTCCCAAGAGAGAGAGAAAATGTGAGTATTACTTATGCTTACTTAGTGGAGTCATTAAAGCCAGAACTTCCTAACTTCTAATTTGCCAGGGACAGGTCCGATTTTGATGATTTTTTCTGTTGTAGGTGTAGTTTTTTATTTGATCGAAATATTTATTTGCACCACTCAAAATGTTTCTGATTATAAATGATATAAAATCAAAATGGACCACACAGGTTTAGCAACAAAACCGTTTGAAATAGTGTAGTGAAATAGATGGAAAAAAAATATTTCTTGTAATCTGTGTTATCCTAATTGCTTAAAGGCTAGGTAAAAAAAGGTTTTTTACATAACTATCGCGCCTTTCTACTGCCTTTTTTCTATGTTCCCACGTTGAAGACATTCTCGGGTATAGTAAGTACATCACTGCTAGTAACAAATGAGTAACAATCACAAACACCTCAGAGCAAAACTTCCTTCTTACTTCAAAACCAAAAATAACGTTCCTAGTCAAATCAAAGTTTTTGTCTCAGGTCAAAAGCCTACTGTGACTCCGGTTTAATAGTAAGAAGTTGTTAAGCGACGGAGTTGGTAAACGCATCGCGTGCCTAACATAAATCATTGCCAGCGCTCTTAGAGGGTTTAAATATAACATACAGACGACAAAATGGGGCTGGGACGCTGCGATTGAGGTAAAACATTATTAAAAACGCTCTTATTTTTACTTAGTTGGAAGTATTTTTTAAACAGCTGTACAAAATTAAAGTAGGCACTCCATGTGAGGGTCTGTTTTGTTTTATTGTTAATTTGTGAAAGTTTAATTAATTATGTTTTTATCTCGTTGGTGTGTGTGGTGTCCTTTTATAATACAAAAAGATGGTAAGGAGACTTGTGTTTATAATCAGAGTACTTAAATGTTAGTGATGTTAGCAATAATTTGGTCTTAAAATACATGTTTGAAAAATTGCCTACATGTAATATCAATCAACTTCGCCTCAAAACCCACACGATAGAAGAAGAAGAAGAAGAAGAATATCAATCAAACGATATACAAAGTTGAGCACAGTTAGTATCTCAAAGAAAGAAATAGACCTTGAGCGTTCCCATTGATGGACCACATTCTATATGCTTTGAAAGAGTAATCAATTAATCTTCAGGTTAGGTAGTAAGTAGGTTTGGACCCTGTGAGAAACCCGTTTCTCTACCTAGCGTTATCCCGATAACGCTAGGTAGATGACTTTAATATGTGTTTCCGTGCACAATACCCACTTGTATGTTTCCACAACTCCATCAACACAGAATTTGATAAGTTTCGAGACTTAACACTATAAAAATGCTTTTAGTATTTTTGCTTATCTGCCGAACTCGTCGAGGGTTATGACTAGCTTTTCCGTACATAAGCTCACACCCGCAAATCCTTTGAAGATACCAAAGTCGCCTGTGAACAACTTGCATTTCGTCGTTACCAATTTAAAAGGTCTTATGTGTCGCCCTCATCGAAATTCTTTTTTGTCAGGATCGAATAGTATTTTGCTCCTGAAACATTCAGTACAAACTCCTATGCACGTAAATATAAATTATCCTTTAATATTTTTTAACACAGTCATACAAAAAAATTTCAGCGGTTTTTTTTATTTCCGTATACCCGATTGCACACAATAGTTTTTAAATTGGCAGCTATAAGCTAAACATTACCATTCGGAAGTATTTAATAGAAATATTATCTTGTTTCATGTTTTAAAGCGCTTTTTCCCGTAATCAGGTTTTAGTCTTTAATCTTGTGCAATCGCCGACTTTACCAACCATTCCTACCAAAAGTTTTCCCACAAATAATTATGTAAGAAAATTAGTGTAAGTAATATAAATCATTGTAAATTGAACAAAACAAGCAAGAAGACCATTTTGTATTCGATACGCAAACAATTCCGAACAAAAATAACCGAAGGTTTACAAATTAATTTTACCGTTCACTTGATTGCTATTTCAATAACAAAACTTTCGGAAACTCGTTTAGAATTTAACCGAAAAGTTTGGTAACGGTATTCCGGTAAAACCATTCGGAATGGTAACTAAAATTCAGCGTCCATTAGTACTAGATAGTTGGTTTACCGATTCATGAACAACATGGATTTTATAGGAGCTCTCTGGGATCGATTCGGACTAGATTTTTAAAGCTTTATTGATAAATGTTGCACAAATATCTAGCGAATACTATTGAGTTCGAATGCGTTGACATGTTCGGGATATGCATTATTGAAAGTTTTGTATAGTTTGATATTCAAACCAACAAAATAGGCTTTCAAAAACATAATCAACCGAATTGACAGGAGGATGCTTTTTGAAGTCGGTTCAAAAATGATCCAAGCTTTTTATATGAATGTAGGAAAGTGAGTAGACCGGAAAGTATGATTGACAAGAAAGGCGACATCGAAGCAATGTTGCTGGCTTTTTGGCGGGAAACGGGAACGGGACAGTTGCTTTCTTCATTGAGTAATCTAAATAATTAATACGAAGTGGTGTTTTGTGGTTGATGATCGCATTAAGTTAGTCGGAAGACATTCGCGAGTGTTATTATATTGGAGTATTCAATAAACAAAGTGTATCTGCCTATTTTCGCTTCGTGCCAAGAAGCCGCTTCATAACTCGAAAGTTTATGCGGACTTTCGAGTTAATTCGTTTGGGGTTCGAAGTAGGAGTCTACTCCGAGGGTGGGGACTTAGGTTTCATCATCATCACCTTTCATCATTTCATTAATCATCAAGAAAACTAATACGTAAGACATGGCTGTATGGGCATAGTTCCCTTTGCCTTACCCTTCGGGGAAAACCAAAAAAAAAGCAATATTGCTATTTGACATTTGATTGCGCATTTTACGTTTATAAAATACGCAAATTTCCAATTGCGATATTGATTTTTAAAATGAATTGTTTCGATGTGGCCTTTTTAACTGCCCTGTTTCGTGACAATCATGAATCATCCGAAATATGACAATGAACAGCTGTTTTTAAATATAAACAGAGGTCATTAACTACCGAAATGGGTCCCAAACTGAATTTTATGTTGTACGGCAGTAATGAGGACTCAGCGATCGGATTCCATCAAGTACTACGAGTAGCTTTACATGCACTCGTCGTAAAAGCCTGTTGACAGCGCCGATAGAGATGCCCTCTGCCAAGTTGAGAAAAAATATAATTGTTCAAATAGCTGTGAATACTGAGGAACTCGGTGGCGCTGCGGTAAACGCGTTCGGTCTGCGATTGTTGAAGTTAAGTAACTTTCGCAAAGGCCGGTCATAGGATGGGTCACCACAAAAAAAAAGTTTTCATGTCGAGCTCCTCCGTGCTTCGGAAGGCACGTTAAGCCGTTGGTCCTGGCTGCATTAGCAGTCGTTAATAACCATCAATCCGCACTGGGCCCGCGTGATGGTTTAAGGCCCGATCTCCCTATCCATCCGTAGGGAAGGCCCGTGCCCCAGCAGTGGGGACGTTAATGGGCTGATGATGATGAGCTGTGAATACTACATACTAATTAACACTTTCAATTGTTTCTACGATGGACTAAGCCGTTGGTAAGGCATGTTAAGCCGTTGATCCCGGTTACTACTTACTGATGTAGGTACGTAGTCGTTACATGAGTCATGTCAGGGGCCTTTGGCGGCTCAATAGTAATCCTGACACCACGGTAGATGAAGTTAGTAATCCACCTCACAACCCACACGATAGAAGAAGACGATGAACTGGGATACAAATTCAAATTCAAAAATATCTTTTTTTTTACTATTGAATCCAATGAAAAATTAACAAAACAATTAAAAATAACACCGCTAAACCCCTCTTTTCTTTATTCAGTAGGTAACATAGTTACATTTTGAATCGTCATTTTTTACATAACGAACGTCTCATCCGCCTAAAACTACTGCAGATTCTCACAACCTGTATAGCAGGAGAAAAAAGCTCCAAGAAAAACCTCGGCACAGGATTTTTGAAAAGTGAGACAGCAAGCCTAAGGGTTGGGCGCGAATTATTTGATAGAATTAATCGATTCTGAAGTTTTTGTTGTCGCGAGCTGATTGGCTACCTCTATGGCTAGTGCTTATTTTGCCCAAATAATAAAGAAGCAACTTAAAAAAATATTTTTTACCAGTTACAAAGAACCATCGTTTCCACCTCTACCGCAGCAACACGGGCGAATAATTATCATTCCCAATGACATTCCCAATTTAATTATGGGATAATTTAAATTTTGATAAATGATGTTTCCGCTGCATTGCGGCATGGCATTACGTCATCTACATACAACCGATTGCTCGTTTTACAAATGCATTAACAACACGTTGATAATACGATTATTATCACGCAGAGGGTGCAGGATGATAAAAAAGAACATAAAAGAGGGAATGATCTATCTAAAGTTATTATCGCCTAAACAGTACAGACGAGATCAGGGGGGTGGATGTGGCAAGCAATGTCGCAATTTGACATTTGCGCATACATAACATCATACATAAACTGCCTATATACGTCCCACTGCAGGGCACAGGCCTCCCCTCAATCAACCGGAGGGGGTATGGAGCATACTCCACCACGTTGCTCCACTGCGGGTTGGTGGAGGTGTTTTTACGGCTAATAGCCGGGACCAACGGCTTAACGTGCCCTCCGAAGCACGGAATCATCTTACTTTTTCGGACAATCAGGTGATTCAAGCCTGAAAAGTCCTTACCAAACAAAGGACAGTCTCACAAAGTGATTTCGACAATGTCCCCATCGGGAATCGAACCCGGACCTCCAGATCGTGAGCCTAACGCTCTAACCACTAGACCATGGAGGCTGTTACATTTGCGCATATAAAAGTAAATGCGCATTGCAAACAAATGTCAAATAGCAATATTGCTTTCTTCGATGTGGCCATTTTAACCCCTCAGATCAAAACCTATCGGCTGACCTATAAGGCCTAAAGTCTTGGTTCTGCCTATAAGTGCATACTGGCAATAATTGAGTTTAAAAGGTTTACGTGTGAGCCGTGGGAGCCCAGTTGATACAACGCTTGCCTCTCACTTTGAGGTCTCAGGTTCGAATCCAGCACAGGCCTAAACCAATGAGTGTTGAACTCGGAGGCTTGGACTGTTGCAGAGTTGGTCTATGCAGAGGTAACCCTGCTACAACGTTCTTAAAAGATTAGATAATAGGATAACATAAATAGCCTATATACGTCCCACTGCTAGGCACAGGCCTCCGCTCAATCAACTGAAAGGGGTAGGGACCATACTCCACCACGCTGATCTAGTGCGGGTTGGTGGAGGTATTTAGGCTACCCAAGGACCAACGCCTTAACGTACCATCCAAAGCAGGAAGTAACGGTTTCTAATAAATTATGGAAAAAACAAATTCTATTTCCTGGTTCATTATAAATGCCTCTATCCCAACCGTATGGAGTCTATAAAAAAGACATTGGGGAACTAATAACGAAAAGGCTTGCTTACTTGGAAATTACTTTTTAAAAGTTCCCAAAAAACTCCACGTAGTAAATGGATTTGTTTTTGGGTTATTTAATTCCCTTCGAGAAGTTTTAATGAGATGCCCGGCGCGAGTTGCAGAGGTTAGGGTTGGCACTGACGCCTGGAGTATTTAAAGCTAGGTCATAGAATAAAGAATAATACAACGTACAGAACGGTAAGCCTCTTCTCCGCAATAATGCTTATCGGGCGCCATTCTCGCCCCCTGTGATAGAAGAAAAAGGTTAGAAGGGTCAAGTGAGCGCGAAACGCGCGCCACACAAGTATGAACCAATAGTTCATACTTCTACTTTGCATTCCTCTTTACGACGCATGGAACTCCACGATAGTATATAAAAAGGTCATCTTGTGCATTTTAACCTCATCATCATCAATTTAAGAGTCACGCTCTTGTCGGTGTAGCATTTTCCATTCCAGTCTATCAAAGGTCAATTCCTTGACTTCCCAATATAACACGACTTTAACCTTTTCTTTAGTCTGTTCCATGTAAGCTCTTTTTGGTCTTCCCCTTTCTCTCTTTCCTTCTAGCTTTGCTTCTAGGATGTGTTTAATAAATTCGTCGTGTCTTATTAGGTGTCCAATCATCTTGCCTCTAAAAAACACAATTTTAACCTGCAGGGCAAAAAATACAAATATTGACTAATATGCAACGAGATTCCTGCAGTTGGTAGAACGCTTGTCTCTCACTTTGAGGTAGCAGGTCCGAATCCAGCAGCACAGGCCTAATCTTTGGATTAGGCTTATTAGGATTGTCGAATTTGTTTTCAAATCGATGTTTGGATCGTAAATGATTATCACGTACTCAGCGGTGAATTCCTCCTTATCTCAGGAAAGCTAAAAACCGTGCAACATAAAATTTGTATACTTGCATAGACCTACTTCTTCTCTTATATGGGTTATGAGACCAATGACTGACCTCATCAACCATCGCCCTGGTGTCAGGGTTACTATTAAGCCGCCAAAGGCCCGGACATGGCTCATATAACGACTACGTACCTACTTAAGTAAATAGTAGCCGGGACTGCGATCCCAGGGGCATCTTACTTTCGGACAAACGGGTGATCAGCCTTCAATATTCTTACCAAACTAAGAATCACGAAGTGATTTTTTTTATTATGTCTCCATAGAGATTTCAACCCGGGACTTACGGATCGAGAGCCTAACGCTTAACCACTGGGCCACGGTGGCCGTAGCTACGTATATACACTACAATTTATAGAAAGAAAGATACATTTATTATTTTCGGACACCACAGACAGACAGGTCTTCTTCTATCATGTGGGTTGTGAGATGAATTACCAATTTCATCAACCCTAGTGCCAGGGTTATTATATGAACCGCCAAAGGCCCCTGACATGGCTCATGTAACGACTACTTACTTACATCAGTAAGTAGTAACCGGGACCAACGGCTTAACAACACACAGACAGGTAAGTAATATTAAATTTAACACAGGGCAGAAACCTCACGGAAAACACACACACAACACCATACGGAAATTGGTGTTCCAATATCTGCAAAATTGGTATGTCTGCACGTTCCATATCCATCTAAATTCCACCTATGGGCACCAAGAAAACTAATAGCCAATTCCAGCGTGCACTCCTCTCCGTCTATTGGAATCGCTAGCAATCCTTCTAAATTTTTCCACGTCTTTCTTCGAGACAATCTACTAACAGTCCTAATAGCTATCCTGTGTTACACGGGAATGACCTGTTCTTAGATGTCCCGTACACATTGCTTTTACCTGCTTCTTGGGCGGATCCATGGGAGGGGTCTTTGGGTTCATGGCCCCGTAGGGAACATGACATGACGAAGCGAAAACTAGCCCAATGCAAGTTAGGTTACATACCTTTGAACGCATTTCTTGGGATTGTGGGTTTCCTCACGACGTTTTCTTCGCCCACGTGATAATCGTTTATGATCTTAACATGAATTCCAAAACGAATTTGAAAATCATTGGTGCGACCAATCACTGCGGCGCAGTCGTAAATCAGTTTAGAGCTCTCAATTTACTTCGTATCAAAGGTGAGTTATCAATGTCTTATGTTTACTTACTTGTAACTCAGCCTTCGAGTCTCACTCCCAGCACACCCCCGGACACTTCATACAAGAAACCTCGCTTTACACAGACACTACAAATTGACGTTACCGTACACGCGCATTTGTGTGTGTGTGTGTGTGTGTGTGTGTGTGTGTGTGTGTGTGTGTGTGTGTGTGACGTCCGACGCCCATGCGATGCGATTGAAGACTAAAGTAGGACCGAGGGGGGGGGGGGCTTAAACCTAGCTCAGCCACTGGTGGGGAGACCGGAGAGTTGCCCATTTATACGTAGATTTATTCCTTACTCCGCCCCGACTTCGCTCGGGTGCAATGCTGAGGGAAATTGAAATGAAATTAAAACTTTAATAAAATGACAGTATTTCTCCAGTATTTAATGGGTGTTATTATACATATAAACCCTCCTCTTTAATCACTCTATCTATTAAAAAAAAATGCATCAAAATCCGATGCGTAGTTTTAAAGATTTAAGCGTACATAGGGGGGATATAGGGCCAGAAAAAGCGAATTTGTTTTATACTATGTCGTGATTATTCTATGTTCGAGTAAAACTCCAAGTAGGTACGTGTGTGCATGTTACCAGACCAGTTATAAGGCATCTCCGAGAAAGATGAAATTAATTTTAATATTGTGTGCGAAATATTTTGAAACTTAAGTGGTAACCCTAATTGGATCTTTTCTTTGTGGGTTTGGATATACTTACCTGGTAAATATTCCATAGACGGAGATAAACGAAGTAATTGCGTGTATTTTGTTAAGAAATACTTAACTTAGGACAATTATTTTTTAGGTAAATAGTCCAGAAGATTTAGCTAGGTATAAAAAAGTAATTAAGTGCGTCATTTTGTAAACCATGTATTATTTTGTAATCATATTAGAAGAAACAGAATATTATAAATACATATTGAAATTGGACTAGGTACTTTGCCGACCGAGCTGACTCGAGGAGCTGCGCGCGCGATAGATACTAACACAAACAGACTACACAATACACATACTTACACAATATAATTAGTGATTAAACGAACTTACCTATGTGAAGTTCTATCATAATTATACGAAGCGCTTCGTCCGAAGAGATTAGTATTAGTAGATATATAAACACATGTAGTTTCGCCTAAGTGATACCACTCTTGCACTAATTGTTGAGAGAAAGAAAAGGGTAGTAAATAAAAAAGGTTGAATAATAGCAGAGAATCGCGGGTAGATGTTACTTACCACACTATTTTATCGACTGTTTCTCGTCATTTAGTTTAGAGCCATATAAGATACTTACATCTTCATTATCATTGACGTACTTCTTTGTTTGTTGCGTCCCGGGTAGCGTCAGCCTTAAGGGTGGGCGGGAGTACATACTAATCTCTTCGGACGAAGCGCTTCGTATAATTATGATAGAACTTCACATAGGTAAGTTCGTTTAATCACTAATTATACTTCGCGCTTCGTCCTCTAGATTAGTATTAGTAGATATATAAACACATGTAGATTTTGAGAGCCCCTAGAGAGAAGTAGGGTCAATGATACTAGGTGCAATTATCAAGAGTTTATTTTATGATTAATTATAGGTACAAAAATAAGCAATTTGACAATCGTATCTTACACTGAGTGTAATTACTATTATAGTAGCTACAACAGTAGTACAGTAATTTGATATTATTTAATTAACATTAAGGAGAATGGTTATCAATGATTGTTCGAGCTAAGGCTAGGTCAGCGTCACCAACAACCCTATTATAAAATCGAGCGAAGGTGGAGGAGTTGTGGCTCCAGCCCGCGGTGCTACGGATGGTATCCACGCTGACACCGAGCGAGTGCGCGGCGCTGGCGGCTGCGTGTCGCGTGCTGTGAGCTGTGAACACGGCTGTGTCCACCCCGCACTCGCCCAGTGTGCGTTTGATCCATCGGCTGAGTGTCTGTGTACCTACCGCGTTGTGAGGTTTTTTCAGACCAATGAATAACATTTCCGATGTTCTTAGGGACTCCGTTTTACTTATATAAATCTGAAGCGTTTTCGCTGGACAGATCGACGGTTTGTCATTGAAAAAGGGCAAAAAAAGAACAGGTTGCTTACAGCCGGGCCGAGAAGTTTTTAAAATATCCGGAATTTTAATACTAATGCGATCATCAGACGTTTCTATATTTTTGACATTAATTTTGGAAATAGTTTGCAATCTATGCGCTGTTGTAAGAGCTAACAGTGTAATGGTCTTTTTGGATAGCTTACATAAATCAAGTTCTTCATTTGGGTACCAAATACTTAGATGATTAAGTACACAACTAGTATCCCAGGTGGCATTGTACTTAGGTACAGGAGGTCTAAGCCGAAATACTCCTTTAAAAAATCTATGTAAGTATTCGTCTTTTGCTAATGTAGGTCCTAAGATTAACGACAGGGCCGATCTATACGAAATTAGGGACCCATATTGGTAGCCATCAGTGAATAAATTAGTCAAAAAGGAAATTACTGTTGGAATTGTAGCTTCATGCGGTTCTACGGAATGAGCTTGACAAAAAGACCACCTCTTTTTGAGGCATACGTCATATTGTTTGATAGAGCTTTCTGAGAGCGAGGCCATCATGATGTCTAGTGATGCTG
Organism: Pectinophora gossypiella; assembly: GCF_024362695.1. NCBI lineage: Eukaryota > Metazoa > Arthropoda > Insecta > Lepidoptera > Gelechiidae > Pectinophora > Pectinophora gossypiella. The sequence continues at coordinate 15,251,141 of NC_065406.1, read as the reverse complement.
CAGGGAGGCTTCGTCTTGATAATGCCGCCCTGATAACACTCCTGCAGCCAGGGTAAGGGACGGCAGTATCCGAGAGCTGTAATGGGATAATAAAACATTGTCTTTAGGTGTGAAAGTCACGATGTCCGATACAAGGAGAGCTTTGAACAAAGGAAACCATGCCTGTGTTTGCCACATCGGTACCACAACGATACCATAAGCTTTGTCCGAAATTATTTTTCTAAGCATTTTGAGAACCATTGAAAATGGTGGGAAGGCATAGAAAAATAAATTTGACCAACAGATGGTAAACGAATTAATAGCAACAGCGTCCGGATCCCTATGCCAGGAGATGTATTTGGCGCATTTTTTATTTATTCGACTAGCGAATAGGTCTATGTCAGGCTGACCGAATAAAGTTATTAAGCGACGAAATGTTTGATCAGATAACTCCCATTCTATATCTGGGTGCGTTTTACGTGACTCTGCATCAGCAGTGACATTGTCGCAAGACCTGATGTATGACGCGAAAATAAACAATTTACGAGCCTCGCACCACTGCCAAATCTCTTTAGTTATGTGGTTAAGATGGGGAAACTGTATACCTCCCATACGATTAATATAAGCGATGGCAGTTGTATTATCGATTCGTAGTAATATTTGGCAATTGTAAAGATTTTTCGCGAAGATCTTTAGACCGATAAAAGCAGCCAACAGTTCCAGATAATTTATATGCTGTTTCTGTTCACTACTTGACCATTGGCCACTTGCCGTTTCGTTATTGCAACACACACCCCACCCCGTTGTTGAGGCGTCAGAATATATATGTATAACATAGTTGTCGTTTCTAATGGGATGCATCGAGTGGTCAATAGAATGCAGCCACCATTGAATATCAGGTAAAAGGGTATCTGGGATATTCATGTACCTATCATAATCGTTGTGGTGTTTTAAGTTGAGAAACTTGCACCTTTCTAGGTCCTTGGTATGCAGCCACCCGTATTCGATAGCTGGGCAGCTCGACACAAGTAAACCAACGAGATGGGCGAACTTCCTGATTTTGCAACGGCGTAGATGGGTAAATGTTTCTAATTCGGATTTTATGCGTAACCTTTTGTCCGAGGGTAAGCTTAAAAGCGTGTTGTTGGTATCTATGATCATACCTAAAAATTTACATGAAATTGACGGTGTCAATACATTCTTTTCTTCATTTACAATGAATCCTAAAGAGGTAAGTAAGTTTCTAGTCGTGTCGATATTTGTCAAGCATTGTTGGAAGGACTGACCTATTAGAAGCCAGTCGTCTAAGTAAAGCGTGGAAATAAAACCTGCCTCGCGTAGGATTTTGGCTATAGGTTTCATAATCTTGGTGAAAACAAATGGTGCGGTGCTTAAACCGAACGGCATTACATTGAATTCGTACATCTTGTTATCAAAATTAAAACGAAGGTATTTTTTAGACTCATCGTGAATCTTTATTAAAAAATATGCGTCTTTAAGGTCAAGAGTAGCCATAAAACAATTTTGAGATACTAGTTTGAGAGCGGTGCGTAAGTCTTCAAGTTTAAAATGATTGGTGCTTATGAATTTATTCAATTTCTTAAGATTCAATATGAACCTCATTTTGCCGTTCGGTTTGGGTGTGAGAAAAATACTTGACAGAAATTGACCTTCACAAGGTTTACACTCAGAGATAGCTCCTATATGCAAAAGATTATCAATAGCCTCGTGGAAATGTTGTAGTTCGGACTCCGTGTATACAGGTAACATAGGAATAGAATCTTGAACAACTGGTGATGAGAATACTATTTTGTAGCCAGTGATCCAGGAAAGGATTATCTGGTCATCTGTAATATTAGCCCACTGTCTATAATAATTTGCCAGACGGTCTGCGTACTTAACTGTGTCTAGTAGCGGCGTCGTTGTGGCGCTGGTGGAGCTGCCGGCGCTGGGTGCGGCGGCGGGGGCGGCGGCGGCGGCGCGTGCGGCGGGACCGGAGGCTGCCACGGCATGCGGTAGTAGGTAGCCGGGTGCGCTCGCGGAGCTGCAGGCTCGCGGCTCCGGTAATTCGCGCCTGGTGGCCTGCGTGCCGACGCCGGAGCCTTGCGGTTTAAAGATTTTGGAGCAGATGTGTTCGTCCTTTTTGCTGTATTTTTAGCGCCTGCTACATCAAGTTTTAGTTCGACACCCGATTTTGTCACAGCCTTAGCAGACTTAATAGTTTCCAACAGATTTTCGCCAAATAAAAAGGTGTCAATTTTCGTATTGGAGAGATGCTCCTTCATATCTTTTTTAAGTACTGATAGTATGAAATTCCTCCTGGTCGCCGAATCGCCGTGTTGAATATCGCAGAGTATGCGGCTTAGGTCCATAAGTTTTTGGAGCATTTCATTATTTTTGTCCTTTGAGTTAATTTGTGTGTTGATCACATCACTGAGGCATGAAATGGCACATGCCATTTGTTTTTGTTTAGCTTCAATGCCCTTGTCGCGTTTTTGTGCGGATTCTGGGAGAGCGGCCTTAATCTCGGGGTTAACCTGAGGGGCGCTGATATGTAAACAATTGGCAGGAACCGGGTACTTTGCGAGTAACGATTTTCTATCGTCTTTTTTCAGGCCTTCTTGAGCTGTATGTTTGAGGCGACTAGCTAGTTCTGTACGAATGTCGCTCGCGTACTTAATCTCGGTAAATGGGTCTTCTCCTAAGATTTCCAAAATGTCCTCGTCCAATGCTGTAGGTTCTGCCGGGGGTACATTTTCAGCCACAGTGACCGTCTTCTTCGACGTCGACGGGTCATTAACTGCCGCCGTGACCAGGGATGGGGGCGCATTTGCCGTGATGTTCTCATCATCGGATTCGACAACACTGACGTCGTCTACAAATCCCTGACATGAAGAAGTTTCCGGTAACCAGTCGTCTGGACCCAGAATTGGTTGTGGGGACTCTGAAATGAGTGCCACCAGGTTAGAAAAAGGTAAGTATATTTAGGTCATTAAAATATCTACGGCATAAAAACTTAGTGTGTGTCGAGACATTCCCAGCGAATGCTCTGATTACACACTTATTACATAACGTGAATACGTTGTATGCCTTGTTTATGTAAAATTAATTTCACATAAGTAGTCCAGAATTAAATAAAGTGCACATTTATTCTTTAGAAAAGTAGGTAAGAAAGAAAAAAGTTGTTAAAATATAATTAAACTGAGAACATAATTAATATTTTCGGAATATAAATCTAAATTGAGTTTTTGATATTATTTGGGTTTTAAAATATAAAAAGCAAGTTAGTTATAGTCACTATTACACATAATGTGTGCACTGTAAAGACAAAGTGTAATATCAGTTCGACCCGATATTAATATTTTGAATGCGGTGAAATAACCCCAACGGTTATCTCGGTTGCATTCGTCTGGACATTAGGTACATAAGTAATAAATCGTATAACTACGTACCTGGTCGATGTATGGTACTGCGTACCGTTGTTTCACAAGCTGGAGAAATTTCCGAATCACTATCCGAAACACTGGTTTTTCGATGACGTATTTTTCGTTCTAATTTTTTAACTTTCCGTAGTAAAGTCTCTAAATCGTCGTCAACTTCTTTAGAACGCTTTCTTTTAGGCATTTTTAACGTAAAAACGAACTTTTTAGCGAATTTAAAGGAGCTAGTATTAAGTGTCTAGAGCGGTTGAGCACTAAATTGCGAATGACGAGAAACAGTCGATAAAATAGTGTGGTAAGTAACATCTACCCGCGATTCTCTGCTATTATTCAACCTTTTTTATTTACTACCCTTTTCTTTCTCTCAACAATTAGTGCAAGAGTGGTATCACTTAGGCGAAACTACATGTGTTTATATATCTACTAATACTAATCTAGAGGACGAAGCGCGAAGTATAATTCCTATATATTATGTTCTATGCATTCGTATTTGTTTATATCAGGTGCGTACTATGTCCGCTTGCATTAATTATTATTATAATACTAACATTAAGTATTTATGTATACGTTTTTGTGATAAATATGTAAAATATATTATATGTACACCTACATTCTATTTTAAGTAATTTCATATTTAATCTATGTATGTACGAATATTAACGTATATTTATGAAGCACGACGTTCGTGCCTCACCCAACAGGGTCCACATAATACCAGCGTCGTGGTTCACGCCGCGACTTGTGCTGAGTGAGGCCCTTTTATCTCAGGACGTCCACCACCACCTTATGATCATTGTAATGAACATCCTTCTATGCTTTTTGTAATTGTTTTGTAAAAAAAAATGATGTTATTGTCTCGTATTTGTGTGTGGCGTCCTTTTATAATAAACAATTTCTATTCTATTCTATTCTATAACCAGTCTATAATAATTACAATTGAACATTAATTTCTACAAAAAAATAAAGAATTGAATAGAAATAGTTTATTACAAAAGTTAGTTAGTAAGTTTAGTTTATTAATTTAATATAAACGACCATAATTATGGGTTCTGAATTCTGAACCACATATTTTTACATTTTTGACGAGCAATACATCAGTTCCGTAATTATCAAAACCTACACGTTCACAAGCTACAAGTACAGTCATGAGCAATATAATGTACCCACTTTGGGACTCAGTCGCACTAACATATTTGACATTTAGTGAGACTTACTCGTACAGTTCAATTTGTCAGAAAAGTTAATGTGACATGGTACCAAAGTAATGTGACCGAACGTGTAAATTACGTTTATAAAAAAAATACTGGGATTGTAAAATATACTTGTGAAATAAATAATAACACTTGTAACGTGTAATTTACTCGTATTGTATAGTTTTGATAAACAAGTTCTAGTACTACTAATGAAATTTTTTACAACAAAATTGCTTGTAATACAAGGCTTGTAAGTTTTGATAAATAGAATAAATAGAAGGTTAAAATGGCCACATCGAAGTAATTCATCTAAGAAAGAAATATTGCAATTTGACGAAAGTAAGTTCGCAATGCAAACAAATGTCAAATAGCAATATTGCTTTCTTAGTTGAATTGCTTCGATGTGGCCATTTTAACCCCCCAGGGCACAGGTTGTGATTGTGAGATCAATGACCGACCTCATCAATCCTATTGTCAGAGTTACTATTGAGCAGATAAAGGCCTCTGATATACTTACTGAAAGTTAATAGTAGCCGAGATCGACTGCTTCACGTGCCCTGCGAAGTACCCTAAAAGGGCCACATCGAAGCAATTCATCTAAAACGAATAGCAATAGCAATAACAAATGTCAAACGTCAAATAGCAATATTTTTTTAGATGAATTGCTTCGATGTGGCCCTTTTAACCCCAGGGGGGTTAGTCACTTTATTTTCGGACAATCGGATGATCAGATTGCAATGTCCTATTCAAACTAGGAATCACAAGGTGGCTTTTGTGCTATGTCTCCAACGGGATTTGAACTTGGGACCTCCGGATCGTGAATGCTCTTCCACTGGTCTATGGAGGACGTTGTATGTATCCTGTGCCTAAACCTACTTACTTAGCGAATTCGTCCCAATACCCGAAGAAATCTTTTTTCCATTACAATTTTGTATTATTTTTCCCTTCTTTTCCGTTCCACCATATATCCTTATCATGCCATCGGACAAGATAAACTGCAAATAAAATAAATGCGCAAAGATTATCGCCTTATGCATCTGTATGCTATGCGCGTAGTGCGAAGGACTTAGGACCACATATATCTTGTTTATCACTAATACGACTAGAGCCCTTAGATAAGCTGTGAGCTACATGGACAACCGCTTACATTTAACATTAGGATTGAAATATATATTGTTCCTACAAAAACTAGGTATACTTTTGGTTGCGGTCCGAGTTTTTTTGGTCTAGTGATTGAGCGTTGGTCTCACGTCCTGGAGTCACTTTGTGAGGCCCAAGTTTGTTTAGAACATTACAGGCTGATCACCTGACTGTAAAAAAGAAAGATGATCCGTGCTCCGGAAGGCACGTTAAGCCGTTGGTCCCGGTTACAACTTACTGATGTAAATACGTAGTCGTTACTTGGGTCATGTCAGGGGGCCATTGGCGGCTCAATAATAACCCTGATACCAGGGTTGATGTGGTTGGTAATCCACCTTAAAACCGACACAGCGACAACCGAGATAACATTAATGAGATGATGTCGTTAATTTTCTTCATGCTACTTTTTTAATAAAAAAATACGGCAGTGGATTCTGACGCAACTAGGATAACGCGTCCGCCTCTGAATAGTACTGATAGTTACTGCTGCCGTCTGACGGGTTCCAGGTTACAGTCCCTGTGACTTGCCCCTTCTGTCCGGCATTTCTGTTCTCCCACCCCCAACCGTTGAGGTCCTCAACGTATCCCTGAGTAAGGATTCTATGTTATATCCCTTAGGTCTGGGTCCCTGTCCGAACTCAGCCACCATCTCGCTTAAGTAGAAGAGGCAAGAGGCGCCCACCCCCGCGGCAAGGACGCGCCGAACAGGATTGCCCCAATATAAGGCAGAGATGACTCTGTCCCCCTGGGGCTGGGTTCATGGTCTTGTATGAAACCAAAACAAAGGCAGTGAGATGATGACGTAAAATATTTTCAATGTTTAATTTCAGTCAAAATCGACACTAGAATGTTCTGCAAATAGAATTTATGCTTCGATAGCCAAATATTTGACCTAAAATCGTTTGGCAATGAATAATATCTATCTACGGACTTTGCTTCAGGATTTTCTAAAGGAAATAGATGTGGATTTATGATCTGTTACTGGCTAGGACAGGAAAGTTGCGGTCTTTCGGGAGTAAAATCTATTTTAGCGTGCCCATAGTTTAGTTATACTGTTAGTTTTACTAACGGTACGCTATGATGACCGTTTCGATGTTTGTTCCGCTCATCAAGTTTCGTATTCATTAATAACTAGAATCTATCTAACTCTGAGCTTTTAAAATAATTTGTTTACAATGCTGTTACTAACTTTAGCATTATTTACTAACTACATCTTAAATTAAATACTAATCCTTTAATATCTATTTTAAGTTTTTTGTATTAAAATTACGCCGCGCTGTCTACCTACGGTATATGTATGTCATTGTTTTAAGACTTAATTTGTAGCTAACCCTATCACATAGTTCGGTCTTTTTGGGTTGCTACTATAACACTGCATTTAAAACAATTTATCGTGTTAACACGTTCTTTTGGATCTGTTTTGGATAGTGGTGTAAATTAGCTATAAGAACTTGTAATAAAAAAAACTAGTAACTATGTTACAGGATCAAATAGCTGTAAGTACTTTATTGTATTCATCAAGTTTCATATTAATTTATAACTATATTGACGGAACAAATTGCCGTACTTTATTATGTCAGAACTTTAGAATTCTTGTTTGGTTTATAGATAATTTATATCACGTGTTTTTCAGCATTTGTGCCTGGTTAAAGGCAGTAGGCTCGCCCCCTCTTCCATGGGACTTAAACTTAGCTGGCGAGGAGTGTATACAGGGTGTTAGTGACATATTAACGAAAACTTTGAGGGATAATTCAGGTCATGATTCTAAGTTGAAATCAAGTGCAATTTTCGGTCGCAAAATTATTATAATTATTATTTTTCAACAGGAAAATTCCACTTGATATTAACTCAGAATGTGCTCAGAATCATGGTCTGAATCATCCCCCTCAGTATTCGTTACGATGTCACTAACATTCTACATAATGTAGGTAAACCTCTGCCTAGCCCTACGGAGATACAGAAAACACTGACAACAATCACCAATTCAATCAGTAGCTTATTTAAGTAGCTTCACAAAAGGTGGGTGTTTGTAAAATTATTCTCATTTCCCCACGTTGCCGTCAAGATAACGCACCTACTACTAATATAAACTAAGGTAACAATAAGGTTGTCGTCTGTATAAAAACAAAGGGCCAATATGTTTAGTTTAAAAGCAAGTAGTATTAACTGCAGGCCGGCTAACTCGGATCTACGGGGAGTACATTAAAGCTTATAACACACTGACTAGATGAAACTGAAGCAAAGCGATGTGTACGGTCACGAGCATTAATTATGTATACACATTGGTACCATGTCACGGTAACTTTTTTGACAAATTGAACTGTAAGTCTCACTAAATATCAAATATGTTAGTGCGACAGAGTCCTAAAGTGGGTACATCATGACTGTACAAGTGTATATAGATAAAATCCTAATCATAGGGCAATAATAGTGTCTGTCAGAATCACCGGTCATCGTATTTTGTCGGCGTATTTTAAGTTGAAATGGTAGGAGCCGTGGTAGCCCAGTTGGTAGAACGCTTGCCTCTCATTTTGAGGTCGCAGGTTCGAATCCAGTACAGGCCTAAACCAATGATTGTCGAATTTGTTTTAGAATTCATGTTTGGACCATAAATGATTATTACGTGCTCAGCGGTGAAGGAAAACCTCTGGCCTCTGGGCCTGACAGAGGCGTATATAAAATAATTGTGCTTGATATTTCGTTCAGATGTGAATCGGTGGCGGAGAAGCTCGGTGGCGCAGCGGTAAACGCGCTCGGTCTACGATTGTTGAAGTAAAGCAACTTTCGCAAAGGTCGGTCATAGGATGGGTAACCACAAAAAAAAAGTTTTCATCTCGAGCTCCTCCGTGCTTCAGAAGGCACGTAAAGCCGTTGGTTGCGGCTGCATTAGCAGTCGTTAATAACCACCAATCCGCAGTGGGCCCGCGTGGTTTAAGGCCCGATCTCCCTATCCATCCATAGGGAAGGCCCGTGCCCCAGCAGTGGGGACGTTAATGGGCTGGTGATGTGTGAATAGAATTATGTTGCTACCTATATTGCTTCTCTTTATTTTGATCAGAATAATAATGTGTAAATAAACGGAAGACCGGTGCAATAACAAGAGTCTTGTATTTTTTTAAATATCTTATACCCAAATACTTCTTTTTTAATAATTTATACCCAAATACAAAGATATGCATATGTCTGTTATACACAAAATTAGAAGGTTAAGCGAAGGCAAACCGGTACAGCGCTATCTATATTTTTTGTGGATCGTAGCCTGAAAAGGACGTCATTTGAAGATAAATAAGTAAAGACAACTTAAAGAATTTTTTGTTACGAACCGTATGGTGATCAGTTAGAAACACTTTTCTAGGATCTTACTACAATATATTTGTAAAATAAACAGAAGAATGCGAATTTTTAAGCATTGATTGGCACAGCCAATACAGACGCTCTCAATTTAGCGTAGGACAATTATAGACGCAGATACGACTCACCATGATATATATCACCATGATATGAATCGTGGGTACTTAATTCACTTTGCGATGAATGTACCCTGCCCAACCCAATTGGTAGTTTTTTTTTTTGACGTGACGTGAGATTTGCCGCAGATGGCATTAACTACTTGGCCGCGCAAATGGGGAGCGCTGAAGGCTCTCACCTGGTCCAACATTTAAGACAACAGGCCTGAGGGTGCCCAGTTGGGCGCGAACCTCGGCTCAGGACGGCAGCTTATATTACCAAGAAAGCCAGGTTCATAAAACTTCTAAATAGTCCGAAAACACAAATGAAATAAATTTTCGAATAAACACAAAACGTAAACACACTTAAAACGTACTAAATCATTTTAGTTATTTATATAATACATAAGACAAAACATTAGTTATGTCATTTTGCCTTAAATTAATGGTTAATTAATCCATGCATCCGTAACCCTTTTCGGCCGCTGACCCCTACGGGTCTAACCTTATGGCAAATATACCCATACGTATGTCACCTTCATCAACCCATAATGGAGCAGGCTGCTAAAGCGCTGCATCATTTTCTCATTAAAGTATGATACATGTCTCCTATAGAAAACGATAAAATTCAAGAAGTATCCTATCAAAATTTATAAAATAAATTCAAATTATCAAAGAGTAAGTAAGACAAACAGTAAGTCTGGCAATTCAGAGAGGCAATGCTGCCAGCCTGTTGTGAACCTAGCCTCAATGTGATGCATTGGAGGAGGTCTTTTATTTAAACGTTATGTGTTTGTATTGTTTTTAATGGTTGTGTGAATAAAGAATTAAATAATAATAATAACATAACATAACATAACATAACAAATACTTAACAAAAGAGAAATAGAATTAGTACAATAGGCGGCCTTATTGCTAAGTAGCAATCTCTTCCAGGCAACCTTTAAGTATAGGAGATATTGAATATTAAGTAATATAGCGGGATAGTGCAGCATGGGAATACTTGTGCATATAAAAATAAATACACTTTCGACTACATAAACTACATAATAATAATACACATAATTATAATTGTTATAATAAATAAATATCACTACTTAAACTACTACATATACTATGAAAGAAAAGGAAGGTTAGGAAAGATTATGAAGATGAAGAGGAAATAGAGGTAAGGCAATGCGCCTTGACTTGCCGTTTAAAGGACTCCAATGACGAAGCTCTCCTAATGCTTTCAGGCAAAGAATTCCACAAACGGACAGCTTGCACCGTGAAAGACTTGGAGTAGAAAGTTGAGGAATGGGAAGAAATACTTATTTAGAGACAGATTGTTGGATGAACGGAAGTTGCGGGTAAGAGTGGAAGAATGAAATACACACACAACATTTAGAATAAATTGTTTTAAGGGACCTCTACGTGTTGGCTTTGGACAGCGGTGTCCTATCCCACCAGATGAAAAAACCCCGCCAATTATGAAAAAAATAACACACATACACGAAACACACACACACACACACACACATTCACACATTCCCACATATAACTTCACAACGTCAACGTTAAAGTCACATGAAAAAGGGACTAAAATTTATTTTAGCTTGTGTTTCCAATTCCATCGCTTTACTTCCGCAGACGGTGTACACAAGCCTTAGGCGGTCAGTCCGTAGAGTTAAGAAGAAAATGTGGCCATGCCAATAAATTCGAGTTTGCCACTCCACTGGGTAAAGGGAAACGGAGATGTTTTAAACAAGACTGTGTCTTAGACAGCGGAATGAACAATAATTTAAAATCAAAGTAGATTTGGTTTGAGTCGGAATATCGTAAGGGCAAAGAAAAATAACATTTTTACAGACAAACAACATAGTATTATGCTTTACAGGGTGTTAGTGACATCACGAATACTCAGAGGGATGATTCAGACCATGATTCTGAGTTAATATCAAATGGAATTTTCCGTCGCAAAATTCTTCCTTTTTTGTGTTTTTCAAAATTATTTTCAATTCTATACTCTATATATCTTATTTCTCTTTGTCAGGGGCCTTTGGCGGCTCAATAGTATCCCTGACACTAGGGTTGACGAGGTTGGTAATCCAACTCACAACCCACACGATGTCACTTAAACCCCGTACAGGTACTTATAGGTAATAGTACAAGTGACACCGTAACGAATACTGAGGGGGATGATTCAGACCATGATTCTGAGTTCATAACAAGTTTACCTCTCGGAAAATTCATGAAAATTTTAGAGTATTTTTTATTATTTTCACACTTTTGCGACTGAAAATCCGCTTGATATCAACCCAGAATCATGGTCTGAATCACCCGTCAAAGTTTTCGTTACGATGTTACTAACACCCTGTATAGCAGGCAGAGGTGTATAGTTTATACACTATCTTGTTCGGTTTAACATATCCTGGGCACCACATGACATCAATCGTCTATGACCCAAACATGAATTTCAATTCATTCACTATTAAAGTCGAATTCAATGGTAGCCGGGATTCAAACCCGTGACACTACTATGCAAGTCACGCGTTCGCCAAACAGGGCTATCACGCATCTTTACAGCTAGACACAAATTAATAACTATAATCACACAACTATTTTAAGTCTGGGCGATTTTTAGTGTGGATATCGGGTGACGGATATCGGATGAAGAGTATCTAATGACGGATATCGGATGCCGGATGTCGGATGACGAATATCGGATGACGGATATCGGATGACGGATATCACATGATGGAAATCGTATGACGGATATCGGATGACGGTTGTCGGTTGACGGACGGATATCGGATGACGGATATCGGATGACGGATATCCGATGACGGATTTCGGACACGCATATCGGATATCGGATGACAGATATATTATGACAGATATCGAATGACGAATATCGGATGGCGGATACCGGATGACGGATATCGGATGACAGATATCGGATGACGGATACCGGATGACAGATATCGGATAACGGTTATCGGATGACGGATATCGGATACCGGTTATCGGATGACGGATATCGGATAACGAATATCGGATGTAGTAAGTAAGCTGCCATACAAATAGTTCTACGACCATTTCGGGTTCAGATCGGATGTAGTGCGAAAAATTCAAAAGATGGTTTTTATTTTTAACTAATCGTCTTGTGACGTCATCAATAAAAGCGGTCATCAATCATACTCATTACTACTTACCAAATCACGTGATATCAATATTATTCTGTTATTTTTTGTCTTCCCAAAAGCTAATTACTACACAATAATTGGTAACTAACAAGTGGGCTTACGTCGGTGCTAAAAAAAAATTGCGGACCTCACCATATTATCCGAGAGAACTCGCTTCTACTGTAAACTCAAAATAAAACGAAATAAAATGTGAAACAATATAAATTTAAACTGCCCAAGTACCCTGTAACGGTATTAAAAAAAAACAAAACCTGATATGCAATTTTTTTGCGAAAGGATAATAAAATATGAATATTGCTTTGTCGGTGCTTCCTTTCTTTTTTTGTAGAACAAGGCACAAGCGTTTCCAAAGGAAACCAGGGACTCGACGGCAATCTAAAAAGCAATATTGCAATTTGACATTTGCGCGTGTAAAAGTAAGTGCGCAATGCCAACAAATGTCAAATAGCTTTTAGGTGAATTACTTCAATGTGACCTTTTAACCCCCTAGTTCTTCTTTCGTGTGGGTTGTGAGACCTCATCAATCCTGGTATCAAAAGTGGTCTGCTTTGTAGCTTACCGTCTTTTATTTTGATGAAGAAAATTTATTTGAATTCAAATGAAACTATTGAGCCACCAGGGAAGCCGTGACATGCCTTATAACTATGTACCAAGAACGCGTCTATTTAAGTAAATATTAGCTGGGACCAAATATTAACGTGCCTGTCGAAGACACACTCTCGGTCCCGCACAGATGTACGAGTATGTGTGTATGTGTTTGTGCGTGTTTGTGTGTGTGTGTGTGTGTGTGTGATGTATGTGTGTGTGTGAATGTGTGTGTGTGTGTGTGTGTGTGTTTGTGTGTGTGTGTGTGTGTGTGTGTGTGTGTGTGTGTGTGTGTGTGCGCGTGTGTGTGTGTGTGTGTGTGTGTGTGTGTGTGTGTGTGTGTGTGTGTGTGTGTGTGTGTGTGTGTGTGTGTGTGTTATTTGTTATGGTGTTTCTGTTAATTGAAGGAACGCCTGTGCCCAACGGTGGCACAAATAAGGCTTTTTTATTTTATTAATTTATCGCCTCATTCACTTACAACTCGGACCGACCTACACCCCGGATTTATCATCAAGGGATCAGGTAAAAAGGTAGAAAATAAATAAGTCCGACCTTTCCGAGCCAGCTTTAATTGTTTTGCTGATTGCGGATCATTTCCTTAAAACCTCCGGGTTAAAATATTCAAGACACCTTGCAATAAAGTATTCTGTTTAATGAACGCGATGAGGTTACTCCTACTTGACTCTTTTACGGGATCATGAGGGTTTTTCTTAACTTAGCGAAACATAACACGTTCAAATGATCTATAATATCTATAATATATCTATGTATTTATTACATAATAATTATTTATATTATTATTAATAGCCCTCAATGTCCCACTGCAGGGCAAAGGCCTCTCTTCCCTTCTTCCACTCTTCCCTATCCCTAGCTCCCTATTGCATATTAACAAAGTATAAATACATCGTAATAATATATTTTTAGATATTTTCGACTATTGTATGAAATGAAACTGAGCATAAAGCTTCAATTGCAGTTTTCACTGAATCGGGCTGAATGAGGAGCAATTAAAGCTGTAGAAAATTTGATATGGAGCGTTAGAACTTATGCGAAAACAATTTTTATTTTATAAACACAATTTCAAAAATACCTTTCCGTTTTTGTAAAATAGACATTTACTTTGTAATCGTCATATTTTTAAAAAGATATTTATTTTGTCGACGGTCTTTTTCGTCTAGAAATACTGCAGTTTCTCATACTTTATGACCGAGGAAAAATAGCTGTAAGAAAAATCTCGGAAAAGGGCCCTAGACGATGTTCTCTTTTAAAAATAAATATATTATAGAAACGTAATGATCATAAGTATTTGCTTCACAAAATGAAGCAAATACCAACGTCAGAATATATTATTATAACGAGCCAAAGCTGCACTGCACAGAAAAGATTCTTTACATAATGTACCTTTGGCATTATAATATTCTGTCTTTGGTAGAAGATGACTTTAGAAACTAGAATAAGTGGGTATTAATAAGCAGAACGACCAGTTCAGCAAAATTAGTGATTAAATTTCAATTAGCATAGTAATGTATCAGTGGCGATAAGGCTGGTCGACGCTATTCTCTCTAACAGTATTTACTCTTCTAAACCAAATTAAATAAAAAATGCGTTTATTATCAAAAATAATAGTACACAAAGAAAGAACGTAGGTATATGACTGAAATAGTGTATATTATATTATAAGTTTAATAAATGAACAGAGGTTCCCAAAGGTAAGTCTTGGTAATTTTGGCGCAAAATTTGCCAAGTAAAAACAATAAACTCATACTTAATATATAAATATAAAATTGAATACGAATAGGTTATTTATGTGTTCGTGAAGATATGTGAGTTGTGTGCGTAAGTGGGAGTGTGTATGAATGTGTGTAAAGGTGTGTGAGTGTGTGTATGGCACATAAGTGAAAAAAAAGAAGAGAAAAAAAAGAAATAAATAAAAATAAGAAGAAAAAAAGAGAAAAGAAAAAAGAGAAGTAAAAATAAAAAGTCAAGTCTCTTCTTTTCTTCTCTCCTTTTTGTAATAATTATTAATCTTAGTATTCTTATAGGGATTCTGCCCTCCTGTCTGTCTGTATCCAAAAATAATAAATGTTTCTTTCTTTCTTTTTTCTTTCTAAAAGTGATGATCCTTTATTCCTATCTAAAAATCACAAAGCAAAAAAAACGTAAAATTACAGAGCATGATCGATCCGGAGGTCCCGGATTCAAATCCCGGTGGGGACATATCACAAAAATCACTTTGGGTTAGGACATTACAGGCTGATCACCTGCTTGTCTGAACGTAAGATCATTATTGTAAAGCAAACCCACGAGGCAAGCGTCTAGAAAAAAAATATAATATTTTTTAATAAAATTCCCTTGTAAAGCCGAACGAGGTACAACCTTAATTGTAAAAGTTTTGCATGAGACTTTGCTTTTGTAGGAAAATTTTGACGAACATTTTATTAAAACCTTAAAATACTTACCGCCAAAGTTAATAACTCCGCTTTCAGTAGTTTATCGTATAAACGTACTAGTAATTGGAAGTTGGAAGACGTAAAATAAAAAATATAAATTTTCCAAATAAACAAGCTACAGCTTTTAAAGGTTTTGGTTCTTTGTATAGAGTTTAATAAACCAGCTCTAGACCATTTTCATACAACAGTTGAGGCTAAAATCAAATCATTAGAATGGGACCCCTTTGACTCCAGTGAAGCAGATTGGAATACCCTAAAAAAGGTCGTTTTAAATGTCGCTAAGGAAAGTAGGGATAGATTCAAAACTGTGACAAAAAAGGAAGAGTGGATAAGTAAAGAATCATGGGAGCTGATTGAGGAGAGGAAGAAACTCAAGTGTGAAGGACTGGAGACTAAAAGTAGTATGGACCGCTATAACCAGTTACATGCTGAGGTACAAAGGTCCACGCGGAGAGACAAGGACAAGCACATCAATAACATGTGTATTGAAATTGAGGGACATGTTGACAAAGCGCAAACAAAAGATCTGTTTTTGAAAGTGAAGCAATTGACTGGCACCTTTAAACCCAAGAGTTGGATTATTGAAGACAGTAAAGGTAACACCTTGACAGAGCTAGAAAAGGTTCTAGATAGATGGAGAGACTACTGCTATGAACTCTACCGGGATAAAGAGGGACAAAGCATCGAAAGGGGATGGGGCTGTCACGATAGAGAACCAGACATATTGCTCTCCGAGGTTCAAGACGCAATTAGGAAATTGAAGCACAAGGCTGTTGGCCCTGACGGCATTTCTGCGGTTATGCTCCAACATCTAGGTTGTGAGGGGACTAGGATTGTCCACCAGTTATGTAACAAGATCTGGAGGTCAGGTCATTGGCCAGAGGACTGGACACAGGCTGCTGTTGTTCCGCTGCACAAGAAGGGCTCAACAAAAAAGTGTGAAAATTACCGAACCTTGTCACTCATGTCGCATGCAAGCAAAATTCTTCTGCGCATTATAAATGTCCGACTGTCATCTTTTGTCGATCACCAGATCCCGTGTGAACAATCCGGATTTATGGCTGGTAAGGGTACTCGCGAGCAGATCTTGAATGTTCGTGTTCTCATCGATAAATGTCGCGAATTTAAGAAACCGCTAGTCTTGTGCTTCATAGATTACGCTAAGGCATTCGACTGTGTACATTGGAGAACAATGTTTGACATGCTTGTGGAGATGGGCGTGCCTAAACACCTAATTTTCCTGATACAGAATCTGTACCTCGATGGTTCATGCTTCGTGAAATTGGAAAACCAGAAATCCAAAGCTTTCCACACAGAACGAGGCGTACGTCAAGGCTGTATTTTGTCACCCAAGTTATTTAACCTGTGCGGCGAATTTATTATGAGGAAAGCACTAGATGGTTGGGACGGCGGCATTTCAGTTGGTGGCCACAAGGTCAGTAACTTGAGATACGCAGACGATACAACAATAGTTGCGGCCGGTGAAACAGAAATGGCAATTATTCTGAAGAAAATTGAAGAAGAGAGTGCCAAACTCGGTCTTAAGATCAACCATTCAAAAACTAAAATAATGGTGGTAGACCGAGCACAATTACTTCCAGTTACCGGTGCACTGAGCGGGTACGAAAAGGTCAGCGAGTTTGTGTATCTTGGGTCCTTGATAAATTGTGACGGAGGCTGCACCGATGAGATCCGCCGTAGGGCTGCTATGGCTAAAAGTGCGATGGCTAATCTCGATAAGATTTGGAAGAACCGTGGTATTCGTCGCACAACTAAGGTGCGCTTGGTTCGGGCTCTGGTGTTTTCCATATTTATGTACGGTGCCGAAACTTGGAGCTTGAAGAGCCGCGATTGCAGTAAGATCGATGCTTTCGAAATGTGGTGTTGGCGTAGGTTGCTACGCATACCTTGGACTGCGATGCGTACGAATGAGTCCATATTAAAAGAGCTCAAGATCACGACGCGGCTCTCCTCAATATGCCGGAATCGTGCCCTAAGCTTCTTCGGACATATTATGCGGTCTCCGAAGCACAGTCTGGAGAAGCAGATCATCGTTGGGCAAATGGATGGCAAACGTGCGCGAGGAAGGGCGCCTACGAGGTGGTCTCACATCGTGAAGAAGACGGTGGGCGGCAGCATACAGAGGGCGGTCCACGCAGCATATAGCCGTACCGAGTAGAAAGCCATAACCTGTGGTCGCGATCCTCAGCAGTGAGGGAACGACGAAGAAGATAGAGTTTTGCGATAAAAATAATTCATTAATGACCACATTAAGGATGTTCTTAAAAAATCGGTCAAGTGCGAGTGCGACTCGCGCACCAAGGGTACGTACTTTCCCGCTGACTTTGCCTCTGAAAACCTATTGTCTCCATAGATCGAAATAGGTCTCGAGTCATCATCATCATCAATTTAAGAGCCACGCTTTTGTCGGTGCAGCATTTTCCATGCTACTTTTTAGGGGAAAATAGGGCAGTCATTTCCCTCTTGCCTTCCGCCCCGCAGTACTCTGTCTGACGCAAGTGGGATGGCGCCCAGAGTAGCCATTCGAGTACCACCTGTAAAAAAGTTTGTAATCCAAAAACATTTTTTGCCTTTGAAATGTTACCATATAATTTCAACATATGTCGCGATTAGTTTACCAACTGCAAATAAGTTTGTAATAACATTTCTTTTTAATTATTTATGTGCGTATATGCAACTATTATTGAATGAGAAGGAAGCGAGAGAACTATGTTAGGATCAAAGCAAAAATTCCATATTCTCCGCTTACAATAGGCGTGAGTTTATGTGTAAATAAATGTCCGAACAGAACCACAGAAGGCTACCTGCAGCCACCCGATGGGAACATTTTCGAAATCACTTTGTTTGGTAAGGACATTTGACATTGAGGAGCTCGGTGGCGCAGCGGTAAACGCGCTCGGTCTGCGATTGTTGAAGTTAAGCAACTTTCGCAAAGGCCGGTTGTAGGATGGGTGACCACAAAAAACAAAAAGTTTTCATCTCGAGCTCCTCCGTGCTTCGGAAGGCACGTTAAGCCGTTGGTCCCGGCTGCATTAGCAGTCGTTAATAACCAATCCGCACTGGGCCCGCGTGGTGGTTTAAGGCCCGATCTCCCAATTCATCCATAGGGAAGGCCCGTGCCCCAGCAATGGGGACGTTAATCGGCTGGTGATGGTGGTAAGGACATTTCCAGATTGAATTACTTGGTATCTAAAAAAGCAACATCAAAGCATAGCAATATTGATTTTTTAGACGAATTGCTACAATGTGGCCTTTGTGGTCTTCCCCTCCCCCCCCTGATTGTTCAAAAAAGTAAGACTGTTTCATGCTTCTAAGGCACGTAAAAACCGCAGTGTGATAGAGTATGTTCCATACCTACTACGGTTCATTGAAGGGAGGCCTGTGCATGCAAACATGTGAAAAGCCTTGGATAAACATTAAAGTAATTTGTATTAAAAATAATGCATGGCAATAATTTCCATCGCTCGATAGGTATTGAGGTATACAGCAAACGTGTCACGACACCGTAA
The DNA here is from genome assembly GCF_024362695.1 of Pectinophora gossypiella. Classification (NCBI taxonomy): domain Eukaryota; kingdom Metazoa; phylum Arthropoda; class Insecta; order Lepidoptera; family Gelechiidae; genus Pectinophora; species Pectinophora gossypiella. The sequence continues at coordinate 15,232,193 of NC_065406.1, read as the reverse complement.
GTGCTTTGGCGGGGGCTATAGGATGGAAATCGGCGCCATTTCTAGCATACTGAATTCTTCTCTCTGTTATGTAAATTATGCTTCGAAATACAGCTAAGTATGTATAGTCAGTCATCGGATGTTTCGGTGCTTATTTATTCAATTATTATGATGCATCAACAGCCTCCGTGGTCTAGTGGTTAGAGCGTTAGGCTCACGATCTGGAGTTCCGGGTTCGATTCCCGATGGAGACATTGTCGACATCACTTTGTGAGACTGTCCTTTGTTTGGTAAGGACTTTTCAGGCTTGAATCACCTGATTTTCCGAAAAAGTAAGATGATTCCGTGCTTCGGAGGGCACGTTAGGCCGTTGGTCCCAGCTATTCGCCGTAAAATCACCTCCACCAACCCGCATTGGTGCAGCGTGGTGGAGTATGCACCATACCCCCTACAGTTGATTGATGGGAGGCCTGTGCCCAGCAGTAAGACGTATATAGTCTGTTTATGTATGTTATGTATGATGTATCAAATGAGAATTCGTGATGGCCTTGATCGGAAAAAGCGTGACTTACAACGTACCCTACGGGTTCGGTACCCGTCACGAGCTCAAAACCACTGAAATCGACTTTGCGAGTTTGAATTATTCATGTTTGGATTATATATAATTGATATCACGTGGTTCCCAGAATTTGTGCCCGGTTAATAGCAATAGACGCGCGCTCTATTACATGGCAATTAAACATGGCGAGGAGTGGGTATTTATGTATTTACTATACACCTCTGCCTACCCCTTCTCCGGCCAAGTAGTGAATGCCATCTGCGGCAAATCTACAATAAGCCACGGCAAAAAAAAATAAAGCCTACCCCTTTGGAGATATACGTAAGCCTGATGCTACGTTATGTTATGTCTTGACTAAACTACGGACAGTCTCATACATAAATATATACATAAACAGCCTATACACGTCCCACTGCTGGGCACAGGCCTCCCCTCAATCAACCGGAGGGGGTATGGAGCGTACTCCACCACGCTGTGCCACTGCGGGTTGGTGGAGGTGTTTTTACGGCTAATAGCCAGGACCTACGTCTTAACGTGCCCTCCGAAGCACGGAATCATCTTACTTTTTCGGACAATCACGTGATTCAAGCCTGAAAACTCCTTACCAAACAAATGACAGTCTCACAAAGTGATTTCGACAATATCCCCATCAGGAATCGAACCCGGACCTCCAGATCGTGAGCCTAACGCTCTAACCACTAGACCACGGACAGTCCCAAATAGACATTTTTTGATAGACGTTTCCTCGCCGGGAATCGAACCCAAGACCGGATCCGTGACTTGGGTCCGGATCCGTGGGTCCGGATCGAGACCCCAACGCTCAACCACTTGACTACCGAGGCCATTACAAAGTATAAAACCAGAAAGGTAAAGAAACAACTCATAATTTCCGCGTTGTATAAACCACCCAGTGGGGAAATATCTCGCACATAGCTAGATTAATGGTGCTAAGATGAAGATGGAGCGAAGCGGGCCAGGAGGTGGGAGCATTTTATTCCCATCTATATCCACAGTGGAGCAACGTATGCTTCATACGCCTGTTGATTAAAGGCTCTTTATGTTATGTTGTGTTTTGTTGTATTGTGTAATGATGTGTTGTGTGGACGGTACTGAAAAGTATCGGCGTCCGAAAGACGTAATATACGATCCCGACAACCCGATTTCTCTAGCCATAGAGGCAGCCAATCAGCTCGCGACACCAAACCCCGCCGGTGTGGTAGACGACTTCCCTCAAGCAGCGCTTATCGCTATCGACCCACTAGGGTCGATTAATTCTTTCAAAGATTTTCCTCTCACACGACGCCCTGAGCCGCAGTTCGCGCCCAACTGGGCACCCTCAGGTCTGTTGGCTTAAACGTTGTACCGGGTGAGAGCCTTCAGCGCTCGCCATTTGTCCGGCCAAGTAGTTAATGCCATCTGCGGCAAATAGAAGATGTGTTCTGTTGTGTTATGTTATATTATGCTCAGTTGGACTACAAGCACACAGTAAAGAATAATATTGAATAACCTTTTAAATCAATAAAATAGTTATTTACTCACAGTTAAGGAAATCAGTTGATTCTGTAAGTATATTTGATTTGAGCAGTAATCATAATGTAATAATAATGATGATTCTTTTTCGTCGTTAATATCGTAAAACCTACATTCCCGAGATATATATTTCGGAGGTGTGTGACCCCCTCCGGTTGATTGAGGGGAGGCCTGCAGCAGTGGGACGTGTATAGGCTATTTATGTTATGTGTATGTGACCTGACCTGTATTGGGATGGTTATTCCTTCGCGGGTTGAAAGGTCAGCCAGGCAGTCTTCTGTACAAAACTGGACCTGTCAAATCTGCATGTTAGACAAGCGGACCCTGTTAAAAACGAGATAACGCTAAGGAGATGATAATGATGATGGTAATAATGTAAAAGACCAATAAAAAAACTACAATAATTGTTTAAATGTATTCGTTTATCGCCTTATGTATGATAAATCAAGATGCCAACAAACAAGCTGTGATAAGCAAGTTTTTTGATTCAGTTCTACTAAGAATTATTCGATAATTATTTGCTATTTTTCAAAGTCAGGTGTTACTATATAAAAGATTCTTGTTAAAATTTGTATTCACAGTGAAATTATGTAAATTGATTCTTTAGCTTTCTATTGTTGTTACAGCCTGACCGGAGCAGAGCGCCTTGTTGAAATTCAGTTCTTGCTAAAATTGGAACGCAATTACCTACATTGAATAGCAATAGTGGTTTTAGTATGGAAATTGTTTACGTACGTACCGTTTCAGAAATATAATTACAATAATATCTCGTTGTGTTTTTCTTCTTGTTTGTACTTTTTTTGACTTACTGTAGATTTGCCGCAAGTAGCATTAACTTCTTAATGTAAAGTGTTACAGTATTACCAACAAAGTAGAACATACTGCTGGGCACAACATCTTTATTCCGTTAACCATTAATTAACGAAGTCAATAAATACTTCATGTAAGAAACTTTTGATTTAACTTTAAATAAAGATAAAAAGAAAAAATAGAAAAAAATAAATAAAAAGAATAGAATAGATATAAAGATTCTATCTATCTATCTATTTAAATATTGTTATCGGTCTCATTACCTTCCTTTAACCGCCTTCGTGGTTCAGTGTCCAGTTGGGTCCAGCTTATGTTAATGTTACCTATTTAGAACATGTAGATAAAAAAGAGATTGGTCCAATTACTACTTAGTTTCTATTTTGAGAATGGAATCTTCTGGAAACTCCAAACTATCTTGACATATTTTATTATTATATTTGCCTCAGATGGTGACTACTTGGTCAGACAAAGGACTAAACCTTGTCTTAGCATTGGCTAGCAAAACACGCGGTTCATTCAGCCGCGGGCGCACTTCGTATGCAATATAAGCCGCTTTGTGTTTCGCCCCAAGTTTTAATAGACTGGCTTGGCGCCGGACACACGCTGCGGCTAGTTAAGGAGCTGAACGTATATGGAAACCTCATATTTTATGAACGAGTGAAGAGTTACCATTACTATGCATCAGTAACCTACAGCTTAATTTCCCTTTTAATAGTTTTCTCCCAGAAATGTTTCAGCATTTTTGGGTTCCCAACCCCATTTTGCGAATAAGTGCAATGAGGTGCAAGATCTAGGGGTGGTATTAATAAACTAATCTCCCAGCTGAGGCTGTCTTCAAGACCATGCTCAAGTCCCTGTTTTTATATAAGAACTGCCACATTGACATGATCTTGAGGGCAGTCTCGAGCTAAGATTAGTTTATTAATACAACCCTAAGTATCTTTGCGATATCCATACTACTATTATAAATGGGAAAGTGTGTGTGTCAGTTTGTCTGTCTATCTCTCACGGCAAATCGGAGCGACGAACTGGCGTGTTTATTTGAAGTGGAGGTACTTGAAGGGATGTAGAGTGATGTAGGCTATATTTTGTCTCTTTCTGACCCCCCACCACTTCACTTTTCATTGAGCATTCCACAATTTTCAAGGTAGAAAGCTAAGAATTGGTACGCGGGCTGCATATTTTTTATGTGGAAATCTGCTCCCAACCCCTTCAAAGGGAATATTGGGGGGGGGGACTTTATACGGGACTTCATGCAGTTGTCAAGATAGGAAGCAAAATTTTGGTATATTAGAAATAGGTAACCGTGTTACCCCGAATTTAATGCGAGCGAAGCCGCGGGCATAAGGTAGTAGTCACATATTTATTATCGACAACCTGAGAGCAACCCCTAGTGTCGTGTCTCTATGAGCTATCAAATATCACAATAATAAAATCCTCTGCCAAAACAGATTACATTACATTATATAATTCCCCGAAATACCTTCACAAACTCGATTCGATCCTAATTATTATCCCCGCACGAAAATCCAAAATCTGGCTCTGTGGAAAAAGGTACAAGCCTGTATTAAGTGAGAATCGAAAACCGGAATAATCGAGCTCCAATAATGGAATCCAATTTCCATCCCCAGAATTAATAAGATCGGGACCGAAGCAGGTGCATGCCGTATATATCTATGATTTTTTCTCTCCTTTGTTACCTACGGAAATAGACGTACGATCACGAGCATTACGTAACACTTTACTATGACACATTAAAATTTTTTTACAATTGAACTGTAAGTCTCACTAAATGTCTTATCAAAAAATTGCAGATCCGTCAGTTTGCAATGTCACCCACGATTTAACGACTAACTTACATCATTAAGTAGTAACCGAGACCAACGGCTTGTCGGGCCTTCCGAAATACGGAATCATCTTATTTTTCGGACAATCAGGAGATTCCAGCCTATGTCCAGGCCAAACTAGGGACAGTCTGACAAAGCGTTTTTTTTTGTTACATATGTCCATACCAGGAATCGAACCCAGGACCTACGGATCGTGAGCCCGACGCTCAACCACTGGGACCACTGAAACCGTTGATGAATTGATTGATCGACTTGATGAACCTAGATGACAAGCAGCTGACGCATTCTACATTCTAAATATCCTCCCAAGAGAAGGTAATTCAACTTGAATTTAGGTATTTTAAAACCTAGAAGATCAAGTAAAGAGCTTTATTTAATAAGTGGTTCCATTAACGAACATGCTCGTATGGCTAAAAAAGCGCCCTAATGCGTTCAGACGCTTGCGAACGCTAAAATACTCTGAAATGCGGAAAGGATGCTAAAAAATCGCCAGAAACGAGTTTAAGTTTTCATTAGAACACGACTGACTGTGTGATTTGGTCTGGCGTATTTTGATGGGCCCTAATTGATGTTCATCTGTCCATCAAGTAGTTACCTAACAACACCAGTCAGTCAGTAGATAGTAAAAAGTACATCGTCTCTCTAGCGTTATCCCGTTTTCCTGTGAAAACCGCTCACCAGGGATTCAGGGATTTGACAGGTCCGGTTTTTTACAGAAGCGACTGCCTCTCTTCTACCCCGCTAGACAAAATACACACAAATTAATAGTTACAAGTTATCAAAAGAAAAAACATCAGACACTCCAAAATCGACTAACGCAGAAAGCAACTAAGGATTCTCCCGATTCATACGCGCTGTCATCATTTTATTTTTTATTGGAATTAAGTAAAATCACTATCAAAAAACAGCTAAGGTCGACTTTTGTTTTAATTATTTTGGAAATTCGGATGTTACCAGTTAGTCCACCGTACGAAGGAAATATAGAGGAAATAGTTGGTGTTATTGGCATTTTTGGCATAGTTGTGGGGAATGGTGTTTTAAAGAACAAACTAAAAGTACTGATGAGTGGAGGTAGTTCCTGTAGAGTGGAGTGTAAAGGTACTTTTTTCAGTTTTTTTATTTGTATCTCTAAAACTATAAATACTTAATACATTTACAGATACTCCTGCATTAATTTTATAACGTATAAAACTTCAAGGTTAACGTCGTGTCTTAATAGGGAAGTCTTGACTTCCTTGGAATTGGCCTTTGATAGACTGGAATGGAAAATGCTACACCGGCAAGAGCGTGGCTCTTAAATTGATGATGCTGATAAAACTTCGTCAATTTAAATCTAGAATCATGACATTTTGCGGACGAAGTCGCGGGCGGCCAGCTAGTATACCATATACGTCGTACCAAATCCGGAGGTCAAGTAAGGACCATTAAAATTCCGCCAAGCCCGCCATTTATTGGATTCGCAATCGCTTTCACTTGAAAACGAATTCGCGGATAATTCGCTCTATTCAATTTCTGTTCTCTATTGGATTTTTGTCGCGAACTCAAGTCAACTAAATACAGGTAGGTAGTGACGTCACACCCCGGACAGTCTATACAGGGTGTTAGTGACATCGTAACGAATACTGAGGGGGTTGATTCAGACCATGATTCTGAGTTAAAATCAAGTGGAATTTTCCGTCGCAAAATTCATGGTTTTTTTTTTTTAGTTTTTTTTAAATATTTTCAATTCTATACTTTTGCGATGGAAAATTCCACTTGATATTAACTCAGAATAATCAGATGAATCATCCCTCTCAGTATTCGTTACGATGATACTTACACCCCGTACAAGTACATACGGTAGCCATATAAGTAGGTATAGGTGTTAGTGACACCGTAACGAATACTGAGGGGGATGGTTCAGACCATGATTCTGAGTTGATATCAAGTGGAATTTCGTGTCAAAAAATTCATGAAAATTTTTCTTTTCTTTTTAATTATTTTCAGTTCCATACTTTTGCGACGGAAATTTCTACTTGATATCAACTCAGAATCATGGCCTGAACCACCCCTCAAAGTTTTCGTTACGATGTCACTAACACCCTGTATAAAAGTCTGATTCTTACGGTGTGCTGTATTATTCTTTATTTTGTAGTGAGGTGATGGTTTTAAAGATGTGATTTTCATAAAGCAACACAGACCTCCCCGTGATTTCATCTTTTTTGTTTGCTTTTATACTCTTTATTGTTTTAACGGCCTCTGTGGTCCAGTGATTGAGCGTTGGGTTCACGATCCGGAGGTCCCGGTGGGGACATATAACAAAAATCACTTTGAGATCCCTACTTTGGTTAGAACATTACAGACTGATCACCTGATGTCCGAAAGAATAATGATCCGTGCTTCGGAAGGCACGTCAAGCCGTTGGTCCCGGTTGCTACTTACTGATGTAAGTGAGTAATCGTTACATGAGCCATGGTCTTTATCCTTGACACCACTAACATAACAACGTAACGTTTATACCTCTATTATTTGCTGGTTATTGTGTATTTATAGGATTTACATTGTTGGTTTTAATTACTTTATATTTTAAATTATTTAATATTCGTACACTACATGGTGGAGTGAAGAACTCTTATTGGGTAATACAATAAATTGTTTTAATTAGATCTGTATTTACCACTGTAGAACGCATAAGTATATTTCATTTCAATTAAAATACCATACTGAGAAAGGCCGTATTATATCTATTCTATTCTCTGTCGTCGCTTTCAATCCTCAAAACAAGGTTCAGAGAGAACAAAACAACGTACATAGTACCACAAGTCATTTGCAGCTTTTACAGGGCGCGTTGACCGGTGAAGTCACAGGTTAACGGTTATGGTGCACCGTACCCGGACTTTTTCATTACGGACAACAGAACAATGTAGCACAACGATTTGAAAACTGCCAGCTATTTGGATATGACTTTTTTGGCTTCCTGTTTTGCATAAAAAAGGAAAGGGTAGAGAAGGGGGATTATCTGGATTGTAACCATACGCCTTTTTATAAAACTAAGATTTAAAGTAGAATCAGGTTTAAAATAAAATCCGCGGCACGAGAATAGCATAGTTCGGTGAACGCGTGGTTTACATCGTAGTGTGTTCGAATCCCGGGCCATAAACTAAAAAATTCGATTTCATGACTTTGACTTCATATTTGGATGATAGATAATCCACTCGCTATATACAACAAGGTGGAAAATATATGCAATAAGAACCCGCGTGCATAATAACGCGGTAAGAACCCGTTATTATGTGTTTTAATTAAAATATATGCAATATTAAACTCTGCAATGCATACCAGGCCAAAACAAGAGTTCGTCAGTGATTGTCAAAGGTATCTTACTTACGAACAGAAGCAATTATAAAGCCTCTATCGTAATACTTATCTCTGTGGTCACGCACACACACACAGACACACACACACTTCCTCACACACCCACACTACACTGTTAAAGTCCCTAATTATACTTATTATTATACAATTTTAATTTTATTTCTCTGATCTCTATAATTGTAAGATTCTAAAGTTTCCTAGAGTTTAAGATACTTACTTGTTTAATTTCTGATCTATTTAAATTAAAAATGTATCATGTTCTTATTATTTTTTAATTCAATATACATACCTGAGTCTCCACCGGACTTCGTATTTTTAATCTTTACGCAAAAATTGTTTTACCATAGGGCTACTGCGAATACTGCGATACAGCGGAAACCCTAATGCAGGGCCCGCTATTAATTTGCGTTAATTTTTTGGTAAATATATAATTCTTACTTTATTTTTACTTCGGGTGACAGAAAAAGAAAACGTAGACATTCTAAAATTAAAGCAACTAAGCTGTCACAATAAACAATAAAAGCCATATCCAAACAATCATACATTATCATGTTACGGTTACCCCATTGAAAGCAACAGCTACAAAGGTGCAAAATGACATAAACAATTCGTTTTTACGAACCCCAAGGATTAATGGTGCCTATGGGTCGGGTTTTTCTATAAAATTGACAAACCAACATGCATTGCTTATCTGAAAGAAACCGTAATTTCACTCCTTTTGAATTTTTATGGTGTATCGTTCCTGTTTTGTTTTTGTTTATGTTTTGGTGCCTCGTTTGGTTTGTCAGTTTGTAGCATTGTGTATATGTAGACTAGAATAGAGATGTAGAATAGACTGAATGCAAAATTAATTCTGGAATTTTCCAGATTTCTAAAATACTTAATTCAAGGTAGTAAAAGAACATTGTGGTTTCTTTCATCAACATCATCTATTTATTTATTTATAAAAAAGGTACACCAACAGCTTATATAATACAACTTTGAATAAAATAAACGTTACATCAGGAATTTGATTTTCACGAGGTCCGCCGACCTAACCTTTCTGTGAAACACCTGAAACCTGAAAGTGTTTCACAGAAGTTCTGGGCGGAGAGGAGCGGAGATGTGCAGGAATCGACCAATCACCGTGAGTCTCCCTCACGGCGATTGGTCGAATGACAGAGCGTCTTCGTTTTTCGCTCGCTCTCTTCTCCGCTCATCTCCGCGTCAGTGGAAACCCGGCCTTAGGGACGGCTTACGCCTTACCAGTATTAAAGTGGCAACTGGCTCTTCGCACTCGGCCTAGTTCCCCCCATTACTTTATATAGGCTCTAAGAATTTCTGGGCCATGGGCCAATTGTCCCCCAAACCACCTATATGTAAACTTCTTCAATATCTATTTTAGTAACATTTGGCTCATGTCCAATATACACCCATTAAAATACAAAATCTGCAATTTAACTTCATTATCATTTGCGAGTATCTCATAAAAGTCTAGGCGACGGGAATCTCAGCACATTATGTCTCCTAGAATATGACATAAATATTTCATATCGCGACATGTCGTCCCTCGGAACCATTGGCCTCTATATAATATACTGGATAGGTTGATTAACATAAAGTAAGCTTATGACTACATCCCAATTGCAGTAGTCAGATGAACTAAGAACCCGGTTGCCTATTTTGATGCATAAAATTTTATGTCATTTTGTATGGCATATATTTACTATTCCTAATAATCGTTACACATAAAAGGCATTAAGCATAACTATTTACACATAATATAATAAAGCATAAATACTTTAATCATAAATTCATACCTATTTAAATAAACATGTTGGCGGCACCCTAACCTACTATTACACTATGGTATCCAAGTTAAATGTGATAAACCTATAAGAATAGGCTTTTAATCATTAGGCTTAACATGCATTATGCTAAGTAAAACAGTATGACAAGTAACCATTATGCCAAAAGACGATTATGACTAAAAAAAATATGCCTAACCGGTTATGCCTAATTAAAATTGGACAAACAACATTATGCGAAAAAAAAGGGTCCCCTAAGTACCCACACCACACTGAGCTTTCTGTTTTTTTTCGAATTAAATGTTCTCTTTATGAATTTCCCTAAGCACGGATAAGTGGTATAACAATAAAAATTATATAATTGGGGTTGGTTGATGGATAATATTTTTACGTCAATTTGACCCTCGCCGTTTACATAATAAGCCGTATTCGTAGAAAGCCGTAGTGGAAGTTCTTGGAACTATAATAAGTTATAATCCATACAAATCAAGTAGACACCTCGCACGGAGGTAAGTCGTTATGCAGCTCCCTTGGCGCGAGAAGTCAACTTAATTCGCACGAGTTATAGAATAGTTGCGGAGAACTTTCAACGCTCCATATTGGTGCTGATTTCAGCAGACATCTTCTAATTTTACTTCAAGTTATATCCGTCATTTTATTATTCACCTAATGAATAAAACAGTAACCCGGATACGCATCTCGCTGGTACGCAACACATTTGATGTGTGATGTCAACTTAATTCTGTCAAGTAGAGCCGACGTTAATATTTTGAAACGCATTTCTCGGGTATATGGGTGGAATGTGGGTTTCCCCACGATGATTACTTCACCGCCGAGCACACGATAATCATAATAATGATCCAAACATGAATTTGTAAACAAATTCGAAGTCATTGGTTTAGGCCTGTGTTAGGATTAGAACCAGTGGTTACAGGTTCATAGTGAAATATCGTAAGCGTAGCCAGTCTAGATATATAAATCTATGTTCGGAACGTTCTTAGCTGCCACCTCCATTGTTATAATATCAAACTGACGTCGCATCTCCATATATATTCCATTAGCTTCAACTCGAGCACCTACTAGTTCATATAAATGATTGTTTTCTGAGAATAATGTTTCATTAAGTAACTTGCTTAATGATATGGGTCACTTTAGAATGAATGAATAGACATTTGCTAGGTAAGCGTGACCCACCCTAGACCACATTTCGTTTTTGCTTCGCCGCAGTCGCTAGGAAACAAACCGATGCCTAAAACAATGCAAGATAAACCTTCATACTCCCAAAAACAATTGGCGTCCGAAACGAATTAACATAAACAAATAAACACCCGAAATTCTTTCCGGGAAAATGTTAATGTCATTCAATTGGAGGCCCGGGAACTCCCGGGGGCCGTCAGGGAAACTTGGGGATGGCGTTATTAACTCTGAATTATTCGGATCCCGAATTGATAAGTCACTGGAAAATCTGGTAATTCACCGGCTGGAAATTAAACATTTTCACTACTTACAAATTGAAAATAAAAGTAATAAGTAAATGTAAGCGCAGACACACGTGGTGTCCCACACTAAACAGCGACCCTTCTTCCAAGGTGAGTTAGTCCATCTGGCCATTTGCTGTCAGAACGGCTTAAACCAGGGGGTTTGAGTAAGCTCGGCACGCCGGCCGACACCAAAGCGCGGTGAATAATGTCATTGAGCATGTGCTGTCGAGGAAAACGAACCGCTGACTTGCCACAACTCAAACCGAGATAGCCTCTGGCAAGATTACAAAATTACTCTTTATTTCTGATAAGTACATATTTCAATTTAATAGCGATCAGTGAATCATTCTTTTTTCGTTTTTTATGCGTCAATTTTAGAAGCAAGGTCTCAGAATTTGATACGGACGTTCTACTGACGAACGATAATTCTTATCACCCTTGGCGATCAACCTTTACTAGGAAACCGTGGTGACGGCCACTGATCGTGGCACCAACGCAATGCACCTGGTATCAGCTTGGTTGAGCATCAAATTTGTAGCCAGCTCCTAAATCCAATAGAATCACCCTAATTGGGTGGCGTAACCATGGTCCTAGGTTGGCTCACTGCAATTCAACATAAAGTCATCAGGAACAGGGGGGTTAAAATGGCCACATCGAAGCAATTCATCTTAGAAAGCAATATTGCAATTTGACATTTGCGCATATAAAAGTAAGTGCGCAATACAAACAAATGTGAAATAGCAATATTGCGTTCATAGATGAATTGCTTGGATATGGCCATTTTAACCCTCCAGATCTCCAAATATATGCAGGGCCCGCTATTAACTTGTGTTCATTTTACTTTATTTGGTAAATAAATAATTTTTACTTTTTAAATCTAGCCGTATCAATTTAACGGCTAGATTTAAAAAGTAAAGTCTTTTGCTCCAACGTCGTTTCAAACTCCTCGATCTGATGAGACAAATTAGATGTTACTAGGGAAATTGGTTTAGAAGTTGCGCATCGACGATACAACCAAGTAGACAACAATGGAGCCTACTCTTGCGCGCACAAATTAAACCTAATTTTAGCTTGACTCTTAAATTAATGCTGTCCTTCACCTACAATAAGTGTAAGGAAGAGACGCAGCTACTTTTAGTCCTGTCAACATAAGTTGTAGTCCTCTCTTCCTTTATCTTCGTGCTAAACAGAAGCTCATCAACCCTGGCGTCAGGGTTATTATTGAGCCGCCAAAGGCCCCTAAAATGGCTCATGTACCGACTACATACTTACATCAGTAAGTAGTAACCGGAACCAACGGCTTAACGTGCTTTCCGAAGCACAGATCATCTTCCTTTTTGGACAATCAGGTGATCAGCCTGTAATGTCCTAACCAAACTAGGGATCACAAAGTGGCTTTTGTGATATGTCCCCACCGGGATTCCAAGCCGGGACCTCCGGATCGTGAGCCCAACGCTCAACTACTGGACCACGGACGCCGTGCCCGAATTGACACCAATATCTGATTTTTCGTATGAAATTTATTGTCTACTAGTTAAGGTAAGCAAGGTTAGGGAAGCAGGACGCTGCGCTCTGATTGGCTAACTTATGATTGTAGTACCTGTGATCGCCCCGCATCGCACTTTCCTTTTCTATCACTGAAACCCGGCATTTGCTCCAGTTAGCCGAAAGTTGTCCAGCGGCATATTATATCGACGATCATACATAACATAACATACATACATAAACAGCCTATATACATACCACTGCTGGGCACAGGCCTCCCCTCAATCAACCGGAGGGGGTACGGAGCATACTCCTAGGAGCATATCGACGATCATCATTATATTATCGATTACTGTTGAAATCACTTTTTGAGACTGTCTTTTGTTTGTTAACATTGCAGGCTTGAAGCACCCGATTGTCCGGAAAAGTAAGATGACTCCATGCTTCGGAAAGCACGTTAAGCCGTTGGTGCCGGCTAATAAGCCGTAAAACACCTCGAACAACCCGCAGAGGAACAGCGTGGTGGAGTAGCCACACCCCCTTCGGTTGAGTGAAGAGACGCCTGCGCCCAGTAGTGGGACGTATAATGCTCTTTCTATGGTATCTGATATATGAGTCAGTTGTGTTGACGGAACCCGTTCGTCTGTTATAATATCTAAGACTAAGAAGACTAAAATAAATTAATTATTTTGCATTATAGCATGGCCCGTAGATCATGATATCTATCAGAATACTTACAAACATGTATTTGTTGTCTTTTTCACACTAGACTCAACTCTATATTTCCGTCCTGCTATGAACGCATGTTAGGTCGCGAACTATAGGACTCTAGAGGATGTGCCGTCTATGTAATTGTTTAGAAATCCAACTTTTGATGGCGCTCATTAGTCGACATCATTCGTCTTTTCGTCGTCACAGTACTAAAGTTCTTAATTATTTCAAGAAGTGGGAGTAAATTTGCCGTAATTTGCTAGACGCCCGCGGGCTTCTTACAAACGAACCAATTTAGGTTAAATTATGTTCTATAAATAGTCGAAGTATGTGACCTAATTTGTATTGGGCTGGTTTTCCATTCATGGGTTTGAAGGTCGGGCAGGCTGTCGCTTCTGTAAAAAACCGGACCTGTCAAATCTTCAGGTTAGGTTAGGTTAGGTTAGTAAGCGGACCCTGTGAAAAACGGGATAATGCAAGGGAGATAAAGTATCGTTATGATATAATATATCGTTATGTTATATATCTTACTAAAGTCGACAAGCGAATGAATTGAGTTAACTATTCGAGTAGTTCTTGGGACGTCAAACAAAACCACATCTAAAACAACATTGGATTGGTAAAGTGCAAAACGAAAGAAAATATTTCTCTATTGACAGAAAAGTATGGAGGCGCCGATTGACAAAACGCGAATCGATAAACAACTTACTCCCGCTGGATTTACTGATAATAAACATAGTGAACAGACGTCTTTTATAGTCATATTGGTACTAATTTCTGTAAACACCATCTAATTTTATTTTTTAAGTTGTATCTGACATTTTCTTATCCGCCGAAAAGGAATGGGACGGGTAATCGTCAAGCATAAAATTTATGGAACACACGTCAATTTTAAGCACAAATCTAAAACAAAAAAAAAATTGCATTGGATAATAACCCGACAGAATTAGGTTGACAGCACACATGTCAAACGGTTTGCATACCAGCGAGATACGTTTTTGATTCACCCGGGTTATTCATTAATTTACTCATTCTTCCTATTAAATTCAAGAGCTGTCAATCATCCGTCCCTTAAGCACGCGACTCTTTCTCGCCACGACAGAGATCATCAGTCTCTTTCTGTGCAGTACTGTGAGAGAGTGACGGGTGACGTATGTCGGGGCGAGAAAGAGTCGCGCGCTTACTGTGCTAAGCCCGCTGGAAGTAAAGTCTGCTATTTTTCCCACACTAAGTTCACAATTTTAAACGGCACTGTGTCACTCGTAACTCGGGCGCGTTCCTACAACGAATCCAATTCCGGAACTTAATCATAAAACTTTGTGAATAAACAATAGAATCGAGGAGCGATTGTTGCTCGGTGCACAGCCGGCGTCGAACTTGTGAACGGAAATAAATTAGAAAGCTTGACAATCTATCTGATTGTATTCATCAAAGGACGAATATTGTGCCTCTTTTTTACTCAACATTACGCCAAATTGTTTGCATGATTCCGAAAAAGATCTATTATCATCATCATCAGCCCATTAACGTCCCCACTGCTGGGGCACGGGCCTTCCCTATGGATGGATAGGAAGAACGGGCGTTAAACCATCACGCGGGCCCAGTGCGAGCTCCTTGAGCTCCTCCGTACTTCGGAAGGCACGTTAAGCGTTGGTCCCGGCTGCATTAGCAGTCGATAATAACCATCAATCCGCACTGAAAAAGATCTATGATATATTAAAATACAATTTAGATAGATAGATAGATAGAAAATAGATAGATAGAATCTTTATTTAGGTTTAAGACGTTACATAAACTTCTTAATACTAAAATTTGAACATATAATGAAATGTAAGAAAACTAAAAAGGGTACTAGCTCGGCTAATGTCGTATCGACACACATGAGGGACAATACAACGCCGATATTCAACCAGACCCCAAAAAAATAATGCAAAGAACTTAAGCTAATAACAAATCAATTATCAGCAACAGATTCTGTGCTATTAAAATAAAAACATTATGCGTACTGTTCATATACCTTACTTAAGTAATTTTGAGTTGTTTGTTTGCAAATAGATGTGTGTCTAAGAGAGCTGAGTGTGTATGTTATGTATGTGTGTACCAACCCGCACTGGAGCAGCGTGGTGGAGTATGCTCCATACCCCCTCCGGTTGATTGAGGGGAGGCCTGTGCCCAGCAGTGGGACGTATATAGGCTGTTTGTTTGTGTGTATGTGTGAGTATGTGTGTTACCAACTAGCCCTACGATAACATCTTGGGATCGGGTGTACAATTTAATCTTTTGTAAACGTCAGGACCTATGTAGTATCGCATATCTTAATAAAATAAAAGCAGAAAAATACTATGGATTATGTATTTAAATGTACTAAAACAAAGAAAATAATTCTCTCTCTCTCTCTCTCTTATTACCCCTGTTATATCTTTCATCAATATTGTTGCAAAAGTGAAATATAATTTTGTTCATTGTATCATTTACCGTAAAGCCGGTTTTTTTGCAGACGCGTCTGCCTGTCTGACCTTTCAACTTACTAAGGGAAAACTAGCTAAAGGCTGGTTTTCCCTTCGCGGGTTGGAAAGTCAAACAGGCAGTCGCTTCTGTATAAAACCGGACCTGTCAAATTCTTAGGTTAGTTAAGCGGACCCTGTGAAAAACGGGATAATGCTAGGCAGGTGATGATGATGATGATCGGCTTAGGCCCGTGCTGTTATCCGAACCTGCGGCCTCACAGTGTGACAAGCATTCTTCCAACTTGGCTACCGGCCAAATAAGTAAGTAAACAATAAATAAGCTTATTTATACTATAATATACTTATATGGAACAGGTAACAGCTGTTATTTAAAACAGCCTCCGTGGTCTAGTGGTTAGAGCGTTAGGCTCATGATCTGGAGGTCCGGGTTCGATTCCCGAAGGGGACATTGTCGATATCACTTTATGAAACTGTCCTTTGTTTGGTGAGGACTTTTCAGGCTTGAATCACCTGATTGTCCGAAAAAGTAAGATGATTCCGTGCTTCGGAGGGCACGTTAGGCCGTTGGTCCCGGCTATTAGCCGTAAAAACACCTCCACCAACCCGCATTGGAGCAGCGTGGTGGAGTATGCTCCATACCCCGTCCGGTTGATTGAGGGGAGGCTTGTGCCCAGCAGTGGGACGGTAATAGGCTATTTATGTTAACACCTGTTATTACTGGTCACGGTGCCTTCAATAAACATCTGTTCTCACTAGGTGTCACAGACAGCCCCCTGTGCAGAGCCTGCTTGGAGGCGGAGGAGACAGCGGCTCATGTTCTACTGGAGTGTGGAGGAGTCGCCAATTACCGGGCCAGGCACCTCGGCCTGACGGGGTGCCTCCCTGAGGTGGTCAACAACGTCAAAGGACTGTTAGACTTCCTTAGCAAAGGCTGGCTGGAGTAATCCAGCCGTTTCAGGTATCACGCAAAATAAGCGCTCAGACGTCGAGTTGCGGAAAACGGCCTGCGACTACCAATACCAAAACTTATAATTATGGAAGTGTATAAGACTCGTAATAATTTAAATTAAACTTATCACTTGTCATTATAAAGAGCCCACAGATCAGGCTGTATAACCAGCCAACGCAATCAGGGCGCCCGATGAATGTAATTACCTTAACAAAAATTTTTAACAAAAAAAAACCGACTTCAAACGCAAAACTAAAAAGCAATAAATAAATTTACTTCGCACAAAGTAATTAGTACGTATTTTCAATTAGTTAATTATTTTATAAATCTGAAGCCGGTGCCAAGGAAATGCTACAACGAAGTACCGATTCATATATTTTTCAATACTGATTGTTTTGTAATTTTTTGTTTGACATTGTTTTGTAATTGCTTTGATATAGGTATTAAACAATATTGTGTGTACATAGTAATTTGATATTGTAGTAGGGTTGTTGTAGCATTTACTTGGCACCGACTTCAGAATTATAAAATAATTAACTAATTGAAAATACGTACTAATTACTTTGTGCGAAGTAAATTTATTTATTGCTTTTTAGTTTTGCGTTTGAAGTCGGTTTTTTTTTGTTAAAAATTTTATTTTATTTTACGATTTTAAGTGATGGTTAGACCGAGCAAGGATGCAGACAGACAGATTTTCTGATTTATATTCATATATAATAATATAATATATTATTAGTAGTGATCACAATTATTATTGATGAACATGTTTACACACACACACTCACACACGCGCTAACGCACACGAGCACACGCGCACGTACACACGCACACACACAGACACACGCACACACACAGACACACGCACACACACACACACACACACACACACGCGCGCACACACACGCACACACACACACATGTGTATGTGTACATACACACATGTGGTTGTCAGTGGAAGCTGCTATCATACACACTCACGCATACATATAGATACAGTAGATTTCGCGTGGTTCGCTCGCTGCTAAAGCAGCTCGCGTGTCCTGTTTATTCGAAACTGTCCCTCTTCGTATGGCGGCCATCTTGTTTTTCCGCCACTTTGTTCTTTTTCACCGGCGACAGAATTTGACCAAGATTTAAATGGGTGTCGTGGAAACAAACAAAATCCAGGTGCAATAGGTTTGCCAGGCCGTAGGATGTCTCCCTGATTGGGAGCAGTTTTCAAAGATGACGTTCCGATCACACGCCTATACATCATTTTTACCCCCAAGACATTTTCTGGAAAAACAAAATTTTGTATGGCGGCCATCTTGTTTTTTCGCCATTTTGTATTTTTTTCACCGGTCATTAAATTCGACCAAGATTTAAATAGGTTTCGTGAAAGAAAAATTGGTTCAGGTGTGATAGTTTCGCCAGGCCGTAGGGTGTCACCCTGATGCAGAGCAGTTTTCGAAAATCGGGAAGTATTTCCATACTTAACATGACGATCCGACCACAACCCCGATATATATTTTATATCCCGAGACATTTTCTGAAAAAACAAAATTGTGTATGGCGGCCATCTTGTTTTTCCGCCATTTTGTTTTTTTTTTACGCGCTATGGAATTTGACCAAGATTTAAATAAGTGCTCTCAAAGAAATATTGGTTCACGTGCGATAGTTTTGCCAGGCCGTAGAGTATCTCTCTGATGCGGAGCAGTTTTTGGTGATCAGAAAGTATTTCCGTACTCTACATGACGTTTTGAGTAAGCGCCCCATACATTATTTTTACCCAAACGGGCTTCTTCCAAAATCGACAAAATTTTGTATGGCGGCCATCTTTTTTTTCCGCCATTTTGTTTTTTTGCACCGGCGATTGGATTTGATCAAGATTTAAATACGTTTCGTGAAAGAAAAATTGCTCCAGATTGTATAGTTTTGCCAGGCCATAGGGTATCTCCCTGATGCTGACCAGTTTTCGAAGGCCGGGAAGTTTTCCCGAAGCCTAAAGATCGATCCGATCAATATGACTTTACAAACGCACTAGTCGCTCCTACGATTTTTGAAAATTCCCCTCGATTTCTCTGGTCTTCCATCATCAGATCCTGACTTCCTTGACATGGGACCCCCTTGGGTATATCTCCTTTCAAACAAAAAAAGAATTATCAAAATCGGTTCATATACGACGAAGATATGCCCGAACAAACATAAAAAAAAAAAAAAAAAAAAAAAAAAAAAAAAATATACGGTCGAATTGAGAACCTCCTCCTTTTTTGAAGTCGGTAAAAATTAAATTAAACCCTCTCGTATTTTCATGAAATTTAAAATCCATTACACTGAATTCCCCGTGACAAGTATTTGCATGCGAGATATGGGGCGAGTGGCAGAAACACACGCTTGTATAATGAAATTTTAATAACAACATTAAAGAATACGGGACGGAATATTGTTTGATTACGAAATTCTGTGGTACGTATTAGTAATTCATAATGAACTAAGTGCCGCAATGCCTGATCTAGACCTATTTTTCAATTCTCTCATGCAGTATAAGGATAAAATTTATAAATATTTATGTCCTCCAGCATAATATATATTTTACTTTTTTATGTATTTTTTTAATTATCTGTTTTTTAAATTTTATTATTTAGTTATCTACTAAACGATTACGTTGTCTTACTTTGCAAATGTGGTGTGCACCTATAATTGGCTTATGTAACAGTCTAATTCCTGATGTAACTTTTATTTTATTTAATGTTTTATTATATAAGCTGTTGGTGTACCTTTTTTATAAATAAATAAATAAAAAAAAATAGTGAAGGGAACTGCAGTGTTTTTGTACTAAGCGTGAGTGGCTATGGACTTGGATTCGTATACTTTCGTAATCATCGTCTCCCTAGCATTATTCCATTTTTCACAGGGTCTGCCTGTCTAACCTAACCTAACCTAACCTAACCTAAAGATTTGACAGGTCCGGTTTTTTACAGAAGTGACTGCCTGCCTGACCTTCCAACCCGCGAAGGGAAAACCAGTCCAATACATGTTAGGTCACATACGTGGATACGTGGGTTTCCTCACGATATTTTCCTTCACCGCACGTGATAATCATTTATGATCCAAACATGAATTCGGAAACAAAGCCTGTGCTGGATTGGAACCTTCGACCTCAAAGCGTTCTACCAACTGGGCTACCACGTCTCTCAAGTGATTCTCATACAATACACTACAAAAACGTTTTTTTGTACGGTCACGAGCATTAATATGATACACTTTGGTACCATGTCACATTAACTTATTTGACAAATTGAACTGTAAGTCTCACTAAATGGCAAATATGTAAGTGCGACATAGTCCTAAAGTGGTTACATTATATTGCTCATGACTGTACATATAAATACAACATTAAAAACAATTATATTTTTATTATTATTTGTATGTCGTTTCCATATCTCGGGACTAAATGGAGTCCCGGACTTTTTTGGAAGCCGTGTGTGGGGCCGAAGCCAACACGTAAAGGCCCCTCAAGACAATTTTATCTAAATCATAGAATAAGGAATAGTACTACGTATAGAACGGCACAACTCTCCGCTCCCCACCAGGGTCTGAGCTTACCTCACCCCCCCCCCTCGACCACATAGTTTATACTTGAATTCGTACGGTGTCAAACGTCACACACACACACTGATGCATGTGTACGATAATGTCAATGTGTAGTGTCTGTGTAAAACGAGGTTGTGTGAAGTGTCCGGGGTGTGTCTAAATGTAGTGTGACACTGTACACCTCTCGACACCCTGAGCTGCTCACAACCATGTTGCTGCCTTGCCGTCCAGTCGCGTCGGCTAGATAGGTGGCCCAGTGAGTGACGTCACCGCCTGCTCATTGTATCTTTGTTATAAACATTGGTCGCGCAGGTGGTGATGTAAAAACCTAATAAAGAGTCCAATGATTGGTGCATTTAAACCCTCAATACGCGTACAGAATATTATGTTTGTTTTTATATATCACACTGAATGAAATATGAAATTTTAATGAGAACCCTTTTTGTTTGTCATGTAACGGAAATAGCACATGCATTTTGAGTGACACATTCATTTAAATTCCATATCTTTCAGTTTCAATCATTGTATTTATTGTTATCATTGGCTTTCAACCGCGGTACTGGATTTGCACCAATGAGTTATTAATTTATCTTCAATGCAGTTTTCACTAACACAGTCGGCTCGACCATTATAGACGGCAATATGGCTCACCACCGCGTTGGTCTAATAGAAAGCTCGGTGAGGTGTGGGTACTTAATTCATCTGGCAATGGACGTACCTCTCACTACTCCATTGGGATATAGTCGTGTTATATTACAAGATAAGTCATAGAATAAAGAATAATATTACGTATAGAACGGCAACTCCCCGCTCCCCACCAGCGTCTAAGCTAGGTTTACCTCACCCCCTCCCCCTGCCCCTCGAACATAGTTTAGACTTGAATCGTGTGGTGTCAGACGTCACACACACAGATGCGTGTGTACGATAATGTCAATGTAAAGTGTCTATGTAAAACGAGGTTGTTTGTATGGAGTAAGTTGTGTGAATAAGTGTCCGGGGTGTGGTTATTTTACGAATACGTACACTATCACACTCTTCGCAAATACCTATAGCTGGCTGGCTTCGCTAGGCGTTTCGTTATTGCTGATATGCAAATCAAAGTTTAACGAGAGCGCGGGTATTGCATATTGATGACGTCATTCCGATCTATTTATAGTTTGACATTTAAATCTTTTTCATTGGTCACAGCTGCTACGTCGAAACGTATAATGTAACGGCCAGAAATAATACTGAGTTTCGAAGCCAATTATTTTAATAAAGCGGGTTTTAAAAGCTAGTTATCGTGATTTGTGATCGGTAAATGGACAGAGTCTCGCTCCCTATTACATGCGACTTAAACATAGTTTCTCTTATACAGAGTGTTAGTGACATCGTAACGAATACCGAGGGGGATGATTCAGACCATGAGTCCGAGTTGATATCAAGTGGAATTTCCGGTCGGAAAATTCAAGAATATTTTTGTTTTTTTAAATTTCTGTTCCATACTTTTGCGACGGAAAATTCCACTTGATATCATCTCAGAATTATGGTCAGAATCATCTCTCAAACTTTTCGTTACGATGTCACTAACACCCTGTTTACTTACATTTAACTTTAATTATTATTATTTTGAATGATTTTTTTTATTATTATTGTTATTATTATGAATAATTATTTGCATGCCTATTGTGGTGGAACATTTAGCTACTATTTTATTATTTATTACTATTTTATTAAACTGGATTTATAAAAAAAGAAAGGAAAGGAAAACATGAAACAGTAGGACTAGGGTCCTGTGCTGGGAGGTTTTCTAGCCACGTCTTTCCCTCAGCGTTACAGATTCCGATGTGGTAGTAGTTTTACAGCTAGTTACATAATATGTAATTTAATTTTATTGACGTTCAAAAAGTTTTGTAAGCCAATTTTGAAAAATAAATATTTTTGAATTTGAATCATTATAAGAACCAATGATACCAATGTTTTCCGCAAACAAATGATGATTGATTGATTGATTGGTGTACTGTACATACACTATTGGGACACAGGCTTGATGCTGTTTACGCTAGGGCGTCGTCTGAGAGGATTATATTTAAAAGAATAATCGACCTTAAAACAAAACCAAACAAAACAAACTTCAAACTCAAACAAAACAAACAAACAAAACTCAAACAAACAAACACCTGAAACACTTCAAACTTTTTTTTTTCTAAATAAACTTTTTTATTATTATTTTATTTTTATTTTACCTTAGTGCGCTGATAATGATAAGCGCTGAATGAGGGAGATCGTCGACCACGCTGCCGGCAGTCTTCTGTACTAAGTTAAAGTATGAGGCCTACTAAGCATTCTATGATAGGTAATGGAACATAGAAAAAGCAAATAAGTTCGTCAAACGTTTCCTTCCAACAACAAACACAGAACCGAAAGCTAAATCCAAACCCACGAACCCAAAAGCGATTTCACGTCACTTCAAGCCTCCAAGCTTCCATATCACTTAGCGAATGACTAAACCGCTATTAGTATGCTGTGATATGACAGTTGCAAGTCTATCATTCGAAGTTTCGAACTACCGCTCCGTGTATTAGCTGCGGCGAATGTCGAATGCGACGCAAATTTGAATAAGCTTAACGCGCAGTGGGTTTCGTGTTAGAGTGGAAATTTGAGTGTTGGGAAGAGTGTTATGTTGTATGACGAGACGCGCGGTGAATTCAAACGTATAGCTATGTATAAGAGCGTTCACGCAGAGGTGAGGCGCGATTTAGTCTATATGTGCCGCTTTCAATATACCAATAGGCTCTGCACGGCAACCGGGCCGAGCGCGGCGTGAATTATATCGGTCTACCAATAGCCGTTTGACGACCATCTACGTAGGTAGCATTCGTATCGATTATTGGACGAAGCGCCCAATACAATTCGCGCCGCGCGCGGCATAACATAATATAATAAACATAATATAAAAAAATAAACTCACTCCAACTCCAGATAAGGTAGTTAGAGGTACAATCAAAGAGCAAAAGTGCAGTCACTGACCCCGCGAATTATTTGTAAACAGTGGTGAAATTACCATTAATAGTCGTAATTATAAAATTTATATTTTTGTAGGTGTTTTTGTTATGTAACCAGAGGGTCTTTAAGTGCAACCAGTTAATTTACCTATTACTTTGCAAGAAATTGATTAGACTTTTGCATCTTATCGTACATCCAATCACAAAATGAACTAAGTACCTACACCTCACCGAGTTCTCTCTTAGACCAACGTGATAGGTACCGTTTTCACTGGTGCATTATACCAACATGGTAACCAACAACAGAGGGTTAGCCAAGTTGCAAACGATTTCGAATAGCGAGAGTGATAGTGATAAACATACATACATACATAACTCACGCCTATTCCCACCGGGGTAAGCAGAGACTATAGAATTCCATTTGCTTCGATCCTGACACAGTTCTCTTGCTTCCTCCACATTCATCTATCGCTTCATACACGCACGCCGGTTCAGAGTAGATCGTATTAAACCTTTTCTAAGGACATCCCCAACTTGGTCAATGTAAGACCTTCTCGGTCTTCCTCTGCCAGCCCAACCATCAACTTTCGCTTTATATACCGCTTTTGCAATTATATTATCCTTCATCCGCTCTACGTGTCCAAACCGACCTAACATTCCCTTCTCAATCTTAGTCACTATATCGTCTTTCACACCGTGATAGTCATTAAACTGTATAGGATTGACATACCTAGTCATTCCCATATGCGCCTCATCTAACTTCTCCTCTGCGTGACGCTTTTATATTTTGTCGCTGACGTTTTTCGTAATCATTTGCAAATGGGTCGTGTACTAGGTTCAAGATAAAGTACGAAATTCTGATTACCAAGTAAAGACAGATGTAGAACTAACGAAAATCATTTTTTTTTTTTTTATTTAATCAAGAAAAACGTAATAATAAGTCACGTTTTTCTATGACGTCACAGTATTATGTATAAAAATTCCATAGTTTTGTGTTTTTACATTTAGTAATAAGTAACTGATTTGAAATTAGCCCATTTGGCTAGGCCCCTCGACTGTTGTGGTTCTACCTGACAGATCTGTCATCATCATCTCCCTAGCTAATATCTTGTTTTCCACAGGTTCCGAGTACCGATCTTTACCAATTTATACAATGTTCCCGCATGCGCCGAAGTGGGGTTAGCCAGTATACTATTGCAGAAGTCTACTTCTCCATTATAATTGGCCAATACAAGAAATTGTGCTCTCTTCCATCCATTCCGGACACATTCCATCATTATGTATCCATCCCCTTTGGTATCACACTTATTAAAATTCGGGGTTAATGACTTCTTCATGAGAAAAGCAAAGTTGTTTAGAGGAATGTATCCAGAACGTAGCCTAAGAGCTACTCAGTCAAACCAAGGGGATCTACACAGCCCGGGTTGAATCAACCAAACCAGTAGACGAGATAGTTTCCTTTTAGCAAAGCTGCAGGCATAAGCTAGTGAATACATAATTAAAAACCGCAGTATGTCAACTTCAGTTTTCAAAAAATACTTTTCTACTGTGCAAGTATTTCGGTCCACTAGTTAACATAATAAGGGAGTTTAATTACCAGCTACCTCGGAAGAAAACGCTCTAAATTTTACTTAATAACACAGTTAGCCTGGACCGTTATTTTATCTTTATGTGCCTCTGTATAATGTGAAGGAAAGAATAGGAGGAAGTTTCAAGCACGCAAAGTATAAAAATTTACAAAAGGAAAAGTTCTATTCAATGATTATTTTATTCCTAGCTCTAGACTATAGAACTTGTGAACATTTGGAATTGTTTCTTTTACAGTTAACGACCTTCGTGGTCCAGTGGTTGAGCGTTGGGCTCACGATCCGGAGATCACAGGTTCGATTCGCGGTGGAGACATATCACAAAAATTACTAGTTTGATTAGTTTGATTAGCACATTACTGGCTGATCACCAGATTGTCCGAAAGTAAGATGATCCATGCTTCGGCCGTTGGTCCCGGTTACTACTTACTGATGTAAGTAAGTATTCGTTACATGAGCCATGTCAGGCCTTTGGCGACTCAATAGTAATCCTGACACCAGGGTTGATGAGGTAGGTACTCTACCTCACAACCCACAAGATAAGAAGAAGGAGTTAACTAGAAGGTTAGTTAGTACGCATTATTAAACAGAAGATAGATCTAGTTCACCGTGGTCTTGTGGTTCACCGGCATGCTCTGCAAAAGGGTAGCACCGGTTCGAATCCCGGTACCGAACTTGCACCAAAGAGTTATTAATTTAGTTTTCACTAACACAGTTGGCTCGACCATTATTGACAGCAATGCGGCTCAGCAACTATCACGTTGGTCTAGGCCCAAGCGCGCACTACGAGTTTTTCGCCGCGCGGCAGAAAAGGGCAGCGGCATAATGTCGCACTGTAATACTGCGCCGCTGCGGTGGCGCTGCCGTCAAGTGCGCGCAATACAATTTAAAACTTTTTGGTACAGTATTAAGGACCCCGATACCGACCCCGCCGGTGTGGTCGACGATTTCCCTCATTCAGCGCTTATCGCTATCGACCCACTAAGGTCGATTAGTTATTTCAAATATTTTTCCTGTCAGACGACGCCCTGAGCCGACTTTCGCGCCCAACTGGGCACCCTCAGGCCTGTTGTCTTAAACGTTGTACCGGGTGAGAGCCTTCAGCGCTCCCCATTTGTCCGGCCAAGTAGTTAATGCCATCTACGGCAAATCTACAATAAGTCACGTCAAAAAAAAAGGTACAGTATTACAGTACGACATTATGCCGCTGTTTTTTCATCCGCGCAGCGAAAAACTCGTAGTGCGCGCCTGGCTTAACAGAAAACTCGATGAGGTGTGTTAGTTCATCTTGCGATGGACGATCCTCTGCGTACCCTCATTGGTATATAATCGTGAGCTTATTTTAAAGAGCAGTTGGAAATGCTTTATATTCCTATACAAACTCTACGTGATATTAAATATTCAAAAGTTATTTGGTAAATAAATGGAACAAATATTTTATAGAGTCCGTCATATTTCATCGTCTGTAAATAGACTAAGTCTTATTATACCTAGATACCTAATAATGAAACGTCCTAAGTAACATAACATTCCCTAAGTAAGTTATTTATTACTTCCAAAAGCTTATTTTACACTGTATACGAGAAGATGTCTCAAAATTAACAAAATACGACAGTAAGGGTGCCTTTCCACCAGAGATGCTACGATGCTACGGATGCGCTTGATATCCACCAATCATATTCATTGGTGCACATAACATAGCACCGGTAGAAACGGATTCAACTAACATAATGTTTTTTATATGGAAGGATGCGTGCTATGGATGCGTGCTGTGGATGCGTACTTTAGCTATGTTTTGAGCAGAGTACTATCGCTACGTAGCATAGCTCGTAGCACAGCTACTTTGCGGAGGCGCTTCTTCGTAGCGCATCTTCCTCGCACAGCTACATAGCTTAGTATTAGTGGAAAGGGTCACATAGTTTCGTAGCGCAGCTTATACATCTTCGCAGCATAGCTGCATAGCACATCTCTGCTGGCGAGGCACCCTTAAACCTGTGTCTCTCGTCTTACTTATACTTACGGCAGCGACGCGATGTCGGTACGGTATGTATGGTACCGAAAATTTACCGAACGACTCTATTCAATGAGTGCTTTCTAGTTAGTGCGGTATGATTTAAAAGCTAGAATATACTTGTTGGTTCTGCGCACCCCATTAGGGCTGTGAATTTATACATCTTTTATAAATTTTTTGACGTGACTTGTTCTAGATTTTCCACATATAGCATTAACTACTTGGCTACCGTGGTTCAGTGGTTTAGCGTTGGGCTCACGATCCGGAGGTCCCGGGTTCGAATCCCGGCGGGGACATATCACAAAAAAATACTTTGTGATCCCTAGTTTGGTTAGGACATTACAGTCTGATCACCTGATTGTCCAAAAAGTAAGATGATCCGTGCTTCGGAAGGCACGTTAAGCCGTTGGTCTCGGTTTCTACTTACTGATGTAAGTAAGTAGTCGTTACATGAGCCGTGTCAGGGGCCTTTGGCGGCCTAATAATAACCCTGACACCAGGGTTGATGAGGTTGGTAATTCACCTCACAACCCACACCACAGAAGACTACTTGGCTTGACAAATGGGCAGGTCTGAGGACTCTCAGTGAGAGTCCCTCACCCACAAAAGAGCCACCCAGACCCACCCTGAGGGCGCCCAGTTGCGCACGAACGACTCAGGGCGTTCGTTATATGAAAGGGTTATAATAAAAACAAACATAAATAGCCTATATATACGTCTCCCGTAGAGGGGCACGTTACGTGCCGTGTCGTGTCGACATGTAGTCCGTTCGTAGAGGGTTTATATTTGAAACAATTAATCGACCCCAGTGGTATGATACCGTTAGGTGTGTAGATGCAGGCTAAGGGATATCGTTTCGGTAACAGAGCATATAACTGTCGCGGCGCTATCGCTCCGAAAACTCAGAAAAGGGCCAAGCTCATGTATGCGACATAAAATCACGTGGTGCGTCTGTCGGGGACTTTCGGCAAAATGTCGTGAATTAACGAAGAAGGTGACATCACGGCCCTCGCGGCAAGTGTCTCCATGAGTTGAGGTGGAAATTGGGACACAAATTTCTAAATAGATACAATAGGTTACAGAGCCCAAACCTCCCCGGTATGATAAGCAACTGAATCATTTTAATGTATTTTAATTACTCCCAGAGAAAAACTATAGCTTCTGTTTACTCTATTTTAAATACGACGATACATTTTGTAAGAAAAAATATTTTTTCACACAGCGCGCTCAAAAAATACACTTTCCTTCTTGTTTAAGTATATTTGATTTGATCGTAATATAAAACTTAGTAGTGTGAGATAAAAGAAATCGATGCGTGTGTTGCAAGGTGAATGACCGACCTCATCAATCCTATAGAGCCGCCAAAGGCTCCTAACATGACTCATGTAACGACTACATACTTACTTAAGCAAATACTAGCACTTTGCACTTTGACAGATCTAACTCGTACCGCGCCTTGATGCTAATAATTATATAAAAATAATATTAAATATATATATATATGCGTGTGTGTGTGTGTGTGTGTGTGTGTGTGTTTGTATGTATGTGTGTGGTGTTATATTGAAGTGTGTCAGGATCGAAGCAAATTGAATTCCATACCGCGGTGAGATTTAGGCGTGAGTTTATATAATATGTATTGAAATATTACTGCTTATTGCACTGAACCATATGTTCATAAAAATTCATAATGTAACAGAACAAAACCTCCACAACTCTTTAACAAAAAAGATTACTCACACAATTCATTCCTTTCCCGTACACATTTTGAATCATTGCGACCCTACTTCGGTCCCTAAATTACCTTGTATGATTAAACGACGGCTTCTCAAGACGAATGCTTGGGGATCCGTATAAATTGCCGACGTCCTACTAAGGGGGCATACACGGCATCTTTATTAATTTTATGCGAATCACGTGCATGCCAACCTATTTAAACAGGCCTTTATGTCGGGAGTTGACTTTGCAAAGGCGTTTGAAAACGTTGCGAAATTAACTGTCAGAAGTGTTCTAATACAGTAGATTTTACAAAAGGCTTGTTCTCACAAAACGTCGTAACTTAACAAAGCGTCACATTTAAATTCTACAATATAATATATATACTATACATCCACTCCTCGCTTGTTTATGTCCAAAATATGGGACGAGCCTAGTGCCATTAACCGGACACAAATCCTGAAAAACACATGATATTAATTACTAATGAAACATTAATTCAAACTCATATAAAGTCGAATTCAGTGGTTTAGAGCTCGAGCAGGAGTGACACTACGAGATGCAAGCCACGCGATAAGGGTAATACGGTTTTTTATCCTTACCATACCTCCAGTACAACCTCACAGACAAGTCACACTATATCTACAAAGGACAACAACACGAGTCCAAACTTGAATCGTCGACTGTACAGTGACGTCAATATTAGACATTGCGATAAACATTTGCACAGTCAGAAATTGATCCCGGGAGAATTGGTATAAGCGGTAAAGGGAGTAGTCAATCAGTTAAACAACGTACTGCAAAGATCGATAAAGCCAAAATACTGCACCGTAATTCTGTAACACTGACACCGAAAGCCGTGATGGTGTAGTGGTTGGATTCGAAGATACGCTTTCAATTCCGTGCGTGGATTCAAATCCTGATGCTTTCCCTGAAGGGGTACCTTATCTAGCCTATTCGATCCCACTGTTGGGCAAAGGCCTCCTCTTGATTTGTCCACTCCTCTCGACTTTGCGCGATCTCTGGCCAATCCCTCCAATAAGCATTGAGGCCGTCACACCATCGTTTACACGGTCTGCCTCGACTTCTGTCCAAGTTCCGCCCCCCCCTCCCCCTGCTCCTCGTCCTCTCTTCTTCTTTTTCTTCTTCTTGGTGTCCAGTGGGTAACGACTCGTGCCCATCGCTCCGGATGCATCCGACAAACGTGTCCGGCCCAGTCCCACTTCTGATTGACTTTTTTTCTACACCGCTTCCGTTTAGTCGAAGTGGTCGCCATGGCCGAAATCGGACGGAGAGATCATTATCATCATATCACATCAGTGATACCTGTTTAGGAGCGCAGTGTAGTGTTTTTTACATACATAAACTGTAAAAACATAAACGGGTAAGCAGAGAATATGGGATCCCATTTGCTTCGATTCTGACACACTTCTCCTCCACATTCATCAATCGTTTCGCACACGCCGATTCGTAGTAAATCGTACTGAACTTTTGCTAAGGACATCTCCAATTTGGTCAATGTATGTTCTTCTAGGTCTTCCTCTGCCAGCCCTACCACCAACCTTCGCTTTATATACTGCTTTCGCAATCCCGTATCTTTTTATATTAGCGAAAAATTATTACCAGGAAGGAACTTATTACTGTTACTTTTTCTTACCAAAAAGTATGCCATCTGAAGCAAAATGGCAATAAATCATGTCAAAAAAGATAAGGCAAAGTGTAAGAATAAAGTACTCACTTACTCAGAAGAAGACGCCTGGGCTAGTAGCCAACTCGGTCTTCAAACCACCCAAATGATTCACAAAAGTCATAAGTATCCCCAACATAATAAAATACATAACTTTGCTAAGTATATTTAACAAAATATCCTTTCCCACCAATCTAGTAACAAATAAATGTTTGTGTGGTGTGTATGTGTGTGTGTGAATCTAGTAATAAATGTTTATTTCTTTCTTTCTTATAAGACCGTCGTAAGGCAGTTATAATTACGCGAGCAATTTTAAAACCGACTTTAAAGTGACTTCGAAGAAGAACGCATCGAGACAAGCTGTAATTTATGATAAAACAGGACCTTGTAAAAATGGCCTTGTACTTCTACTTTCTCAGATGTATTTGTTTTATTTTTATGTAGTAAAGTGTTAAACGTACGATATAACAGAAGCAACAATGTAAAAATCCAACAGAATCTATAGAAATGTAAATTTATAATTATATACAAATTACCCATGCAACTAGGTAACCTACTTCAGATGCTTGGATGAAAAACGTCAAAGCGATGGAGCTCATCCATCCTCCAGGCGGCACTTAGATGCTTCTAATTCCGTAGACAGCTTAGCTTGCTTTACAAACACTTCAATGCCCTTACCACAACCACCTTCCACTTTCAAATTCTCATGACTTCACCGCGTATCATCAAGTCCATTGCTGCTTGCGCTCAAACGAAAGGTTTACCTTTTGTTACTAAACGGGTGATGTAAAGCGAACGATAAAAAGGATCGATAGAGGTAAGACGAAGGATTAAGGTAGTCGACTTGACGAAGATAGAATCCCTCATTTATGCAAATCTGGTGTACATGTAATGAGGAAGGAAGCCGCTTTTATGAAAGGCCGTGTCTCGCCATAAGCGATACTTAATGTTGTTAATGCAGGCCCCATTTAACATACAGTACGGAGAAATCTAAGTTTATGAAATATAATAAAATAGAAATATTTTATTGCGACCATGTATTCGTACAAATGGTGGTGTTATAAAAATACAGAAGTACTTACGACCGAGAAGGACTTACGATGACCAAATTGGAGATGTCCTTAGAAAAGGTTCAATACGATCTACTCTGAACCGGCGTGCGTGTATGAAGCGATTGATGAATGTGGAGGAAGCAAGAGAAGTGTGTCAGGATCGAAGCAAATGGAATTCTATAGTCTCTGCTTACCCCGGTGGGAAATAGGCGTGAGTTTATGTATGTATGTACTTACATGGACCTGGTAAGGACACTGCAACTGGTAGAGAGGACAACATACTTAAGTCAGTGGTAAAATTCATTTGTCCATTGCTTTCGCCCATTGTTTGTACCTCACAATCTCATCTGACCATCGGGTTTCTGGTCTACCATGTATGCAAAAAGCATACAAGGGGCAATTTTAAGTAAAGGCGAAAGCTCTGTTATGAATAAGTCGGATACTTGTTGCCGCGCGCATAATGGACCATGGAGCTTGATACTGATACTCGCTTTGACCTATTTAGCAGTAGCGTTCAAAGTGTAAAAACCTTGCTGACCAAGGAACCTAATTTAATTTCTGGCTGTACTTATCTGAGTCTGTATGGACATTTTAAAATGTTTTATGTTCACTTGTGGTAGCTTTTCATTGGCATTTGTTTGTATTTATAAGTATTCATTTTGTAAAAAAGGCTGTAAGCTACCCAAATAATATAAAATAAAATAAATAAAAAAAAATAGAGTCTTAATGCGGAAAACAGAGCCCGCTGACATGGAAAATGTAACACCGACCGCGTTGGTCGTAATTGAAAGGAATGTATAAGGTAATTGCTGAAATTAATTAAGAAAAGCAATCTATTCACACACACGTGCGTACTTAACTGATCGATTGAACGGAAGAGCGTAAAATCGAAATTATACCACAAATCGAATTTACTCGATATGCAAATTACTTTGGGATCGACAATTCCCAAGCTTGTTATGTGTTTCTTTGACAAACACGATATCCAATGATCTTTAAAAGAACTTTGAATTGAAAATTAGGGAACCTTGTTAACATAACGTACTTGGGAGAGGGCTTCAGAATACTTGTGTTAAGTAAGCGGTTTCAGTGAAATGAGCATTTCTTTTACCAATATTTTGGACGGTATGCTATTCAATACGAGCCGTGGTAGCCCAGTTAGTAGTACGCTTGCCTCTCACTTTGAGGACGCAGGTTCGAATCCAGCACAGGCCTAAACCAATGATTGTCGAATTTGTTTTCGAAATCATGTTTGGATCATAAATGATTATCACGTGCTCAGCGGTGAAGGAAAACATCGAGAAATGCATTTTTGGAGGTATGTGACCTAACCTGTATTGGCTGGTTTTCCCTTCGCGGGTTGGAAGGTCAGACAAGTAGTTGCTTCTGTAAAACACCGGACCTGTGAAATCTTTAGGTTAGGTAAGCAGACCCTGTGGAAAACGGGACAATGTTAAGGAGATAATGATGCTATTCAATTCGACTTTAAGAAGTATGTTGTGGCGCTGCCTATCACATGTAAAATCAACACACACACACACACACATGTATAATTCTCAATCTTAATTATTATAAAAACGTGTACATTGCCCTTTAAAATTTTGATTACCTATGCCTATGAAAAAGGCATTTTGACAATCTCCAAGAACCCACCGTCGATCGCCGTGTGCCTTTATGCTTAATACCTATGCAATTATAGGGTAGCTCAATTTATTTCATGACGCCTTGTGACCCGACGGGGATTGTGTCCACATTGAAGCAACTGCTTGAATTTATCTGGAAAAGCAATTTTGCTATTTGGCATTTGTTGACATTGAGTACTTGCTTTTATATGAGCAAATGTCAAATCGCAATATCGCTTTTTAGATGAATTGCTTCTATTGACCTTTTTGACCCAAAAGCACTTATTGACTACAACTACAAGTCTTTTGGTTATATTACTTGTAGCTCTACTCACTCTGTTAGGAATTTCGGGCGTGAGTTTGTGTATGTACACGACTTCTGACTCTTACATTATAAAAGATAACAAGCTTAGACCCTGGAAAGCAAATCAATATTTAAATCGACTACGAATTGAAAGATCTCAACTCCATAAAAAGTAACTTAATATTATCCTCTGGGATAACTGAAGATATTGAATAATCCTTCTCGGAACCGTATCTTTTATAAACATATCGAGTTACCCTTAAATAATGTTAGTTTGGTCCCTTTTTGGGCGCCAGTAGCTGTACAAACTCAGATAAATAAGAATACCCAGAGAGAATCTATTTTTTTCTTATGTATGAAGGTAGTTTTGGTCGTTATTTGTCATATTTATGTTGTCATCAAACTGAGCCTGCATTTAAAGTGTTGTATTTTTCGACTATGACATGACAGGGTGGAAATGGATATAGGGCGAACTAATGCAATATTGTTGGATTGCAGCAGCTTCATATCACAGCTTAATATCCTGCTATAGATGATATATCCGGAATATTTTTTAAGTACTTTTATATATTTTTTTGCCACGTATCACGCCTGACGGTCTAACAGAAAGCTCGGTGTGGCGTCGGTACTTAGTTCATCTTGCTTCTTCTTCTATCGTGTGTGTTGTGAGGTGGATTACCAACCTCATCATTCCTGGTGTCAATACTCTTGAGCCGCCAAAGGCCCCTGACATGACTCATGTAACGACTCTACATCAGTAAGTAGTAACCGGAACCAATGGCTTAACGTGCCTTTCGAAGCACGGATCATCTTACTTTCGGAGAATCAAGTGATAAGCCTGTAACGTCCTAACCAAACTAGAGATATGTCCCCACCGGGATCCGAACCCGGGGCCTCCGGATCATGAGTCCAATGCTCAACCACTGGACCATTGGACTGGTTTTCCCTTCGTAGGTTGGAAGGTCAGACAGGCCGTCGCGTCTGTAAAAAACCGTCCCTGTCAAGTCTTCAGTTTGGGTAAGCGGACCCTGTGAAAAACGGGATAATGCTAGGGAAGTATAGACTTTTTATATATTAAATTTCTGTTGGATAGCCGCAGGCAATATATTACGTATTAAAAGATTTAATGCGAAAACACATTTGTAAGGAAACCTCAAGGTTTGGTTAATAAACTAATGTCTACAGAAGGAAGGATCGTTTGAAATTCAGCAACCGTTTGGGTTTCATTTGTATGTAGAATGGAAACGTGACAATCTTGTCTCTAGATGTGACTCTACACTTCAAAAGGACTACTTTTCTCATAAGCAATACTTATGGTTAAAGAGAATTTATTTCTTATTTCCAACATATTAAATGTCATTTACATAAGAAACAAAGTACTTACATTTGTATACATATAAGTTCACACTTCGCCTAATATACTTACACATATGAATTTCCTTCACGCACTTCCACACATACAGAGACTGGTCCGCAGAACCAAGCACCACACTACTTTATTGAGAACAAATGTTTATTCTTCTTCTATCGTGTGGGTTGTGAGGTGAATTACCAACCTCATTATCCCTGGCGTTAGAGTCATTATTGAGCCGCCAAAGGCCCCTGACATGGCGTCACTTAACGACTACTTACTTACATCAGTAAGTAGTAACCGGGACCAACGGCTTAACGTGCCTTCCGAAGCACGGATCATCTCACTTAATGTTTTATGTTTATGTTGTTTGTTTTCTGTTTTATGTTGTGAATGTTTATTGAAATGCGCATAAAAACAACTCGGGGCAAAGAAAACTTGCAACTGAGTCATCAATCTTATCATCATTATCATCAGTCTTAATACAACTTATAATCTTATTAAGTACTATGTCATAATGACAAGAACTTTCTTAATACCTACGCCAAGAGCCGACCACGCAGTTCACACCATCCGAAGCTGTAGACTTGTTTTTTTTTTGACGCATTAACTAGTTGGCCGGAGCAAAGTTGCTCCATCTTGAGCATGATCGCGAGCCGGTTCGACTTCCCCTACGTTATCCACGCATGTATGGCCCACGCGCCGAAATGTATATATGACCCATTTAAATAACTAACATAGAGTAGGTAAGTATAGGAAATTACTAACCATGTTATAATCTTGTATGTTAATTTTAAGGCAATTTATTTATTTAATTATAATTTATTAAATGTAAGGAATTGTATGGGCCTGGTTGCCTGAATAAAGAATTTGAATTATTATTATTATTTTCTCTTAAAGTATATTCTGAAAACATCCCAAAAGATCCGCGTGTGTTCTTCTTCTATCGTGTGGGTTGGGAGGTGGATTACCAACCCCATCAACCCTAGTGTCAGGGTTACTATTGTCATGATTTAAAAAATAAGTAATTTAACTATTAGCCCAAAATAGGTTTTTCTCAACTGAGGACGGTCTCGAGAAAGGTTGGAGTTAACATCCAAAAATGCGAGTGTTAGGCTGTGTCCCTGAGTAGCTATTTTTTTTTCACTCAACAACAATTTTCGCCAAGTCTCGTTTATCATTCATCAATATCCATCAAGAGTTTATTTAGCCTAACAAAAAACAAGTAAAAATAAATCTCTTCCAGACTCGATACGTCTGCGAAGGGTTTTCTACTGGCACCATTAATGGGATCCTTTCCAATAAATTAGACAGATAAAGAACATATTGCGAACGAATATCCCCTCCAACGTACCAAGGGGAATGTTTTATTAAACCGAATCCTCCTTGATACGGACAAATATGCTTTTGTGGAACTAAGATATGGTATATTTGGGAAAATTGCAAGCTCTGATAGTACGGTCCGACGTTCTTTTGGTTCAATTGAAACATAAGTTGTCTTTTGTTAAATATAAGGAAATCATTGAAGCCGGTTACTAAGTTATTGAATATAAAGATAGGGACAACGTCGATAAAAAGGACTATTTGAATTTGGCTTGGTTTTTCCCTACTTTTGAGTAGCCCAAGCAAAGTTATGCTCCTATTCAAAAGTAAATTATGTAGATATGCTTGCACAAAATTGACTCCGACGGAGACCGTAGAGTATTTGGGTTGAGGTATTGGTTGGTTAATAATAATGACTGTGGTCCACAGGCTTGCTTCTCAAACAGGCAGTGCTGGTTTGAATCCCGATACCGAAATTGCACCAATGAGTTATTAAAATGACTTAAAGCTCGGTGAGGCGCGGGTACTTAGTTTATCTTGTGATGGACGTACCTCTGTCTACCCCAAATGGGAGACAGTCGTGAGCTTATGTTATGAAATATAAATAATATAAACTAACCAACCTCACAATTTAGAAACAGGAAATCTTACACCAACCTGCTGATTCTTTACATAAAATATAGACTTACTTAGTTAAGTAAGTACTTCAGTAATTGTAAAGACTTAAGACAGAAAAACTTTGTAAATAATACCATGAAAAGTACTATATCGACTTCTTTAATCTTGAAATCACTACGGACTGAGTGCTAACAGGTGCTAACCGTTTCAATAGCACTCCAACAAAATTCAAACAAAAGTAAAATCAGTTGAAAGGGTGAACGTTCAAATGGAAAGAATATTGCAACGAGAAAAAAATGGCAGCGCCGTAAATTTTCGCGCCAAAAAATCGGCCAAGCGCATGTCGGAACTACGCGTCGGTTCCGCAATTCTAAATCTAAAAATATTTCGTTGTTAAAAAATCAAAAGTCAACTGTATATTTTCTAGTGGAAGTAGAGGCTGATTGTTTTTTTTATATTTAGATAATATCTTCATGCAAACTTTTGTGCAGAGCTTTGGTAATAAGTTTTTTAGTTAGTATTAACGTTAATTTTTTGTGTCAACACGGCATCATTATTGTATCAACCCGATATGTTGCCACATATCATGTTCGTCCACTTATTTGGATAATAATATCATCTACTAAATGAACAAGAATATGCCGCATCACTTTGCGATTTTACACTTGTTAAGTAACTCCATTATTTTATTATACTTAGACAATTTGAAAAAAAAAATAGCATATTGCCAAAACGCCACCTGTATCACGCACCGCCAGTAAAAACCTAAAAAAATGAACATGAATTGCACTAGCATTCAAATCGAACAGTTTTGAGTCGCGAAATTCTTTATTCTCACTTTATTCTCGCTTATTCGGTTCCAGAAAAGCGTTTCACTTTGAGCGAACGAGTTTCCGAGTTGGGAACTGCTCTGGGTTTCTTAAAACTGAGTTTATTTGTGTAGTGTGTGCATAAACCACATTTCCCGTGGGTGCCTGCGCGATCTACTTGCTAGGAGCCTCGTTTGAACCTGTCAAGTTGAGCCTGCGCTATTTAGTAGACGGAAGTCATTGTTACTCTGAAAATTGCGAAGTGATAAAGTCGCTATTTAACATATATTATCATTTCATTTTGTAGTAGAATTTATAAGTTGTAATATGCAATTGTATTAGTTATAACATTGATTATTTAGGCAAGGTTTACAAATAAAAATATAATTAAGTTATCCTTACCTCATTAATACCCTGAACACGAGTGTAAGTTAGGACCATTACGAAGTTTTTTATACACGTTAATAATAATCTATAATATAAAAATGAATCGCAAAATGTGTTGGTAAGCGCATAACTCAACAACGCTTGGACCAATTTGGCCAAATCTTTTTTTAAAATGTTCGTTGAAGTTCAAGGATGGTTTTTACAGCGAGAAAAATTAGAATGATTGCTGGAAAAACCCTAAAAATAGCCCTTTTCTTTTTCCCATACAAATGAACGTAGTCAATTTGAGTTTTATTGCTATGGTATAAAGTTCATATTAAATTACAAGCACTCACTGTTGTCTAAGCAATCTAGGTGTGTTCCTAACGTCAAAGATCATATCTATCAAAACAATGTGCGTGTGTGCGTTGGAGCACAGAATACATAGTTGGAGGTTTCCGAAACTCGCGTTTCTTTTGTATTAGTTTCGGCACGCGAGATAAAATGCATCAGTTTCCACGTCATTACATCAGTCAAACAAAAATCGCGTTACCAACAGTGTATATTATTAGTATTTTTTTACAGTACACAGTAGTTTATTATTTTTAATATCCAAATCTATCTATCTATACTTATAATAAATCTGTAGAGAGGTCAATTCTGTACATTAAATATTTTTTCAAAATAACTATCAGGGAGTGATAAGTGATCGATACTGATGCCAAAAATGCAATCAGTAAAATTTTTGTCTGTCTGTCTGTCTGTCTGTCTGTCTGTCTGTCTGTCTGTCTGTATGTTCCTTATAGAAACAAAAACTACTGGACGGATTTTAATGAAACTTGGTACAATTATTCTTCACACTCCTGGACAGGTTATAGTATACTTTTCATCACGCTACAATCAATAGGAGCAGAGCAGTGAAGGGAAATCCTTTTGTATGAAAAATCTAAACCACTCAAGTTAGACGTTTGAAATTTGGCATGCAGGTACCTTAGATACCGTAGAGGTGCACTAAGAAAGGAATTCCCGAAATTCCTACGGGAACGGGAATTAGAGGGAAAATCCTTTTGTATGAAAAATCTAAACCACTCAAGTTAGACGTTTCAAATTTGACATGCCAGTACCTTAGATACCGTAGAGGTACACTAAGAAAGGAATTCCTGAAATTCCCACGGGAACGGGAATTAGCGGGAAAATCCTTATGTATGAAAAATCTAAACCACTCAAGTTAGACGTTTGAAATTTGGCATGCAGATACCTTAGATACCGTAGAGGTGCACTAAGAAAGGAATTCCCGAAATTCCCACGAGAACGGGAATTAGCGGGAAAATCCTTTTGTATGAAAAATCTACACCACTCAAGTTAGACGTTTGAAATTTGGCATGCAGATACCTTAGGTACCGTAGAGGTGCACTAAGAAAGGAATTCCCGAAATTCTCACGAGAACGGGAATTAGCGGGAAAATCCTTTTGTATGAAAAATCTAAACCACTCAAGTTAGACGTTTGAAATTTGTCATGCAGGTACCTTAGGTACCGTAGAGGTGTACTAAGAAAGGAATTCCCGAAATTCCCACGGGAACGGAAATTAGCGGGAAAATCCTTTTGTATGAAAAATCTAAACCGCTTAAGTTAGACGCTTGAAATTTGGCATACAGGTACCTTAGTTAATTTAAAGCTTAGTTGCAACAGGATATTGCAAAATTCCCACGGAAACGGGAGTTAGCGGGAAAAAAACATTTGTATGAAAAAATCGAAACCGCGTAAGATAGATGTTTTCAATTCAATTCTATTAAATTATTTATTGCATTTCATGTAGTACAATGGAGTGTTACATAGGCATAGGAACTAAAATATGGACCCTGTAGGGCACAGCAACGTTGAAGGGAAGAGAGGAAGTGTGTATTAAAATTAAAACTCAATGAACAATCAATTAAAAAAATCAATTCAATCAATTGATTCAATCTAGCATGCATGCATACCTTAGTAAATATAAAGTTTATTTTTGGCTGTATTTTGAAAAATGGGAGTTATTGGGAAAAAAATTGTATGAAAAAATCTAAACTGCATAAGTTAGATGCTTGAAATTTGATATGCACTCCCACACACACAAAGATCTCTCTCTTATATAACACGCCACGCGGACGAAGTCGCGGGCAAAAGCTAGTAAATAATAAAAATAAAAACGTTTATTTCTTCTTCTACAAACAATCGTATAAAGTTTATACGATTGTTTGTAGAAGAAGAAATAAATAAATATGTAAGGTGTTTTGTTAGTATGGTAGTTTATACTATAAACTACCATACTAACAAAAATAATATTATTCAATTGGGGCCGTATGCAGAAGACAGGAACCCAAACCTGTGTTAAATGTAATGTACCTGTCTGTCTGTGTCTGTGGTGTCCGGAAGTAATAAATGTATCTTTCTTTCTTTCTTTCAAACTAGGTTGCCCTGTATCTTGGGACCCTGGCCTCCCCCCACGAACCACATTTCGTTTTTTTTTTACCTTATCTGTTCTTAGATGATTGAACACCTAATAAGACACGACGAATTCATTAAAAACATCATAGAAGGAAAGCTAGAAGGAAAGAGAGGAAGGGGAAGACCAAGAAGAGCTTACATGGAACAGATTAAAGAAAAGGTTAACGTCGTGTCTTATAGGGAAGTCAAG
Source organism: Pectinophora gossypiella (assembly GCF_024362695.1). Taxonomy (NCBI): domain Eukaryota; kingdom Metazoa; phylum Arthropoda; class Insecta; order Lepidoptera; family Gelechiidae; genus Pectinophora; species Pectinophora gossypiella. The sequence goes on along the minus strand of NC_065406.1, from coordinate 15,191,562 downwards.
GAATTGGCCTTTGATAGACTGGAATGGAAAATGCTACACCGACAAGAGCGTGGCTCTTAAATTGATGATGATCTGTTAGAAAGGGTACGAAATCGGACAAAAGATTTTTTCTCTAGGAATGGAAAAAATATATTGCCCTAGTCCACACGGATGAAGTCACGGACAACAGTAAGTTTTCAAATATCATGAAAAATATGAATGTAAAGGATTGCCTACTATTGAGTAATGACTATGAGTTCAAAAAGCATTTTTTTCGATTCACTGGCTATGTTCTCAAACAGTGAGCGCCGCCGGTTCGAACCTGGTACCAGATTTGCACCAATGAGTTATTTATTTACCTTAAGTGCAGTTTTTACTAACACAGTTGGCTCGACCATTATAAACGGCGATACGGCTCACCTATCACGTTGGTCTAACGGAAAACTCGATGAGATGCGAGTATGTACCTCTGACTACCCCAATTGGGATATAGTCATGTGTGTTGTGAATGAAACTTGGTTTTAGACTCTAGTCCGAAAGGGCGTGGGCTCGTATCCCACCGCTGTCACCATGTAGTGAATGAAACGCCTTGCTTGACCAAGACTGACTTTTATTTATCTACCCTCACTCACATTGTAATTATTACATCAATGTTGCTTTCTATTTTTACATTTTTCCTCGCCTTATGGTTGTCTGGAAGAAATCACTATAAGCGATAAGGCCGCCATTTGCCATGTACTTAGTTAAGAGTCTTTTTTGTAATTATTTATTTTTATTTTGGCGCAATAAAGTATTTCTATTGTATTGTACTGTGTTGTGTTGTATTTTATCGTATCGTATTGTATCGTAGTTGATTTCAGGGGCCTGTTTAATAAAACTTCATCATCACCAGCCCATTAAGGTCCCCACTGCTGGGGCACGGGCCTTCCCTATGGATGGATAGGGAGATCGGGCCCCAAACCACCACGCGGGCCCAGTGCGGATTGATGGTTATCAACGACTGCTAATGCAGCCGGGACCAACGGCTTAACGTGCCTTCCGAAGCACGGAGGAGCTCGAGATGAAAACTTTTTTTTAATGAAACTTACAATAGTAAATTACAATGACAATTTGATGTACATTGCGGAGTGTGTGATCACGAATATTTTTGCATTTTCATATTAGATACGTAATGAACACCAAATTGTCGTTGTAATTTACAATTGTAAGTTTTATGAAACAGGCCCCTGGTCGAGTCAATCCAGGAAATAAACTAGCCCAACTTGCAAGTTCAAGTTACTGTCAGCGTGTGAAGGCGCGCGCCGACGGCGGCGCATGCAATTTTGGAATACCGTATTCCCGTCTGCACGGGATCGGCGTACTACTTCCCACGGCATACATTTCCAAACCAAAATAATTAAATGTGATGCCATTTTCATGGGAGCATAATGAAACTCGCTGTTCGTTACACATAACATTATTATAGGCATTAACTAAGTATTACTAGCTAAGTATTACCTAGTTTTATTTTCGTATTGTCAGTTTGATGAATATAATGAGAAAAGTGAGGAGTATGCATGTGGATGGATATAGGGTATGTGGGGGATGACCCAAGAAAGTGTGGATGGATTGTATAAAAAAGGATATGTGTGTGAAAGGTGTGAGTGCCGAGATGACGTCTGATAGAAATGAATTCTTCTATCGTGTGGGTTGTGAGGTGAATTACCAACCTCATCAACCGTGGTGTCAGGGTTACTATTGAGCCGCCAAAGGCCCCTGACATGAGTCATGTAACGACTACCTACATACATCAGTAAGTAGTAACCGGGACCAACGGCTTAACGTACCACAGAGACCTTGTAATATGTGTAATATTTTTGTTTGTAATATGTGTAGTATTGTGTTTTTTTTTAACTGAGCAACAGGAAAATGAGAAAGCTTCCAATAATTTAGCATGATAAGTAGTCGGTCCCGGCTACTTAACGTGCCCTCCGAAAACCAGATCATCTTACTTTCAGACAGTCAGGTGATCCACCTGTAACGTCCTAACCAAACTAGAGATCGGAAGTGATTTTTGTAATTATGTTCCCATCGGGAATCGAACCCGGGATCTACAAATCGAGGCCGTTAACTATTCAGTACTGTTGGATGATACATAGCTTGCTGTTTATTTATTTATTTTACATAACTCTATAACATTATCTGTACAGGTATACCCAATGCGATATTGTAACAAATAACATTTCGCGACATTGTCATTTATGTTATTAATATACCATAATAACTCAAAATTAACATGTTAATAGTATCTTGAGTACTGAAGAAAGCTTAGTAAGATAATATATTAGCAGAGGATCCTTACATAAGGTCCTTTGACCCAATATTTAGAGGCCATTAGCATCAATTTGGGCCTTATTAAGCACACAGAATGCTTAAATAATTCAGATAGTTATATTACGGTTCAGGTTTATGGTTCTTAGGCTATAATAGCGTATACTTTACAGAAAATGGTTTTAGAATTAATTACTTTATTATTTACGCGTGGCTTACATCGTAATATAAGCGGTTTATAAAGCGAAAGTTGATAGGGTTGGCAGAGGAAGACCTACATAAGAAAAGCCTACAAGAAAGGAAGAAAAAAAGAAGAAGGAAGGGCTTACATTGACCAAATTGGAGATGTCATTAGAAAAGGTTCAATTCGATCTACTCTGAACCGCCTTGCGTGTATGAAGCGATTGATAAATGTGGAGGAAGCAAGAGAAGTGTGTCAGGATCGAAGCAAATGGAATTATATAGTCTCTGCTTACCCCGGTGGGAAATAGGCGTGCGTTTATGTATGTATGTATGCGTTACATCGTAATGTCACGGGTTCAAACCCCAGCTTGGTCTCTAAACCACTGAATTGAGACTTAAAATTCAAATTCAAAAATATCTTTATTCAGTAGGTTACATAGTTATACTTTGAATCGTCATTTTTTACATAACGAACGACTCATCAGCCTAAAACTACTGCAGCTTCTCACGACCTGTATAGCCGAGAATTCAAAGCCTTAGAATTCATGATTGGATCATACTTCTTCTTCTTATCGTGTGGGTTGTGAGGTGGAATACCAGCCTCATCAACCCTGATGTCAGGGTTACTATTGAGCCGCCAAAGGCCCCTGACATGGCTAATGTAACGACTACTTACATCAGTAAGTAGTAACCGGGACCAACGGCTTAACGTGCCTTCCGAAGCACGGATCATCTTACTTTCGGACAATCAGGTGATCAGCCTGTAATGTCCTAACCAAACTAGGGATCACAAAGTGATCTTTGTGAAATATCCCCACCGGGATTCGGACCTGGGGCCTCCGGATCGTGAGTCCAACGCTCAACCACTGGACCACAGAGGCCGTTGGATCGGATTATAGATAAGTAATTTATATCACTCGGTTTCCAGGATTAGCGCCTGGTTAATGGCAACAGGATCGCCCCCTATAACATGGGACTTAAATACACTGGTTGGGTAAGGAGAGTTGCCGTTCTATACTATAGGTAGTATAATTCCTTATTATTATTTTTTTTTAATTTTTGGCCTGGTTACAAAGACCTTTAGGCCACGTCTTTATTTTGGAGCTGGTTCCAGTAGACACAGAAACATGCACTTATATTTTTTGAAATGTTTTCTTAATGTAATGATAAATGGGTTCGAAACACTTCACATTTTTTAATAAATCTTTAAAGCGGCGGGGGGTATTTGGTAAGTATTATTCCTTATTCTATGGCATTAGCATAGTGATGTATCAGTCAAGATTAGGCTAATCGATTCTTTTCTATCTAAATTAAGTTAATGTCGTAGTGACAGAGATTGATTGCTTGAAGGAAATCTAATTACAAAGGGTCCCTAATTAGCCCTCCAATTGGCCTGGACATCTTTACACAAGTTTGCGACTACCTGAATAAATAAATCCCGTATTTTTCGATTAGAAACTTCCAGATGTAGGTTATTCGATTAAAGAAAGTTGAATTAATCAACTTTACAAAGTTGAACAAGTCTGTACAAAAAAAACCTACTTCATATTCAAAAGTCCTTAGGGAAAAAATTATAGGGACCACAATAGACTGTGCAATTCCTACTAAAATGAGCACGGACTCATCCTTATCAGCTTGTGCCCTGCAGTGGGACTTTTATTAAAGTGTTAGGTTAAAAACATCATAGAAGGGAAGCTATCTTTGTAGCTAGTTCCTTGTGGAAAGACAGGAAGGCGATGACAAGAAGAGCTTACATGGAACACATTAAAGAGAAGGCGAACGTCGTGTCTCGAGGAAGTGAAAGAATTGGCGTTTGATATACAATAATAGAGAATAAGCGTGGACGCCTACAAGAGCGTGGCTCTTGAAATCAATAATTGATGATTTTTTGACTTTATCTTTTATCGTTATTTAAATTCTTCAAACAATCATAGCTGACGCGCGTAATAAGGTGGGCAAAGGTTTTTATTAAGTGATAAATTTTAAGAAACCTCTGACACGATTATGCGAAAAATGAATGTATCACGAACAACCACGTTCGAATACTAGTATAACCAAGATTAAATGCCATAATCTACAAATAATCTACAATCAGTCACGTGTAAAGCACATTCTATTCTTTTCCCCATCACCAAATCCAAAAATCTATCGTTATTTAGTAGCTACACGTAGACAGGAATTAACGAGGGGAATTTAAAGAGGATTACTAAAGTCGAGGCATCCAGGCGATGGGAATGAATCACTAGGTTTCGTACATTTTTCGCTTCATTTCCCAGTTTTGCTTATGCAAATAAGTTTCGACAGCGAGTGAAAACCAACTGAAATGAAAGCGTTTGTTTTGCGAACATTAAAAGTAATGGAGTAGTATTTGTGCTTTTTTAAATGTTTTGGTATCGAAAATTTGTGTTTGAGATTCTTAAAGATGCATGATGGACACATTCGGTGGAGAGGTGGTAAAAGAGAGCATTTTAATTGAGCCTGTAGTTATGTACTTTTGTATCTTTTTGTTTTTAGTTTTAATTATTTGTAATGTTAAGTTTAAGAATATTAATTGTTAAGTTTTTGTAAAAAATATATTAGATAGTAAATAAAAATTAATACAAATAAAATAAAGATTCTTAAATTTATTATTTTGATACTCCTATGACGGAGTAGGAGCAAATAACCGTCAGAGAACCCGTTCGTTTCCCGGTAAAAATCGACAGAGGATTGTCTTCTTTTATGTCTCAGTCTTTTAGGTCCCTACCTCACGTGTAAGACACCATGGTGCCGCAACCAAGGTTGCGCTTGTTGGTTGCACAACCAACAAGACGACAGGTGCCAACAGCATACATGTTGTATGGTTAGGTGAGTGATATACACTTAGCCCTAAGATTGCGAGCGTGAGTTTAAATATTTAAAATAACCACAGTTGGAATCTCCATGTATTTGTCTGTCGTTTTAGAGCAAACTTTTAGCAGATGCGTCTGAGCGGGGCTCGCTCTAATGACGTGGGGTCGCCGGCCGAATATCGTGTTGTGATGGACACGCGCGCCGCGGTCCAACTGTCCATTGCTGCTCAGACATACGCGTAACAATGTGAGTATTATTATACACTTCTGCTTACAGGCGTGTTATTTTCTGTGTTATAAGTAATTAATATACTTCAATTTCCTATAATTTTACTTTATACACCGACCCCGCCGGCGTGGTTGACGATTTCCCTCAATCAGCGCTTCTTCTCTTCTATCGTGTGGGTTGTGAGGTGGAGTACTGACTTCATCAAACCTGGTGTCAGTGTTACTATTGAGCCGCCAAAGGCCCCTGACATGGCTCATGTAACGACTACTTACTTACTTCAGTAAGTAGTAACCGGGACCAACGGCTTAACGTGCCTTCCGAAGCACGGATCATCTTACATTTTTTTATTAATACCAATTAAGTGTATCACAAACATAATCTGTCTGCGAAGAAAATGACGCACATTCACTCATTACGAGCACTGGTAAGGTGTGGAATTCTCTGCCGTCTCTGTATTTCCGAATGCATATAACCCGAGTACTTTCAAGGCCAGAGTGAACAGGCACCTTCTGGGCGAGCTCGCTCCATCTTAGGCCTCGTGAATGCCTTCGGGCCAGAGCAAACCCATCAAAGGTAAAAAACAAAAAAAAATGATTTGCAGATTGTTTGCAGACACAAATCTTCTCTAAAACTTAAGTATCATCTCCAAATTATATCCTTATTTTATCCTTATCTGCTACGCTCCAGTGTGGTCACAGTACAGAACATAAATTGAAGAAATTGTCAACACTAGTTGGTTCACAAATAATACAACTTTATTTGAAAATCTTATGTTTCTATTTTATCAATAAATTCCAATCTCTATTCCTAAGGAACATCTAATACAATTGATACTAAGATAAACTATAAAACTCAAATAGAACAAATTGTTTTCCCTTGTAGTAAGTAAACAAACAACACTGGAATCCAAAGATTAATATTATAAACCCAAAGTCCTACCTCACTGGGACACCAAAATGGCCTCAAATAAAATACATGCAGTTTACACCCTATTGCAAGTTGGTTGCGTAACCAGGGGGGTTAAAAAGAACACATTTAATCAATTCATCTTAGAAAGCATTACAGCAATTTGACAGTTGCACGTAGTTGTTGTTGTTGTGTTGTGTTGTCACGTTAGTGTCATTTTAACAAATACTGAGGGGAACGATCCGAACGACGGCTATGGTTCTGAGTTAATATCAAGTTTTCCGTCGCAAAATTGAAACATTTTTTTTCACCTTCCTGAATTTCACCGCGGCATGGCAAACAAACATTTCTAATTTTAAACTCGCGGTGAAATTAATTAAACGAAAAAGTATTATATTACAAGCATACAGTAAGAGGTAAATAAATTTGTTTGATTTACAACGAAACGTAATATGCACTCCCAGTTCAGGATGGAAATGTTTTAATTATTTAATATCGTATTTCTAATTAAGGAAAACCCTTTCCTTTCCCATTGTTGTTGTTCAAAATGAGTTCATTGTTTTCACGAGATTTTATTTTAAAATTCTATTAACAATACAATCCGACATACGTCTACGCACCCTGCCACAGATACTTAATAATTACGTACTTAACAGATAAATCAACAGCGACAGGATTAGCAGAACGTAGTGGGTAGCTCACTGGGACGGGCTAACCTATAAAATGCTACTTAGGTTCTATGGCGATCTTGTGACGTAGCGAGTAGGCGCCGCTACTTCAAAAGCGTACCCCTGATGCCGGGCAGCAGCGGTACCAGTACTGGTTGGAGGACGAGGAAACGGATTCTGGTAGGACTCTAGCTAGAACACCACCGATTGAGAAATTGGTCGGTGTACTGCGGAACGGAAGGCGATTGGGGCAACCACCGTTCTACATGCCCTATCTATGGAGTATTGGCGATTACTCCACCGACAAGAGCGCAGGTCTTAAATAAAGAGAGAGAACAAATAAATCACTCGGTACAATAATTCAAATTTCGAATTATGGTGTTGACAGTGACTCCCCGAACGGCGATTCCCGCTACGGCGAGTCTCTTCACGGCAAGATGCTCAACGCCTCGTCGGTCAACACTGTAGTACTTATATAAAAACAACGAACTGAAAAGTATAATAAAACAGCAATACAGTTTTCACCATAATATTGTCGAATTTGTTTTCGAATTCATGTTTGAATCGTAAATGATTGTCACATTGCTCAGCGGTGAAGGAAAACATCGTGAGGAAACCCAAATTCCCGAGAAATGCATTTTCGAAGGTATGTGATCTAACCTGTATTGGGCTGGTTCTGGCAGGTTGGAAGGTCAGACAGGCAGTCGTTTCTGTAGAAAATCGGACCTGTCAAATCTTCAGGTTAGGTAAGCGGACCCTGTGAACAACGGGGTAATGCTAGTGCTAATGGAGATGATGATGATAATTCATTTCCATCCATCGCAAGATTGCATAACACTTCTTTAAATCGGCCAACGCATAACTTAACACTCCCGCAGTGAAATAACCATTTGCGTTCCAAATTTTCCCAGGAGCATCAAAACTGTGGTAGAAATAGTTCCACAGTTTTCAACTAATGTGATTAGAACAATCTGCTCTGTTCTTGCTCCTCTAATAATAGATTTGAACTGCGGGCAATAAACGTAATTCCGGCTTTTCCGGACAAAACTCCAGCCAGTTTCAAATAATAGCCCGGGGAGTCCGGACATTTTGTCGCCCTAAGTTGCAACAAAGGAGATTTATTCAAATACTTTCAGTGTTGCAAGCTCATGCGGTGTATATTGAAATTCTTGGTAAAACCTACGAGATCGGTGACTCTGAAATATTTTCTTTTTTGGGAACTTTACCAGACTTGGAGATGAAAACAACAAATAACAACATAACATAGTGTTACGGGGTAGGCTGAATTTACCTACTCGATATACAGGGTGTTAGTGACATCGTAACGAATACTCAGAGGGATGATTCAGACCATGATTCTGAGTTAATATCAAGTGGAATTTTCCGTCGCAAAATTCATGTAATTTTTTTAGTTTTTTTAAATTATTTTCAATTCTATACTTTTGCGATGGAAAATTCCAATTGATATTAACTCAGAATAATCAGCTGAATCATCCCTCTCAGTATTCGTTACGATGACACTTACACCCCATACAGGTACATACAAGTAGGTATGTGTGTTAGTGACACTGTAACGAATACTGAAGGGGATGATTCAGACCATGATTCTGAGTCGATATCAAGTGGAATTTCCTGTCGGAGAAGTCATGAAAATTTTAGAGCTTATTTAAATTATTTTCCGTTCCATACTTTTGCGACGGAAAATTCCACTTGATATCAACTCAGAATTATGGCCTGAATCATCTCTCAAAGTTTTCGTTACGATGTCACTAACACCCTGTAGAACACGATACACCCGATATAGTCACTATGGGATATAGTCATGAGCTTTTCTATCTATCTACTAAGTCTATTATACGTATTAGTAAGTATATTATATATTTATTTGCATGTATTTATTGGTAAGTTGTATTTATAGTTTGTACCCACAATCTTTCAATTTTTTTTACATTTTCCTCACCTTATGGAAGAAATCGCTTTAAGCGATAAGGCCGCCATTTGCCATGTACTTAGTTAAGAGACTTTTTGTAAAAATTTCTTTTTATTTTTGTGCAATAAAGTGTATTTGTATTGTATTGTAAGTCTGTATCCACCCATTGCTGGGTGGATACCTCCTCTCTTTCACGCCATCCTTTCCGGTCCTGTGCAAGTCGCGTCGTGAGCTTATATTAAGAATATGTATTAGCTACATAACATAAAAAATAGGTTAAAAGTTTAAAGGTTAGTACTGGCGCCCTGAAATAAATTAATGATAATTAATGAACATAAACAGCCACAGGCCTCGCCTAACAGACCCTCCACTAGAGTTCACTAATTCTTTTAAATATTATCTTTTCCTTAGGCGAGCTTCGCGCCCACCCTCACGCCTTTTGTCGTAAATTTTGGTGAGACTCCTTAGTGCATCTACAAGCCACGTCAAAAAAAGAAAGAAACATTTATTATATAGGGACACCACAGTAACAAATATAAAACAAAAAAGGAATAACACATAACTTACAATCAAAACACGTAATAAAAACAACTTACACAAGAGAGTACAAATAAATAGACAATAAACATTAAGGCAAATTGTCATTGAGTGAATGGACTGGTCAACAATGGTGGTGGTGTCCTCACCCAGCATAAGCCGCGGCGCGAACCACGCTGGTATTCTGTGGAAACTGCTAAGTAAGGCACGGAAATTGTGTCTCCCACAAATACAACATCGACTATACTAAATACATCCTAGAATATTTACTTAAACTACAGGGTATTAGTGACATCGTAACGAAAACTTTGAGGGATGGTTCAGACCATGACTCTGAGTTGATATCAAGTGGAAGTTTACGTCGCAAAAGTATAGAACTGCAAATAATTTAAAAAACACTAAATTTTTTAAGAATTTTCCGACAGGAAAATTCATTTGATATCAACTCGGAATCACGGTCTGAATCATCCCCCTTAGTATTTATTACGATGTCACTAACACCCTATCTACTTGTACGGGTAGTTGTATGTACTTACTTATACAGGGTTTAAGTAACATCGTAATGAATACCGAAAGTCATGATTCAACTCATTATTCTGAGTTAATATCAAGTGTCATTTTCGATCGCAAAAGTATAGAATTGAAAAACATGCAAAAAATACTTAAAAAAAAAGAATTTTGCGACGGAAAATTCAATTTGATATCAACTCAGAATCATGGTCTGAATTATCCCCTTATGATGTCACTAATACCCTGTATATTATAATACCGTAACTGTAAAAGATATTTAGTAAAAAGTAACTGATTTGACTGGTAAGAAACTAGCTATTTCTCTCGCTATCAAATAAAGCGGATCAAACCACTTAACATTCTGTGAGCTTCTACCGGATTCCTTGTCACCCCTCGGCGAGGGCGCGAACATTTTTCAATCAGGCTTCAAATAACATGCACATACCGATCTAGAGACAGGCACTGATATATTGATGCCGGGGCAAAATTCTACGTTAAATTAAAGACTTCGTGAAAGCCTTGTTCGGAGAACGCGACACTTACATCGTAGCGTTATGGGTTCGAATCCCAGCTCAGACTACGATTTTGTGAGTTTGAAGTCATATTTGGATTATAAATAATTGATATCACATGGTTTCTCGAATTGCCTGGTTAATGGGAATAGGCTCGATTTTTACACGATTGCTGGCGAGGAGTGGGTGTGTATTATACACCTCTGCTTACCTCTTTGGGGATACAGGCGTGATGTTAGAACAAAGAAGGGTATCAAGAAATAACGCTGTTAAAGTGTTTTTTTACGTAACTTTTTGGCATACTGTACAGGCGACAAAAATAGCAAGTCATGGTCGTTCTTAATTCAAACTGGAATGCGCTCGAGACGCTGAGCAATGGCGGCCGAACGTTTCCGACTGTTGGTGGAAATTGACGAAAAGGATTGCACATAACTTTGTTTAAAAATAGAACGCTTTGTTTAAAGATAGATAGCATGACACCGTTTTTTTTTTCTTCTAATATATTAATTATAATAATGATATGTCGTGTAGTGTTGTCGAAAGGGCTAATAATAGACTCCAGACCCTATATTTACTCATTTTCGGCCACAACTTCCGAATTTCACGACAAAATGTGAAGACATATTTACGTGTTATTGTCAACGAATTATTAATTTATTTAAAGTACACAATATACAACAAGTCATATTAAATTCACAGATACAGAATAATAAAAAAAAATGTAAAATATATGCTTGCCAATCACATGCGCACACAATAGTTATAAAACACGCTTGTCTTTATTCTCACCAGAAATATCGAAAAAAAAAAGTACTAAACCAGAAAGTAAAGAAGAACGGTTATTGTCTGGAAAACGTCAGCGCCTCAGAAAATAACACCCTACTGCAACGCGCAGTCTTTCAAACGAGGTCTAAACAAAAATAAAAGCTTTGCAATTTTTAATCATAAAATCTGTGTAAAACTGTCCCTTGTCCTGCGACCTGCACTAAACCTCTTTTAATTGACAAAGTTTATAACGAGATGCAAACACGATTATAATGGACTGCGGTGACACTGTGAACATAGAATATGCTTTAATATACTATATGGAAATGAGTGGCCGCCGTGGTCTAATGGTAGAGTTCCCGGGTCCGATTCCAATATGAATTACGTGTTAAACAAACAGTTCTGGCTACTATTTACTTAGTAAGTATGTATTCATTGCATGGCTAAGGGCAAGGCCCTTTGGTGGCCTAAATCTTACACCAGGATTGATTAGGTCGGTTACTGACCTCACAACCTCTACCAGAGCAAAACAACACGAATTAGTGCGGAGCTGAGAGTTACCGGTTCTAATCAAAATTCAAAATTTCAATAATATCTTTATTCAGTAGGTAACATAGTTATATTTAGATTCGTCATTTTTACATAACGAACGTCTCATCCGCCTCAAACTACTGCAGCTTCTCATAACCTGTATAGCCGGAGAAAAGTCGCTGTTAGAAAAACCTAGGCACAGGGCCTTAGATGTTCTTTCTTTAAAAAAATATACATAAAATATTTTTATACAATTTAGTAATTTGACTGCCTAATATTAGTTCACAGACAGTTCATCGCATATACATTATTATTACGTACCTATAATACTTTATTCCAATAGTAACAACTTACTGTAGTATCATAAGTATTATATATCAATGGTAACATGCAACTTATACACATACAAAACTTATGCCGTGTTCCTCTTTCTTCTTCCTCTTTTGTCAACTGTTTTCTACAAACACAACAAACGCATTTATTACAAGTATGAACAAAAATATATCATTTCTGAATACAAGGACGGTCATTAATCACAAAAACAATTTAATTAAAAGTTCGGAACAAACCTACGCTACGCGGCGTCGGCTACGTAGTTCGTAGCACAACTACGAAGTAGTACTGCTACGACTTTAGAAAAATATTGAGTTCAATATTGTGTGAGTTCAATATTGAGTGACGCCGTATCGAATACTAGGGGAATGATTCAGCCCAGGATTCAGAGTTAATATGAAGTGGAATTTTATGTGTGTGTTTTTTTTTTTATTATTTACAGTTCCATACTTTTGCAACGGAATCATCCGTCAACGTTTTCGTTACGGTGTTATCAATATTCCGTATAAAAACCCAACAAGAACCATCCGGAAATAAGATTAACATTGTAATTTGTAAAGATTCTAAATGTGAAGTTGTTTAAGTTTCGTTCTAACTAGAGATTATCTTAAGCTAAGGTTTTATTATCCCGGAATTCAATTATAAGCTACCACCTGAGCCGCTTTAAAAATTTTCACCCATAAATAAATTTCAGTAAAAAATACCACGAAATACATATTTTTTTTATTTACCTAACTCCTATGTTTTCACCGATTTTAGAGCAATATTGTTTAGGATGATGATAAAAAATGGCGACTATCGCCGGCGACGTCGTCATGGCATCTCGATGAGTCATGGCGTACCAATATGGTCCCATCAGAAGTCGCGCACCCGAGCCGAGCCGTTGTAGCCCATTTGAAATAAACTCTTGATTCTCCCTCCCGGCACGAACCTAAACCAAGGATTTACGAACTCATGTTAGGATTTTAAATGTATATCAAGTGCTCAGAGGTAAAGGAATAACATCTTGAGGAAACCCACATTCCCGAGAAATGCGTTCCGAAGGCTTGCGACCTAACCAATATTGGGCTGGTTTTCCTTTCGCGGATTGGAAGGTCAAATGGGAAGTCGCTTCGTACGGGAAATAACAATTTGAAAAAAAGAGCAACCAGTCTCCTTACTATTAACCTCTTATCTGCCGAGATACCAGGCACAATAAAATTTATTTTGTGTTTGGTCGAGATCTGCGTTCCGGTGTTCGACGTTTTTGCAACAGGAACTTTCCCACGGAAACATTCCCAGGAACGACACATCCCTGTTTGAGTCGCATCGGTAATTCAGTTACATCTTCATACAGAATGCACACACGGGGGACGGGCCATCTCAATTACCCCATTACACATATTATGTGTGAGTGTTTGTCTTGGCTTACAATTTGCATAGGACAACTACTGGTGAACTAAATGCCTTAAGTTTTAGTTCGGAATTGGATCTGCAGATCTCTACGCGAGGAAGTTGTTTATGTAAGTTATATTACGGCCAGGTAGTTAATGCCATATACGGTAAATGTAAAATAAGTCACAAAACATAACGAAAAATATTGTCCAATTTATATTGTCTACACAATTGATTTTTTCGGGGTACCGAACTGAGCATAGTATCCCGCTAGCCACTGTGACTAGAGACGATGATTTGTTAGCGCGTTCTAGGCCTGCATTGAATGATGCGCGCGCCATCTATTAGTTATGCGCGGAACTAGCTGGTCAACTAGTTGACTCCGCCTTGTAAGTGTAATCCCAATAAAAACATTTTCATGTAAAATATTGCCAATACGAGATCATATCGATCGCATGATGCATGACGTAGAGCCAAGCTTTTAACTCTACACACCCTAACTATACAATCACTAAGTTCAAAAACTCTACACGAAAGGCAAAAAATGGGGCTTGCCCGTTTTGTTGCTACAGGAACTACATAACAAAATGGCAATGAACAGCCAATAAAGTTGCTTTTACACTCAGGGGACGGAAGCAAATAGTTTTTTCACCTTATGCTCATGAGAGCTAGCGAAACGATCAAGCCATATATTTTGCCTAAAGTGAAGAGTTTGTGAACTTAGTGTTTGTATAGTTAAGGCGTGCAGAGTTAGAAGCATTTCTCTACATGAGATCTGATAACTTTTTGACATTGCGATCGATATGATCTCGTCCTGGCAATATTTTACATTGTGTTTGTTACTAAATACTTCCATTTGGGCTAGTAAAATGTACATTCATCGCAAGATGAACTGAGCACCCACGCTTCACCTGAGCTTTCTGTTAGAACAACGACGGGATCGGTGACCCGTATCATTGTCTTTAATGGTTAATTACACTTCAACAACCGTCGCGCGACAGCAGCGCTGTAGTAACACGAATTTGAATATGCTCTAAGCTAAGTACATAATACCGGATAATAAACTTGGAAGGCATGTTCCACGTACTCATGCGGAACATGCCCCGTAAGTATCGTTATATTCGTGAAGCATGTGCTACGCATATCTTTTTCGCATATCATGGCGTGGTGCAGCGTAAGGCGCGTGCGCGACCTAAGGGTCGCAATGTTGGTATCCGCCTTTCGAATGGTCACTTTATTTATTTATTCAATTCACAATATAAGCTTACAGCTAACGCCAAAGCACTTATATGTTAGTCAAAAACGATGCAATAATACATGACCATATTTTCCATAGTCTCTGCTTGCCCAAGTAGAAAATAGGAGTGAGTTTATGTATGGCTTGTGATAATTATTTTGCACTCACCTAGACACATTCTTTTAAACCAACATTTTTGTCAGCTATCTAAAGAATTTGTTCGTACTATTTGTTCGTAATACTTTGAAAATATTTTAGTAATTAAATTGTTGCAGTTTTCAGGAATCTCAGACATTTCAGGGTTCTAGCTTGTCTGAAACCATTGTTTCTTAATGAGACTACATATACATAAACTCACGCCCGTAACTGTTAATGGGGTGGACAGAGCCACTAGTAATCAAAGACAACTTGCAGCTATTGTTTATACGAAGTTCTAAGAATCTTACCCCACCCCGGACACTTCATACAAAACACCTCGTTTTACACAGACACTATACATTGACGTTATCGTACACGCGCATCTGTGTGTGTGACGTCTGACGCCATACGATTGAAGAGTAAACTATATCCGAGGAGGGGTGAGGTAAACCTAGCTCAGACGCCGGCAGAGAACGGAGAGTCGCCGTTCTATACGTAGTATTTTTCCTTATTCTATGACCTTACAGGAAACCTATATCCATGGAGCTACACCGACGACCGGCTTATAACCAGTAACGTGTTAAAAAGGACACAAAACCTCCGTCTAACCAACTTTATTCAGTCTTATTTCGAAGTGTTAAGAATCTTATTTTTATTCAAACAGTTTTTCAAACTTGTTTACGGTTTGAAAAAAATATTTCTCCAAAAGAATACAATTCACTTCACTAGAGAACTACAATATACCTTAAATTAAAATGATCTTAGCGAGTAAATGCAGTGGTAAACAATTATTAAAGTTACAATAACTCAGAAAATCACTATGAGACAAACAAAATGTGCTACAATAAACCCAACATTCTAATATTTTATAATAAAGTTAACAATTTCTAATGTCGGTAGTTCCTAAACTAGCCGGTCACTATAAATATCAACTAGCTGTTTACAATACACTATCCCCAAAAAGAGATAAATACAAAATCTAATAGAGCAACAGAGAAATCTATACTTCCATCTGTCTCACTTCAAATAGCGTGAAAGTGATTGATGTTGCAATGCAACAATAAATTGTGTAAATTCACTAATGTACTAGGGCCGGTGATAAATCAACTGTCTAGCCGCGACACTGAGCGAGTTACTACTACAGTTGTCACTGTTTCTGGTATCCTAGTTGCACAAAATGACCGTTTTTATTTAGTATTAATCTGTCTATTTACGACAATACAAGTTAGTTTTTTCATCCGATACCCAGGCAAAGAATTAATAATGATACTACGTACCTACAGAACGGACACTCTCCGCCTTGTACCTATTCGTAACAGTGCTGAGCTATATGTACCGTGTCCGTCAGAATCGCCGGTCACTTGTATTTTGTCGGCGTATTTTAAGTTGAAATGGTGCTCAATTGCTGCCCACTTAGTGCCGCCTAGTGCCTATCACTAGAAAATTGCTTTTCTTTTCCAGACAACGTATTTAACCATATATATTATAGCCATAAACTCGCCGAGTGACCGGCCATCCTGACGTCGGAACCGCCGGTCACCTTCAAATGTTATTTTATTTACAAAATACGAATGACCGGTGATTCTGACGGACACTATGTACCTCACCCAAAACTAGATCACTTTAGCCTAAATAGCCTTAAGCCATTAAGGAGTAAGGGAGCTGGCGCCGATAGTCTGTCTCGCTCGCACTTACGCGTCAGGCGGCACACAGTGAAAACGAGATTTTTGTTGGGAGTGTCCAGGCTGTGACCCGGATACAAGCACCATTCAACAATGAACCAGAATTTAGATTCTGGATCGCTTAATTTAGACCTCTTACACACGACTAACACTTAGCTGTCGACAGAAGAAACTACAACTTTTTTTTTTATTTGTCAGTGTCGAAAGCTGCAGTTGGCTCTGTCGACAACAAAGTGCTACTCGTGTGTAAGATGCCTTAGACAGAACTTTTAAATTTATTCTTTTGTTTTAGTTGTACTTATAGTTTGCACACGAAATCTTTTAATTTTTAGATGTTTCCTCGCCTTAGGTTGTCTGGAAGAAATCGCTTTAAGAAATAAGGCCGCCATTTTTCATGTATCTAAGTCTCTTTTGTAAACATATTATTATATGTAAACATATGCAATAAAGTATATTTCAATTGTTTTGTATTGTAATAAATTGCTTGACAACGAGAGTACAGTCATGAGCAATATAATGTACCCACTTTAGGACTCTGTCGCACTAACATATTTAACATTTAGTGAGACTTACAGTTCAATTTGTCAAAAATGTTAATGTGACATGGTACGAAAGTGTATACATATTAATGCTCGTGACCGTACAAGTTCTGAAACAAACCCACTGCAGTTCTTCAAAATAAAGTCGTCGCCACATTCCACAGCTTACGGCTTAAGCCGGCAGACTCGAAGCCGCAATAAATTAACGTAAGATAGTTGCACGGTATGAAGACATTACGGCAAGCTGTGTCGGCTTGCCGCTCGCGTGCTAATGGGCGGCTGTGGGGAACCTCCTTTACTTTGAACTGCACTACTTGGAAAACTTTAGAGGAGGTGTTTTGAGTCAATGATATTTATATGCACACGGGCCCCATCTTACTAGAAAACCACGGTGGCGCTACCTCGACCGACACGCTACTATAGAGGCGCCAAAGGGCAATGACATGATTCGTGGAACAACTACATACTTCCTTAAATAAATAGTGGCCGGGACTGACTGCTTACATGGAGTCCTATTACCACTTATTTCATTACATAGGACTTAAAAATAACTGGCGAAGAGAGGGTAGGTATAATATTTATACTTCAACCTACCCCAAAAAAAATGTACTTAACAAAATTAAAAACAATCGTCCGCGCGTAGCCCAAAGACTTCTTACTTTAGCCGAGGGGAACCTAGCTCAGCCGCTGGTGGGTAGCGGAAAGTTACCGTTCTATACGTAGTATTATTCCTTATTCTATGATTTAGGTAGATATTTATCTATGGGGTGATCAGCCTGTATGTCCTAACCAAATTAAGGACGACAAAGTGATTTCTGTTATACTCGTATCGCGGAGGTTGTTGTCTTTACTCCCAGTGTAGATATGCGAAGTTTATCACTGTAATATACGACCCCGACGATCCGATTACTCTAGCCATAGAGGCAGCTAATCGGCTCGCGACACCAAACACTTCAGGACCCCGATACCGACGTCGCCGGCGTGGTCGACGATTTCCCTCAATCAACACTTATCGCTATCGACCCGCTAGGCTCGATTAATTCTTTGAAACGTGGTTCCTCTCAAACGACGCCCTGAGCCGAGATTCGCGCCCAACTGGGCACCCTCAGGCAAGTTGTCTTAAACTTTGTATCGGGTGAGAGCCTTCAGCGCTCCCCATTTGTCCGGCCAAGTAGTTAATGCCATCTGCGGCAAATCTACAATAAGTCACGTCAAAAAAACGAAGTTCATCACTATTGTTCATGATGTTTATATGACCAATCGCCATTGAGCAGAATTGGTCGTGGTGGAACATTAAACCAACCGGTGTCATCGACGTGACTCCTGGCTAATGAGTGACCGATAGTCAACAGTGATAGTTTGCCTTCCAGCCACCGCGGCACAGTGCACAATATCTACATAGACGCTACAAATATCGTGAGTTTAAAAATACACAGCTACGGTATTCTAATGGATAGAACATTCGGGTCGCGATTCGGATGAGAGATCTTGGGTTCAACTTTCGTGTCCTCACGGTACGAAAAATCTAAGTGTAAATATATGTAAATATACCGTAAACATCACATGTGCTGAATTCGAACCTGCGACCTCAAAGTGAGAGGCAAGTTTTCTACCAACTGGGCTACCATGGCTTTCTTAGCGGCTTAGGAGCATTTAGACTAAAGTAAGACCCAGATTGAATGAGGTTGGCGCCTGATAAGGATTGCTGTGGGGCGGAGAGGTACCGTTCTATACGTAATCATCATCATCATCATCAGCCCATTAACGTCCCCACTGCTGGGGCACGGGCCTTCCCTATGGATGGATAGGGAGATCGGGCCTTTAACCATCACGCGGGCCCAGTTCGGATTGATGGTTATTAACGACTGCTAATGCAGCTGGGACCAACAGCTTAACGTACCTTCCGTAACACGGAGGAGCTCGAGAAAAAAACTTTTTTTTTGTGGTCTCTTTTCTACGCCTATATACAATTTACACACACGAGATAAAACAAATAACCAGTCCACTGTTATTCGATCAATAATGTAAGACATATTTGTCGAAACCTTCCATTCCTTTGTCGCGTCTACGTGGCGTGTCGCAGGGACTAAATCCATGGGTAATTCACGCTGAGCTTCAAACATTAAGACATAATACACACACATAATAATCATGCTGTGTTATCCTGATTATCATATGCTTTGCATTTAGGGCCCTATTTCACTGGGACACTACGCTAAGCCCATGGTATAAGAAAACCAGGTATGCTTAATCCAATGTCAAGCCGCCATTGCTTGCCCTTTGATGGCGTAAGTGTTACCATTAAAGTGGTGTCTCCAACATACCAAGGTCGTAAATTTTATTATTGAAAATTAATTGAATTTCTGACTAATGTATTTAATTACTATTATTTGTCACATATATAAAAATCATTAAAACTGTACGTAAATCTATTACTAAAAGTACAAAATTTCCTTGAAAAGTAAATTAAAAACAGTGAACGTGGGTAATTTATTTTTTACGAAATGGCAACATTGGGTGGGATGACGTCAGCTGGGCTAACCATGAAATGCTGGCTGTCAGATTTGAGCATACCTGGTTTTCTTATACCATAGCGACGCCAATGACAAATGATAAGGCAAACACGCAGGACCATGCTCGAACTACCAACAAAATCTATGCAGTTTTATGATTACTACCTCACCTGGTATTAGCTTGGATGTTCAACTGTGTTTGACTAGTAGTTATTAATTGATGGCACTACCATAGAATAAGATAAAATACTACGTTTATAGAACAGCAACTCTAAGCTCCCCGCCAGCGTCTGAGCTAGGTTTTAACTCACCCCCGCTGCGTCTTACTTTAGTCTTCAAACGTGAGAACTGCGCGCGGTACGTTGCCCGGTTTGAATCATAGATAATTAATATCATGTGAGGATTTCCCTAATTTGTGCCCGGTTATTGGCAATAGGTTCGCTCTATAGCTAGCGAGGAGTGGGAGTGGATATATATTATACAGGGTGTTAGTGATTAGTGACACTGTACCGAATTCTCAGGGCGATAATTCATTTCATGATTCTGAGTTATATCAAGTGGAATTTTCCGTCGCTAATATAATAATAATAAAAAAGTTTATGCAGCTAAAACCTACGACACACATATACATTTATAACATTAAAATATACACACATTAATATTTAGTTGGAAAACATAAAGTATAAACATAATATAAACATAATGTGTATATTTTAATTTATACATATATTTTTTATTATTTTCAATTCTAAAATTTTTCGATGGCAAATTCCATTTAATATGAAGTAACGAAAACTTTGGGGGGTGAAATAAACAGATATAAGATGAAATAACGTGGAATTTCCTGATTTTTCCATACTTTTGCGACGAATCATCTCAAACACCCTACATACATATCTACATTCACCGTATGGTATGTTTGTACGTATGTCTACTCACATATCTTACCAAAGACGGCTCACAAATTAATAACACTTATACTCTCAAGCTAACTACTGTAATCCTAGTAACTCTGTGAAACTTGTATTTCAGGGTAAGAAACGTTGGAAATTTATAAACAAGTTAACGATATCTTTTATTCATAGTCCTGAGAAGTTGCTCCGGTAAAAGTTGTAAACTTTTAACAAGATTTTTAAAGACATCAATCAGGCTGTTCTTCGTAGAAAGGTGTTCGGTATCGTTTCTTTAAAAACCAGAGGGGTTAAAAAGGCCACATCTAAGGAATTAATTTAAAAAAGCAATTACAGGCTGATCTTTAGAGTAAAGCAACTTTCCTTCGGCCAACTAGTTAATGCGTCAAAAAAAAACAAGTCTGCAGCTTCGGATGGTGTGAACTGCGTGGTCGGAACACTTAGCGTAGGTCTCAAGCAAATTCTATTAAACCAGTTAAACTAACGTTTATTACTAACATTGTAAATATGATTACCAACACTTTATAAAAATAAACTTGTTATTTATTCAACTGTATCGGCGAATGGTTGATGATTTGCGACAGCTTGTCTTTCGACAAAGGCCTCGTCTAAAGATTTCCTTGAGGTCCTCTCCCTTGATATTCTTGTCCATAATTAAACCACTTCAATTATTTACTTAATATTAAATACAAAAACAATAGAACTAAAACACGTTGTTAACCCTAAGAACCAGAATGATTTACATAAGAAGCGCCCGGTTTTACCATCCGGTCTAATTGGACAATTCTTTCACCGCTTCTCAGATATTTTACTGAATTTCCACAACTAGCAACTTTACTTGCACAGTTTTGCAGTTGAGGAAATCCGATGGAATTGAATAAAACGTTTTGTAAAGGAAAATATTTTCTCTTGTACAGTTCTGGAGACGCGGCGATAAGTACATTGGGCTTCTACATTAGATAAGCCTCTGGAAGTACTATTACAGGGTAAGGAATAATACCACGTATAGAACGGCAACTCTCCGCTCCCCACCAGCGGCTGAGCCAGGTTTACCTCACCCCCTCGATCTTACTTTAGTCTTCAATTGTAGGTCACATATACAGCTGCGCGTGTACGATAACGTCATTGTCAGCATAAGGTTCAACATATCCATCTTTGGACTTCGTTTTGGCTCTGCCCACCTCATTAGAGATTACGAGCGAAATACGAAAAAAAAATCATGAATTTTGCGACAGAAAATTCCACGTGATATTCAATCAGAATCATGGTCTGAATGATCCCCCTCAGTTTTCGTTACGATGTCGCTAACGCCCTATTAGATATGTATGTATGTACGTACTTAAGTTGCCGCGGAGCGAGGGACTCTTTTTAAAAAGCAAAAATTGAATTTTGAATTTAAACTTTTAATGCGTACTTTACAGTGGTCAACTTAAGACTAAACTTATGAGCTAGTTCTATGATCTAAGAAAGCTATGAAAACAACAATACCTCCCGGTAGTTCAGGCTTGTCTATAGCTGAATGCGCAGGACGGATGTTGTTCGTCTGCGCCGGAGGTCTGGGAATGCGCTTCATACAATACTTAGAAAGCTTACGTCGGGACTCTTACAGTACCCGCGGTAGGTCCGGAATACATAACTCCTCCCTCCATAAGATTGGAATTATCGGAGGGGTGGTTTTCAGCCCTTTGATGATTCCGATCTGATAATATGAAATTCTTAAAACGTTTAAATGAATATATCGTCACTGGAAAGGCAAAATTACGTAAGCGCCAAAATAGGTATTTTGGGTTTTTTATATATTCGGAATCAGCGTTTCATTCTGCGTCGATCTGTCTGGGTAGCATTGCGATACGAGCACTTTTTTGGCGCTTACGTAAATTTAAAAATAGTTGACTTTTTTCAATTCCAGTTTCTTAAACGACAAGATTTTGGTGTTTTTTTCGTGACTGGTGTATATGTAATATTGTGTTCCTATATAATAACTACATATTAACTTTAAGTAAATTTGGCATTCTATAGTTTGAAAAGTATCATTTTATTAGTAATTTTGGTCTACTGAAAATAAAAAATAGACTATGTATAAGTCATTTTTATTTACAGCTTTTAAAATAAGTAAAGCGTATAAGAAAAAAAAGTCTTAGCATGTTTATGCAGTGAATGGCGAATAAGTAATTTTGACTTACAGTATTTAGAATAAGTAAGGCGTGTACGTAAATTTGCCTTCGCATTTTTATGCTGTTATTAAGCACGTTTGTGGGCTAGCAGTAAGTTTCCCAGGAAGTTATTTTTTAACAATAGATCTAAAAGTAAAACTATTTTAGAATTGATTTTATAATTTATTAGTGACCCGCCCGGCTTCGCTCGGATGCAATGCTGAGGAAAAATGAAATTATTTACGACATCACATTAAATCCTCTAAAATAACAGTATTTTTTACACTATTTATTGGATGTTATTATACATACCGATAAACTTTCCTCTTGAATCACTCTATCTACTAAAGAAAATTGCATCAAAATCCGTTGCGCAATTTTAAAGATTTAAGCATACATAGGGATATAGGGACAGAAAAAGCGACTTTGTTATACTTTTTAAGTTCTGTCGTATGCATATTTAGCGCCAATTTTGAATTGAGAACTCAAAATTCAAATTTGTTGGAATTTCGAATATCAAAACAATTGAAAGCATTAGGATTAATGCAATTGTTTAGTCACAGCGTTGGTTTGAATCTGTCAGGTCACGTCCGAAAATGAATCTTACAAAGAAAAATTTTCTATAACTTTCGAAGAGGCCTACCGCGACTTCAGTGTTTCAAAGAGTTAAAATCTCTATTCCACGATGAAGTGCCATGTCTGCGAACCATCGAACGCTGGTATTTAGAATTCGAGCGTGGACATCCGCCTTCACTGAAGATAATATCGTTGCTGTGAGACAACTAATCCTCAAAAATCGTCACGTGACATACCGAGAATAGAGGCATTATTAGGCATTTCAGGGACAACCATTTAAACGATATTGCATGAGGCACTTGGTGTGAGAAAACTAGTTTGCCGTTGCATTCCGCATTTTCTGACGATCATAAGGTAGCCCGCGTCAGATGGTGTAAGAAAACTCTTCAGAGGTTCAAGCGAGGAGAGTCAAATCACGTGTACGACATCATCAGTAGTGACGAATCTTGGATTTATGCTATTATCCTGATTCCAAACAACAATCCACAGTTTGGGTCTTCCAAAACGAGTCAAAGTCGACTAAAGTTGTTCGCTCTCGAAGCACTTCAAAGAAGATGGTGGCTACCTTCGTGGAGAAAATCGGTCATGTTGCGACAATTGCACTTAAAGATCGTAGGACGGTTAATGCGGATTGGTATACCACAATTTGTTTACCACAAGTCATAGCCGAACTTCGAAAATCTAACCCAAAGCGACGCATGATGATGCGCAGGGGTGCAGGATGCTGCACCATAACAACGCAAGCTCACACACCGCTCGTCAAACGATTATTTGAAGCAGGAAAACGGAGAAATTCTTGACCATCCTCCATACAGTCCAGACCTAAGCTCCAATGATTTCTTTATATTTCCTAAAATTAAAAAAGAAACTCTTCGCGGTCAAAGGTTCCAGTGCGGTGAAGAAGCGGCCAACGCTTTCAAGTCAGCCATTTTGAACACCTCTACTTTGGAGTGGAATAAATGTTAAATAATACCTGGTTCGAGCGAATGGAAAAGTGTATTAAACTTCGTGGTAAATACTCTGAAAAACAATAAGGGGAATTATTGAGGAATTAGAAATTATTGGGGAATTAAAAAGACTTGACCCTTCCAGAGACTTGACTCGACTTAGAGCCACGTATGCTTGTCGTAATTCAAACAATTTTGAGCCCAAATATACTACTGCATGGTCGACTGTGCTGCCCTGCATATGTTATGTTATGTTAGTGGGCTCTGTTTTCCGCATTTAGACTCTAAGGTGGCCCATTATGCGTGTAATTGTTGACTACGTAAGCCAACCTATCTCCTTCCAGAAGCTCAGAAGCCTCCTGGGGATTTCACAGGCTTCGCGAAGCGACCCCATTCCTTTGAGGAATTTTACCCGTTGTGCTGACACTCCCGTGCATTCCCGGATTACATGGGGGGCAGTTTCTTCTGCGTCCAGACAGCCTCTGCAAAGTGGGCTGTCCGTTATCCCTAAGTTAAATAGGTGCTTGTTGAGTGGGCAGTGACCCGTTATACTGCAAACTACTATTCGGAGGTCATTGCGGTTTAAGCGAAGCAGTCGGCGAGTGAATTGGATATCATAGGCATGATATCCTTCGACTGTCTGCATGTGGGCAGCTGTGCCCATCTGTCGTTGTGTAGTTGCTGGGTATGGTCCCGTACCCACGAGCGTAACTGACTGAAAGGTATCGGCAGGATTGGTTCGGGTCCATATACCCTGGTGTCTGATTTTCTCCTTGCCAGTTCGTCGGCGGCATCATTACCCAGCGATCCACTGTGCTGCCCTGCATATTATGGACGGTGGATGCCAATGACAAAATTAAGGGCAACATCCTTCTTTCAGTCATTTTGTAATATCGTCCATCTTGGATTTGAAATTTTGACATAATGACAGTATTCTACTAGTGTAGTCCTATCATTTGATACCCATATTGAGGGGGTTGTGGAAAAATATGTACCTAGACCGCTATTTTGGAACGGCGGCCATCTTGGATTTTAAATTTTGACATAATCACAGTATTCTACTTGTGTAGCTATTTCATTTGATACCCATATTGAGGGGGTTTGGAAAAATATGTAATCCCCCATTATGTACCGGCTGCCATCTTAGATTTATAATGTTATTGATTTTATTATATTGTATTGACATCGGAATTAAAGGTGCGTACCAAATTTCAGATCAATCTGACAACAGGAAAGTACTTAAATTACAATATCTAATTTTGATACAAATATACCGTACGGGTTTAGCTAAATAAAACCGTTTAACCCTTTCACGGACAGAGACCATGGGTCATTGGTGGTTCATAATAGGTAGTATGACACCTTGGAATCGGAACGTCCGTACACGTTCTGTCTTTGAAAGTGTTAAAAAGAAACTTTTACAAACAGATAACGGGTTGTACGCTATTATTTATATTTTATGAAACTTTATTTCTGGCACTTCAGTATTTTAATAGCTATTTTTATAAATCAATTGAAGTAATAAGTCATTTAAGGAGGTATTAAGAATAATTATTTGTCTCTTACGTCTTTTTACCCATGTAAGATATTACAAAAACTTACTTTAAAGAATCTTTGGTGAACTGACATAATCAATCGATCACATTTTAGGCAATTTTCACATAATGAAAGCAGATGTGTAAAAGTCGTTACAGTAACTTTTACTCCGCCAACATTACAGTATTATTATATTTAAAGAAATATTGTCGTTCTCGTATGCATTGTCGTAAGAGCTGTAAGTAATTTTGCTTCCAAATAATATTTTAACCAGATGGCGGTTAAGTAAATTTGCTTTACTGTAAACTGAAGTCATTTTTACGTAAGCGCCACTATATCCTGAAATAGCAATCCAACTGTTATGATATGTATTGCTGGACATAGAAAATTAAAAAACAATGTAACCTTACATTGACATCATCTAAATTGGATAATTGGGTAAAAAGTTATGATAAAAAAACGAAAAAATGAAACTTTAAACGGCTTTTTCTCGAAATGGCCTTTTGGCGCTTACGTAATTTTGCCTTTCCAGTGACGATATGAAAATACTTAAAATTATGATTACATAGAGAAGTAGAGTCCCTATACTAATGTTTCTTGCGTTCACTACACTTCCATATGTGCTC
The DNA here is from genome assembly GCF_024362695.1 of Pectinophora gossypiella. Lineage (NCBI taxonomy): Eukaryota > Metazoa > Arthropoda > Insecta > Lepidoptera > Gelechiidae > Pectinophora > Pectinophora gossypiella. The sequence continues at coordinate 15,165,106 of NC_065406.1, read as the reverse complement.
ACTTCACTAACTAATTCACTTTCACTATTTTTCAGGACATGGGACAGGCTTTGCAGGGTCTGTAAATCTATTTCATCCAGGTTAAGTGGTTTCTTCGAGACGACTGGCTTTGACGTCGACAGTGATGGAAGATCAATTATTGGAAGTTTCTCGTATAAAACGTTGCCCGCCTTCGATCGGTGTTGTTTCAGAGTTACATTTTGGATTGTTATTTCGCAGGCGTCTTCAATGGTAAGTATATAGGTTCCTTCAACATATGTTCTAGTGACATCCTCTCCACATTGTGACGTCATTAGAGTAGCGGTTTTGCAGTAGAATATCCAACGATTTGACTCTATTGGCTGTAACTTGAATTTTGTTATATCCACGTGAATAGGGGAACACATGGTGGTATTAATGACGAACTTCAGTAGATCGGTGATGCAGACATCTTCCATAGTCGGCGGAACAATGGAGTCTTCATGACACATGAAGATGCTTCTTTCTATTTCCAGGCAAGAGTGGGAGAGCGACAGAGCTTTCGACTGATTCACAATAAGGTAAGGATATTTAGGAATTATTAGGGTAGTTAGATTTAGGTTATCTGTTACAGGTAATGACAAGACTCGATAATAATGATAACTCTCGGATCTGACTAACGGAACTTCAATAATAAAGGTAATCTGATTTTCTTTAGAAAACGCTTTTAACTCTACACATTGTTCAATTCTTATCAAATTATTTAACTCTACAGGATAAACCAATTTATCAGTTAATTCTATTTTCCTAAGTACAGTCATAAATTCATCGGTATCAATAATCGATTGATGTAAAGTTCCTACCTTACTAAATGCAACGGCAGTTTCAATTTCGTCCAGCTTTATGTAGAGCATTTGGAAGTTATGTAGGAAAAGACTATAGACATGAATAACTTTATTTATACTTTGGCTTGTCTGGATTGATTCATTTAGTAATATTTTCAAATCGTGTATTTCTTTATCGAGCTGGATAAAATTGTTCTTCGTAGCATTTGTTACATTTGCAACAGATCCCATAATTTCGGTTATCAAGGCGATTTTCATAGAGACACTATGTTGTTGTTGTTGTAATTTACTGATCTGACTATCGTACCTTATTGCGTCTTCGTTATCTAAGTTCCCCGTTAAAACTTTAATTAGTGAACCTATTGGGTTTAACAGTCCTCGTTTTTGTCTGACAGAAGGAATAAGTTGTCTAAACTTTTGTATGGTTATGTTTTTTTATATGTTCAGTTTGCACTTTAATATCAGTGCATTCGGAGGTAATGTTTTGTTTAAAGTAATGTAGCACATGTTCATTTAGATCCGCAAGTCGATTAACATTGAGCTCTAAATCTTCATATACAAGGTTTAAATCTAATGTCTTAAAAATTAACCATTTGTCGTAGGTAATAATGGCGCGTCCCTTTCTCACAGGAAGTATTCCAGGGTTCCGTTCAATCTTCTGCAGTTGAAGGGCCTGGCTCTGGCTCTGGATGCTCATTACCAGCAGCACGGTCGCGAACCTGTGGGGGCCGTCGAATATCCTTAATAGTTACCTTAGTTTCGCGGTTCCTAACATGGATGGGTACAGTGTTCCTAACTATATTTCCAGATACTATTGCCCTTTCAAAACGTGGTTTGTCTTTGCTACGTCTAGTGTCCACTCCTTTGATGTAAACTGTCTCTCCTTCGTCTAAGTTAATGTTTTTCTCACCTCCTCGCTTTTCCCTAATATTTTCCTTGTGGTCTATCATTTTCTCTGTTAGGTACTTATATAAGAATTTTGTTCGGTTCGCATGATCGTTGATTAGTTTTTGGGTGTAATGTTTATTAAAGTCTACATCAAACGCGTTTGAGGAATCCGTGTGTCCTAATACTACCTCGAATGGGGTTAATCCAGTAGTAGAGTGTATTGTATGGTTGTATGCCATGATAGCATACGTCATGACGGAAGCTGCGTCGGTAAGTTTTCGCTCATACTTTGCGATACGATAAATTTCTAAAATGGTAGAGTGAAACCTCTCTACTATTCCCATGGAATTTGGGTTGTGCGGAGTTCCGATATGAAGGTTTATTTTGTAGAAACATAAGGTTTCTTTCAAAAGGGTATTGTTAAACTCTGTGCCGGGGTCTACATTTATAATTCTAGGGGTACCGTAATAAGAAAAGTACGAAATTAATGCGCGTACTATTTCAGGGGTGTTTTTGCTTGGGATAGGGATAGCTTGTCCCAGTTTGCTGAAAGCATCTACTATTGTGAGGAAGTATTGTCCTTCTATAGAGAATACATCCATAAAAAGTTCTTGAAACGGTTTATTCTGAGTTTGTGTTAACTGTAATTCCGGTTTGAAGGGTTTCCGATCGTATTTAAGTTTTTTGCATGTTTCACAGGAATTGATAATAGCGGTTACTGTAATGTCCATATTGTTCCAATAATAGACACGTTTTAATTTCATTAAAGTTTCTTTTATACCACGATGACATGTAGAGCCCTCGTGATATTTCAGCACTATCTGTCTCTGTTCTTCTTCATTTTCAACGGTTATTACTCTTTTGGTACATTCCATGAGATGTACAGCGCCTTTCTTGAATAGGGATATAAATGCCTGTACAAACTGTTTGCGATGAATTTCACTCTCGAAGTAAATGAATTGTTTTATTTTGGGTCTTACATAACCTTTCAGGAATTTTTTACTAAATCCGGTCTATTTAAAGGCAAGGTTACTTCAATTATTCTTTGCTTTGAATTTGACAAATTATTAATTGATGTTTCATTTCTGTTCCAGGTATAAACCAGTATCTGATTGGGTTTGCTGTCGATCGCTTCGTTCAAGATGGGGATTCCATTGGTATCAATATCGCGTGCGGAATGGATTGTATCGGTGTTACTATTAGTGTTTTCAGGGATTGTAATGGTACTTTCCGATGGTGAGACGATTGGGAATTGGGACTCCAATTCGTTGTGTCCCGCCCTTGGGGTCTCGCTTCCATCGTCCGATGAGAGTTCTATTATATCATCTGTGTTTACTTGCTCATTACGTCGATTTTGGGGTCGGCTTCCTAATCTGACTACTTCGTTTACCACGTCATCCAAGTAGGATCTGAGTCTATGTTCACTTTCGTCAACATTGACTCGCATGGATTCCGAATCGTTACCTACTGCGTTTACCCTTATTCTGGATAATGCATCAGCATTGTTATTTTGTTTTCCTGCTTTATATACGACATCGTAGTCAAACTCTGCCAAACGTAGTTTCCAACGAGTTAATTTACTATTGGTTTCTTTCATGGACTTTAACCATGTTAGTGGGCGATGATCTGTATATATGGTGAACTTATTCCCATATAGGTATGGACGGAAGTATTTAGTAGCCCACACAATGGCAAGAAGTTCCTTTTCAGTTGTGCTATATCGGGTTTCTGCATCGTTTAAAGTACGACTAGCGTATGCGATTGGTTTATCCGAACCGATTGGTCCTTGAGATAGGACTGCACCTATCGCATAGTCTGAGGCATCAGTGGTAAGTACAAAGGGTTTTGTGAAATCTGGAAATTGTAGCAAAGGGGCATTTACCAAAAGCTCCTTACACTTTTCAAATGCGTTGATGTATTCTTGATTGATCTGAATCCGATTTCTTTTTTTTAAACAGTTAGTGAGTGGGCGTGTTAATTTGGAAAAATCTTTTATAAACTTTCGATAATATCCGACTAAACCAAGAAAGCTTTTAATTTCCGTAGTTGTTTTTGGCAAAGGGAATTTCAAAACGGCTTTAATTTTGTCATCGTTTGGTTTCAAACCTTCCTTAGTTATTACATGGCCTAAATAGAGTACTTCTTTACGAAGAAACTCGCATTTATCAAGTGTGACTTTAAGATTTGTTGCTCTTAATCTTTCGAATACCTTTCTTAGCTTTTCTAGGTGTTCTTGTAGGCTGGATGAATAGACGATTATATCGTCGAGATACACCAAGCAATGTAATCCTTGCAAGCCGCGGAGGACATTGTCCATTGCTCGCTGGAACGTCGCGGGTGCGGTTTTAAGACCGAAAGGCATACGGGTAAATTCGAAATGACCGGCTTGCGTAGAGAACGCAGTTTTGTGTCGATCCTTCTCGGCTACTTCTATTTGGTGGTATCCACTCGCTAGGTCGATGGTACTGAAGTATGTAGATTTGCCTAGTTTGTCAAACAAATCGTTGATGTTTGGAAGTGGGTACTTATCGTCGACTGTGATATCGTTGAGGCGACGGTAATCAATTACCATACGGAATTTGGTTTTTCCAGAAGCGTCTTGTTTTTTGGGGACCAAGTGCACTGGCGCACTCCATGGAGAGTGCGACTCTCGAATAACATTATCTTTTAATAACTTTTCAACCTGATTTTGAATTTCAAAATTTTGTGCAGGTGGGTGACGATAAGGTCTGATATAAATTGGATCTTCATTTGTCGTGCGAATTTCGTGTTTTACTTGATTTGTAAAGGTTAACGGGATGTCTTCACTGTAGAATATATCTCGAAACTCATAGCATAATTTTGATATTTTGTCTCTTTCTTCTTGATTCATATGGTCCAGTCTTAGTCTCTGTAAATTTTGTTTCAATAGGTCGTCAACGTCGTAACTATGATCGGTAAAATTTACTATGATTTCATTCTCTTGGAATGGTGTCACAGACAGAGGTTTATTAAACGTCACTGTTATGGTGTCGTCAGTAGCGTTTTGTATAACTGACGTAGCCATAAAGTCTACACAGTTTACTATTGCGGTTGGCATGCGGACACCTTTGGTGAACTCTATAAAGTCCAAAATTGCATGTCCGTTTTGTAAATCAGTTGGGATGCGAACCCTAGTTTCGGTACGAGGTCCTAAAATCAACTCGTGTGGTGCTTCGTATAGTATGGGTATTTCGGTGTCACGGGTCCGCAGTACTTGGTGTTTCATATCTACGGATGCGTCCAGTTTTTTCAATAAGTCTGAGCCGATTAGTCCGTCATAGCGACTATCAACATCGTAGACATAAAATTTTTGTTGTAACTTGCTTTTAAATGTCTTTAAAAGGGGAATTTGTATTACTTCATTATGGCAACTACGGGCATGTGTGCTGATAACCTCGAATGGTTCCAGAATTTTGAATTTTGCAAAAAATTCGTTTGCCTTTTTGGGACTTATGAAAGACCTAGAGCTTCCGGTATCGATCATAAATGTAGCGTTAATTTCAGGTACTCTAATATGGGGTAATTTCAATGCGTTTACGCAATTTATTCGGATTATTTGAGACGGGGTTTTGTTGAGGCCTTTGACTGAAAATTTTCGGCTGGCAAGTCCGTTGGAGTCAATTCACTTTCTTCAGCTTGTTGTTCAAATTCAGGGGGAGGAACGCCCTCGCAGTTCTCAGAAAAATCGTCTTGCGCGGTGAAATAGTTTTCCTCATAGTTGTAATCGTATGGGACAAAGCAATCGTCGGTATAGTAGATGTTATTATATTCGTCTGGGGAGTCGATCATATATTGCCCTGTAGCAGTCCGCATCGACACGTCAGGCTCGGGTAATGCACATGCATGCGGTTTCTGAGGTTCGGCTTTAGGCATAATTTGATACAAAGGTCGTGTTTGTTGCGGGTTATTAAAGTTTTGCCTATACCACGGATGATTCATTGGAAAATTAAATCGTGCGTTTTGGTTTGGGATTCCAAATTTGAAATTTTGTTGGTTAGGGATACCGAATTTAAAGTTTTGATTATTAGGTAATCCGAATTTGAAATTATTTTGGTTGGGGATACCGAATCTAAATCCTTGATTTTGGTTTGGGGGTCGATATCCAAACTGGGGTTTTGGTGTGAATCCGAATTTGTTAGGTTGGAATTGTTGTGTAAAAGGATTACGGGACTGTTGTGGAAATGGTCCAAATCCAGCACCGGATGGAATGAATCTGAAATTTTGAGCTGTTCTCGTAAATGGTGTTTGTGAAACTTGTACGGGTTGAGTTTTGTTCTTATTTTTCGCGTCGTATTGAAATTGGAAATTTACTTCCTCCGTAACTACGCTTAAGGCGTTCTCGAGCGTGTTAGAACCCTTAAGTCGCACCGTCCTAATGAGGTTCTCGGGCAGATTATACATGAACACATTAAGGCAAGTGTTATTGTAAATTATCATTTTAGCGGCCTTAACGCCTTCATCCTGTAATAGATTTACTTTAGCAAACAGAGTGCTTCGCACTTGTTGGATTCGACAACAAAAATCGTGATACGATTCGCCAGATTTAATTTTCATTGATTCCAATTCGATAGCTATACATTCTTCCGACCTTGGGTCACCGAAATGTAGGATTAATAAATCTTTTAAGGAAGACCAAGTGTTCACATCTTGTCTTTCGCTTAGTAAATGTGCTGCTTTGTCTATTAGTCTGCTTGAAATAGCATGAAATACATATTGAGTTTGGTGTGGATTGTCCTGTTGCTGGGCATATGCCGATAATACATACTCAGCTTTATTAATGAATAAATTTAGCAACTGTGGTTCGCCACTGAATTTTGGAATAAGGCTTAGCATTTCGTTTGGAACAAGAGAAATTTGTTGCGTCATTTTTATCTACTTAAAATATAACACAAGACACAAAATACAATAGAAACACAATAAAAACACAATAAAAATACACAAGTAATACACAAACAAAATAAGACAATAATATAAATCGCTTTCAATTATTTCTTTTCAATTATATTTTATTATTTTTCTTTAGAAAATCAGATCACTTAACTACTTTATGCTAATTATCTAAAACATTCGGCGATTGTGACCAAATGTCAGATCCTATCTAAACTATGCTAGCTGTCTAAAACATTCGGCAATTTAAGTCCGATTGTCAGACCCTACCTAAATGAGTCTCACAATTAGCTGGAATAGAAAGGGATAAGACAGGATAGTGAAAAAGTCTACTCACAGACCGCTCGATCCCATTTCCTCCTACTAGAGTTGTGCGTTGCCACCGAGAGAGTACTCGTCCTTTGTCTCACGCCGCTTGTCCAAAAGTTATTTATTTGGTTCGTAGAATATCCACCGTACTGTAACCCGTGATAACCGAGTTGCAGGTCTTCTGGGTACAGCTTCTTCCAATAGCGGATATCCTACCGGCTGCGCCACTTAAGTTGCCGCGGAGCGAGGGACTCTTTTTAAAAAGCAAAAATTGAATTTTGAATTTAAACTTTTAATGCGTACTTTACAGTGGTCAACTTAAGACTAAACTTATGAGCTAGTTCTATGATCTAAGAAAGCTATGAAAACAACAATACCTCCCGGTAGTTCAGGCTTGTCTATAGCTGAATGCGCAGGACGGATGTTGTTCGTCTGCGCCGGAGGTCTGGGAATGCGCTTCATACAATACTTAGAAAGCTTACGTCGGGACTCTTACAGTACCCGCGGTAGGTCCGGAATACATAACTACGTAAGCTTATGTTATGTTTTTTTTAAAGCAAACAGTCGCACAGGTGAGTACTGACGCTGTCCAAAAAGATAGTCGGGGCATTTTACCCTCTACAATTAAGTGCCCCATTTATCTCAATCCCAGTGACGTATGGACTACGAACCCTGTTGGGATGGGTGGAACCCTCACATGTTATGGTAAAATCCGTTATACCCGTGTTTTTGGAATTGTCAAGTTTTCAGTCGAATATTTCGTGATAACAATTTAAGTTTCAATTCTATTTGTGGTTTGTCGCATCGTAGTGTACGGTCACGAGAATTAATATGTATACACTTTGGTACCATGTCACATTAACTTTTTTAACAAATTGATCTGTAAGTGTCACTAAATGTCACATAAATGTTAGTGCGACAGAGTCCTAAAGTGGGTACATTATAATAATAGCTCATGACCGTGTCAACAGTGTTTTGATGTTTCAAGTGATAACCAATTTGAGTGATAGAGTGAGAAACAGCGTGAGAGAGAGATGTGGTGTAAAAGCCGATATGCACGATAAGCGCTGAATGAGATAAATCATCGACCACGCCGGCGGGGTCGATATCGGGGTCCAGAAGCCTTACGAGACCGTTGCTGTACCTACCATTATACCATTTAAATGAATAAGAAAATTGTCTAATCTAGCCTACAAGACCCACTGCTGGGCAAAGGCCTCCCCTTCCTCTTTCCATTTTTTGCGGTCCTGTGCGTACTCCGGCCAGTCCCTACGGGCAGCGTCAAAAAAAAAATTAAACATACATAGCTTAAAAGTTTTTGAACATTTCCGATCTACAGTCGACTTACTAGACCTTACCTTACCACACAAGCTACAGGGTTTCCATTTCACGATAAATATCTCAATAATGATCGTCCGTAAGAATCTGTAAATTATTTCATACGACCGTAGAACTGTAATTACGCACATAATAGATAATAACTAGCAATAAATTCGGTCTGTATAGCATGAAAATTACTATTCTTAGATGACACATCTTAGCCATTTGTTCAGCCTTCGTTAGTGCAAAATAACTCTGATTTATTTGAGGATATAATGCAGAAACTGCTGGGTATAATTAATAGTAGTTTAAACTATTAATAACATAAATACAGTAGAGTTCGGGTTTTTAACCTCTCATGTTTGTTGTCGTGAACCATACATGTAGGTATGGTAACGAATTATCAGGATTCTGAATCACATTCCAGAAATGTGTAATAGTTACATAAATACCTATGGGGTAAAAAAACCCACAAATGAGCAACGTGCCCTTAGCTGTCTGAATGTAGTGTAAAAAAACCCACTTTGTTAGAATATGGGGTGAAGTGACTACTGTCCACCTGAATGAATTTATTTCTTCATCTAATTGCCTAATAGAATCGCACAGACATATTACTTATTACCTGTTATATTAGGTACCTGTTTTACTATCTAAATACTCACTCGAACAGATATAAAATCTATATGGTGCATTTTAATATTATCATTATGAATTTAATAATTTAAATTTCGAGAACAGATTCGAGACATTTGTATCATAGATAATTGATCACGTAGATTCCAGGATTTGTATCATACTAGTGAAATAATCTCATTTATACTCCAATTTGCAATAATTCACCTAAAACCATCTTTAATAATTTAGTAAGTGTAGGTAAATGTCCTCGTTATTTTCACAATATTTTATGTAGAAGATTTTCTGTAACCTTAGAGCTTATCCAGTATATTAGTTCGTTGCTCTCTTTGCATGGATTAAGAAGTCAAATCAGGGAGCGAATTTACTCGCAAATAGTCAAAATAATGAACTGCATTACGCTCTATTGCATACAGACTCATTTGTTTCGCAATGTTTTACGCTTAGTTTTAAGATAAGGCGCTTCTATGCTGTTCTGGGAGCAAATAAAAAACATAGAACACGTTCAGCTGCTTGTCTTCCCGGGCATGTCGTAAAAACCGACAGAGGGATTGCGTCCTCTAACATGATGGACTAATGTTATGGGCGATAGGCTGATCCCTTATCACCATAAGGTTCATCATATCCATCTTAGGACTTCGTATCAACAGTGGCTGCAAGTTGTCTTTGATTACTTGTGGCTCTGCCCACCCCATTTGGGATTACGGGCGTGAGTTTATGTATGTATGTATGTGTATGTTTAAGATAAGGTATTTCTGAGGTTACTTTTTCATGTTTTTACCTAAAGGCCATGACCGTAACTCACCGAGACGCCGTGACCACGTCGCCGACGACGGTCGCCAAACAATTAACATTGAAATGTATGGCAGGAACTGTCTTGGCGACGCTTTGGCAACAAAGCCATTCCAATAAGAATTGTTTTGGCGACGTTGGACTTCGTGTCTTAGTAATTTATGGCCTAATAAAGGGTTTTATAAATTGTACTTTACTTCACATCGAAATAAAATATACATAACATAAGCTGACGATTATATCCCAATTGGGGTAGTCAGAGGTACATCCATCGCAAGATAAACTAAGTACCCACACCTCACCGAGCTTTCTGTCAGACCGACTTGATCCGTGAGCCGAATCGCCGTCTAGGTACAATGGTCGAGCCAACTGTGTTAGTGAAAACTGCACTTAAAATAAAAATATACTTACTATGTTTAATATAAGATGGTATGCATAATATAACTTCGCGCTCACTGAAAAAACTCGCGCCGAAATGGGACATACGGCAGGCTGTTTACCTTACTTTTATGATAAACATTTCTTGCTACGTTACACTTCCGAGCTTATCAGGCTGTAGATAGTGATGTCATAATACGATGTGTCCAAAAAACGAAACAATAGGTCGAAAATCGGGACTTTAAATAATGATCGAAAAACAAAAGAATTTTGTTTTCTAACGTGACTTATTGTGTATAAATTTTGCCTATGATGGCATTAAATATTTAGCCGTGCACAAGCGGGGAGCTCTGAGGACTCTCACTCAGTTCAAAACAACCTCAGGGTGCACAGAATGGGTGCCACTTTAGTCTATTTAAGCTGTTAATGAGTAAAGGAGTGCGTAGATTGTCTGTCTCGCTCGCGCGTAGGAGGCAAGGCGGCGCACATATTTTCACTTTGTATAAAAAAAACTTATGCTAGACATATTTCGAACTAACAATGAATATTGTACAATGAAAGTTGCATGTTTTTATGAATATCCAAGTAGTAATGACCCTTGTATGAGATAGGTATATTATAGAGGTCTTATGATTGCAATAGTTGAGAAAAGTTAAACAGATAGATAAATTTATGTGGTTAACTAGAAATTTATAAAGATCAAGTTTTTTGTATTGCATGTCGGCCTTTAGTCGTAAAATTTAAGACTGGGACGAGATGTCCCCTAAGCCGTCAAATCAGTTACTTTTTAGTAAACGTCAAAACACGAAATTGCTACGGAATTTGTATGAAAAAGCACACTGTGACGTAATAGAATAACGTGATATAATATCGGACTTATTATTACGTTTTTCTTGATTAAAATTCATAAATAAGTTAAAAAGAAAAAGTTTTTGATTACTTTGAGAGCTTTATTTAGTAATCAAATTTTCATAAATTATCTTCAACCTAGTACACGACCCAATTATATCGTCCCGTACAAAACAGAACTTCTAACAACACTAGTAACGACATCACTAAGATACCATCCCATAAATTTTATGAGGCGTCTGGTATTACGGGTCACCATTGCAATTTCAGCTTAAAAGACATTTTGACCGTTGTTTACCGATCTTTATCCTTCACGGTTATAAAAATATGAGAGGCTGAACAATTTTGAAACAGGAAATAACCTTTTGCGTAAAGGCGAGTTAATGGGCGCAAGCGGGCTTTTAGCGATACGCTTATTATTCACGGAAACCGAATGCATTTCTAGATGTTTCGAGTAGAGTAGTGGATTTTGGTTTGGAAGAGGCTTCGTTTCAAATAGGGCCAGGAATATACTCTTTACCCGAGAGAAATAGGCTAGAGGATAACGTGGACAAATTATGAGATCCTCTTTACGAAATAACTTTTTATTGGTTTATTTATTATGTATAGAAAAATTGAAGAATGACGTCATCAATGGCAGGTTAAATGACGTACGAGTAAATTGCTTTTACTTTCATAATAAAAAATCAGTATTTGCCATACAACCATAAAGTTGAAGTTGAATTGAAGTCAGTATAATCAGTATAATTTCATTATTAAAAAAAACCATCCGCAATGACCGCATTTCCGTATACAAACACATGCTAATTCCCATGTTCATCAATTTATTAGATTCGTATATCAAAATTTGAATTTAGAACGCGGGAATCAAAACACACGAAGTGAAATTACTTGTGGCAATAATTGTTTGCGAAGTGAATATTTTTCTGCGAACAAAGATCCCGAACCTACAACATACCTAGACCACTTGACTTTAGGCCATACCATCTTAACTTGATCCTCAGCGGATAATCCAACTCGATTGTAAGCAAGTGCTCTGTTGAGTGGGGTAATTGGTACTACATTTAAACCCATTGGATTCAATTACCATATCGTAGCCGTCACTGCCCGACGATACTACCTTCGAAATGGTTATGGGATGAGAATATTCATACTTGGAAATAAACGGCTATATTGAAACCAGCTTTCTGCCAGTGCTCCATCCACGTGAACTTCAGTTATACATGCATTTTTTCTAACCCCTTTTCACCCCCTTGAGAGTTCTATTCCGGGATTTTTTATTATAGTTATGGATTTTTTTCTTAATATCATAACACTGACAAAATTATAAATACTCACTGATACATAACGAGAAGATAATAATTTGTTTATAAACATAACAAATATCGCTACTCGCAATAATAATAATATCGACGATATTTCCATAGGTATTGATTATTTAATTCTGATCAAATAAACAGTACGAGTTTCAAGCACAAAAATGAGCTTCTACTCTCTTGTCTTTTACGGGCGACATTTACAATCATCTAGATGAAGAGAAGTATGTAATCCTTGTCTTTATAAACTTTAGTAAGGCGTTTGACACGCTATAACATGACTTTATAATTAAAAAACTAAACAGTTCGGGTATACGTGGACCACTGCTTAACTGGTAAGAATATCTTACAAACAGAAAAACTCATGTAAATATCAGGGATGCACTGAGTGACGACGAAGCAATTAAGATAGGAACATCTCAAGCCTCGATACTGGGCCCATTACATTATCTGGTGTACGTGAGTGACTTGGAGAGTCACATGAGTGCATGTTTATTGTATCAGTACGTTTACATGTGCTTAGTCTCAGCGCATAAAAAGTGATAAAAAGCGGCAGAGCTCCTGCAAAATAATATTGTAAGAATGTGAAAATAGGCACATGATTCAAGTCTTGTCATCAATAATGGAAAAACCAAATATCACCTTTTTTGCTGTGCCCACCCCATTGGGTTTATGAATCTGAGTTTGTAACTTATTGTGTGTGAACGAAGAGTAACATAACATAATATAAGTATAAAATAACAATATAAGTATAACATAATATAAGTTGGCTTACATAAGTATAATGTATTTTTTCTATAACCATACCTATTTATAAATACCAACACACATACTGTTGAAGGCAGTAAACTGAAGATCAATATTGAATATTTACCCCATCATAGAACGAGGGTAATTCCTCAGAGGCTCGCCAATTTTTTTATCGGTTCGCGGTAATATTTCATATAGAATCCTTCGTTGGGTAGTAAATATTTTTATTTCATGGTACTTAACGGTTTTCCTGTTTGGCTATCAGAAGGTTTACTGCAGTAGGTAGGCACGTTATTTTGTTAAGTAATATTTTAGTGTGATGATTCTGTGCTGTGGACGTTAAGTCGTTGGTCGTGGCTTAAAAAAAACACCTCCACCAGCCCTTAGCGGAGCAGCGTGGTACACAACATATGCAGCACAACACTGGCTTTACTTTAACAGATCTTAATTGAAGTTATTGTAAGACATTATCTATCACCTCTCTAGCATAATCAAGTGTTTCACAGGTCCCGGTAACTAACGTTTTTTACAGGAACGAGCCACTTGTGGTCGCTGCGGGCTAGAAAAAACACCTACATCCACCATTGACCGCGCAGTTAACAATTAGGCGTCTTACTTCTTCTCCTTCTTCTATCGTGTGGTTTCATCTCCCTAGCATTATCCCATTTTTCACAGGGTCCGCTTTACTAACCTGCAGATTTGACAGGTCCGGTTTTTTTACAGAAGCCACTGCCTGTCTGACTTTCCAACCCGCGAAGGGAAAACGAGCCCAGACAGGTTAGGTCTCATACCTACGAAAATTTATCGGGAACGTGGGTTTCCTCACAATTTTTCCTTCACCGCTGAGAACGTGATAATCGTTTATGATCCAAACATGAATTCGAAAACAAATTCGACAATCATTGGTTTAGGCCTGTGCTGGATTTGAACCTGCGACCTCAAAGTGGGAGACAAGCGTTCTACCAACTGAGGTACAGCGACGCACATGGTTTTGGTCCTTCGTTACATGCTAAATAACATTTAATAAATGCTTTCTCATCATGTCATATACAAAAAATATAACATATTCATCATGACATGCTAATTTTGTTTCTAAATGGCATTTAAAAATAAACAACCGTGTTGCTTATCGTATTTACTTATAATTTGTCGCGTCGCCGTGATAAAGTAGTATTTTATTTGTTATCAATAATTGTCTAGTATATTTCGCAAGTGTCATCAGTCCTTATCTTTGCTGGGTTGGGAGCAAATAAACTCTTAGAACGTGTTCAGCTTATCAGCTCGTGTTGTTGAGACCTTGTTCAGAAGGTGCGATTTACTCGCATTATCATACCACAGAGTAATTTGATTACTTTATCCCTTTCCACCCGATATGATACGATTGTGAGTTTTAACTTTAAAAAAATCTGTACAAAAAAATACTTTGATTTTCCGAACGCAACCGACGTCTCACGATCGTTGCGCTAACCAAAAACGCGGGAAAAAATAGTGCAGGCCCCTGCATGCGAGTTTGTGCCTGTCAGTCGCCCGGAGGCTGCGTCAGGGATGGCTGCGTTTTTTGACCGTCAGACCCGCTCACGTAAGTACCATATTTTTTGTGAAATTATATACATTATTGTGTTGCTTTTACATTAAATACACTTATTAATCATGCCTGTATATAGAAACATGCTTATTTACGTACATTTTGTGGTATAATATAAGACAAATCGAGTTTAAAAATGCAGTCGCACGATCATGTGGCTTCGGTTGTTAGGTGCATATTTGGTTACTTCTATGTGTATGACCTTTTTATGGTTATAAGGCTTACAAAATATTTTTTTTTGTTTTTTAAGGGGGTCATATAACTGACAAACTGATAGCGGCAGTATTAGAAAACGAAAACCTTTCGGAGAACGAAGATTTAGATGATGATGACCTCGATTTAGTACAAAACCATCTCTTTAGGGAAATGGATAACTTAGATATAACAGACGAGGACCCTGAAGAGTAAGTGGTAGTAGAACGATCGCCTGAACCGGAAAATATTTCAACAGTATCTATCGAAGCCGGGTTCTCCAATTTTACCAGGGTCATCAGCTAGACCAACAAGAAATTTTCGTCAAAAAGAGTCAGCCTTCGCACCGAGCCGTACGAGCCCAATTAGTCTGTGCCCATCTATTGCAAGTGCACGAGCAAACATGTCAGCATCCGTATTACGAGGAAGAAGGCCTGCATCAACAACAAGAGGAGGAATGTCCACGCGTGCACTAAGAGGAGAAAGAGGAAGGTCTGCATCTATTATACCTACAGTTCAACGGGGTAGGTCTACGTTGCGAAAAAGATTGTGGAAGGAAGCTCAGTTCCAGGATAAATCCCATGACTATCCAACTCTGCCAATAGAACCAGTAAAGCGATCCATTGATTATTTTTACGAATATTTCAATGAGGACTTTCTGGAGGAGATTAGTAGCTGTACAAATACTTATCTATTATTTACGTTCTAATGGGCGTGAACTAAAAACTACTGTGGCTGAGATAGCAAAGCTATTGTTGATTCATATAATCGTGCAGCATTCCCTACCCTAGATTGGCGTGGCATTGGAGAGCTGGTATCAAACTTGATTTAGTTATAGCGGCGTAATGACCAGGGATCGATTTTTAACACTTCGCAACGCAATACAAGAAGCAAAAATAAAACTGCTATTCAAAATTCTAGATTAAGTAAATTAAATTCATCTTTTTTTGGGGTTATGTACACGTTTTTACAATAAAATACCAGATAATATTTGAAATTTGACAGAAAATTTTAAAGCTCATGTGAAGCTTACTTTATGTAAAAAAGCTTATTATAATATTAATGACTACCTAAATGATATAAATGTCTGGTATTGAATGTGTTCCTCTAGTTATAAAGTTATAAATAACTTGTAATGTATATACCTATACCCTCATTGGTTTTTAAAAGATGTGTTGCTGTTGCAGTTTTTTGTCATTTCTTCTCCTCAGCCATAACACCTTGCGAAATAA
Source organism: Pectinophora gossypiella (assembly GCF_024362695.1). Lineage (NCBI taxonomy): Eukaryota > Metazoa > Arthropoda > Insecta > Lepidoptera > Gelechiidae > Pectinophora > Pectinophora gossypiella. The sequence goes on along the minus strand of NC_065406.1, from coordinate 15,149,151 downwards.
CGTAAATTCAAAAATGTTACACGAAGACCTGTATTGTGTTACATTTTTCTTAATAAGAAGTGGTCTAAGACTCATTTACTATTACTATAAAACAATTTTCTCATACCAAATGTGTTTTATTTCCACTAATAGGATAAAATATTATGCAAGTCGCATAGACTCACGATCGTGCGACTTACAAATTATTCCTACGGCTCACAATCGTGAGGGTCTGATTGCTGAAGACCAGCTAAGCTGGGATTTTTTTTTGTATTTTTCCCGGGGTCTTTGCATGGCATAAAAAGCTGTCACTAACATTTTATAGGCCTACGAAAGATTTCGTTTCTTCGGTTGGAAAGGGCTATAGATTCCTGCATGCTTGGAGATGTGCGTCTGTTTCCGTACGATGTTAGGTACGCTGTGGTATGACAACGCGTGTAAATCGCCTCATCTAGACAGGGTCTAAGATCGACTAGGAGTTATGATTATGTCTTCACCTTACTTACACCTATTTCTAACTTGTGAACTATATTGTTCACAAGTTAGAAATGGCTGATAATGTATCCAAATTTCTGTTTTCATTTACCCCATCGTCTACTTCCCACCGGGGTAAGCAGAGAATATGGAATTCCATTTGCTTCGATCCCGACACACTTCTCTTGCTTCCTCCACATTCATCAATCGTTTCATACACGCACGCTAGTTCAGAGTAGATCTTATTGAACCTTTTATAAAGACATCTCCAATTTGATCAATGTACTTACGTCCTTCTAGGTCTTCCTCGAAAATGTTTATGTTTAATTGTAACCCTTGAAAGCATAGCGCTCACTACCAACACGAGCATACCGAATTGCTTACTGGGAGGTCCACGATTTTGTTATTGTAAAATATTTACTGGATTTCATTTTTCACTTCATTTTTATTTTATTATGTCCTCGTCTCCTTTAACACAATACTGGAGGAGTGAACTTTAAAATAAATCCAAATTCAATAACATGTTACTTATGTTATTATTATTTTTGTTAACGACTTCGACTTCAAGTTTCCTTCTTTCTTACCTGATGGTAAGGTGTGTCCTTATATGAAGCTTGCTTACATCCTATCCAGTAACAGCTCAAAAATCACATTTTCTTTTTTTCTATTTACCTGACTTATTAATTTTAATCAACACAAACGTAATGAGTACGACATTTTGTTACGTTTTTCTATGACGTCACAGTGTGCTTTTTCATACAAATTCCATAGTAATTTCACGTTTTGATGTTTAGTAAAAGCAAGTGATTTGACTAGTTGGAACTACCCTATTCTATTATAACACCTCCATCCCCTACTACCGCCATTCAGACCCATTTGTAACAAACGAGTCCGCAAAACATTCGTTTTATCTGGCAAAGAGAAAGCCAACAACTGTAAATCACGCCTTTTTGCTAAAAAGAGTTATCAAGATGCAGGGGTAAAAAATTTTTGGTCGCCAAAATAAAAGTTTGTTGCGGCGTAGCTTCTGTTGTGGAGTCATGCAGTCGGCGTACTTACTTTGTGGAAATATACTGAGTTGGTCCTGGGTTCGATTCCTAGTGGACACATATCACAAAAATTACTTTTTATGGTCCCTAGTTAGGTTATAACCTTACAGGCGGATCACCTTATCCGAATGTAAGACGATCCGTGCTTCGGAAGGCACGTTAAGCCGTTGGTCCCGGTTACTACTTACTGATGCAAGTAAGTAGTCGTTACATGAGCTCAATAATAAGAATCACCCTACCCTATTTACCCCTTAGGGGTTGAATTTCACAAAATCCCGTCCTAGTGAGCACGCAAAATTTGAGACTCCTACTCTTGTAGTTTCTAAAATTTCCCTATTGAGCTCAATAATAAGAATCACCCTACGTTCATCATCACCAGCCCATTAACGTCCCCACTGCTGGGGCACGGGCCTTCCCTATGGATGGATAGGGAGATCGGGCCTTAAACGACCACGCGGGCCCAGTGCGGATTGGTGGTTATTAACGACTGCTAATGCAGCCGGGATCAACGGCTTAACGTGCCTACCTTTTTACCCCCTTAGGGGTTGAATTTCACAAAATCCCGTCTTAGTGAGCACGTAAAATTTGAGACTTCTACACTTGTAGTTTCTGAAATTTCGCAATGAGTGATAGATAGATAGATAGATGTATATCGTTCAAACACGCTTGTTTCACGGCCAAATCTCAAGCTAAGTAATGGCTGTGAACCTCTTAAATGTATTTGTATCTTAATGTCACGACAGCAAAGTGGAACGTTTCTTGCCGGATTTCATTGCCGTTTTTATATGGCAATTAGTAAACCCTGCCCCTCCAGAGCAACCGATTTGTATCTCTTTGTTAATTAAAACAATAACCATTTTTTGGAAGTCGCGTTTTGAATTTATTATTTCGCTCTTAGTGAAGAATGCTTCGTTTCTCTTTAAGAGCTGTTTAGGAATGCTTATTATAAGATTAATGATTACCTAAATGATAAAAATGTGTTCCTCTAGTTATTAAATAACTTGTAATGTACCCTCATTGATTTAAAAGATGTGTTGCTGTTGCAGTTTCTTGTCATTTCTTCTCCTCAGCCATAACACCTTGCGAAATGACATAAATTCAAAAATGTTACATTGACCTTCAACAAGTTTATCCATGATAATTACGTTGAATAAATGATTCTGATTCTGAGTCTGAATGGAAATAACAGTCACTAGGAAACGATGCGTGGCACTACGGTTGCGCCACAAACAAAAAAGTATGCAGTTACAGGCACCTTCTCCATCTTAGGTCTCGTCAATGCCAAGAGCAAACCCATCAAGGGTAAAAAAAATACCGGAGTATGCAATTTATATGCAAACTACATACATTGGTGATGCGATACATACGCGAGCATAACGTGACGTAGCATCACACCTATATCCCCGATGGGTTAGGCAGAGTTGTATAGTACATACTCGCCAGCTATGTTGAAGTAGCGTGCCATACTAGACAAGTCTTGCACTAATTTCGGAAACCACGTGATATCAATTATCTACGATCATAACATGAATTCACTCTCATAAACTCGAATTCAGTGGTATAGATAGCCGGGATTTGAACCCGTGATCATACCATGTAAGTGACACGTTCTCCGAACAAGGCTACCAGCAATTTCAAATTCAAATTCAAAAATATCTTTATTCAGTAGGTAACATAGTTACACTTTGAATCAATATTTTTTTACATAACGAACGTCTCATTCGCCTAAAACTACTGCAGCCCACAGCCTGTACAGCCGCGGAAGAGAAGCTACAAGAAAAACCTCGGCACAGGGCCCTAGACATTGTCTTCACGGGTAGTAGCGCCATATTACACACTTTGTCGTCCCCTGATCATTGCCTGATAAACCGAAAAATAAGATAATTCCTGCTGCAAAGGGCATGTTAAGCGGTCGGTCCCGGCAACTATACGTATTTACTTAAGTAATTATGTAGTAGTTACACGAGTCATGTCAGTGTGCCTTTGGTCAAAAACAACCTACGGTTGATTAGATCGGTCTTTCATCTCACAACCCACAAGAGAAATAATCACAATTCCACAATTTCGATTCAACAGGAACCGGAAATCTCGTTAATTAAAACAATTCATTTCAAATCCCTTTCCAGTGAACAAGCCTAAGTACAATTCTCTTTTTTAAAAGGCTTGGTTTTTTGTACCTTCCGCTTCCGGTAATATAGGCAAGACAAGGCGTCTTCGGTTATTAAGGAAAATGGCGCTGAGACATCGACGATACAACGATTAGACACCTAATGTCAGTCGAACGAGTTCTGCTAACACATCTGACCAATAGATCAGTTATTGCCGTTTAAAACGTTTAGAACTCGACAAATGTCGACCAATCACGACCTTGGCAACCCCAACATTAAATTAATATTTTTATTGCAATGACAACACTTCGATGAGACATCAGTTCCGTTTTTCTTATGCTCCATTGAAGTACTGTTTTGTAAACGTGAAACGATAATAAAATAAATTTAGTGATTTTTATGGAATTCTGGACGTTTTCTTCTGACATCCTCAATCTTACGCAACCAGCCCTCTACACTACAGCCATTAGAAATATCACACCTAATTCCTAATACTGCTTGACATGCTTAGGATCTTGAGAGAACCAATTAGAAAGCGCACGAGCTTCTTTCGTCTTTCTTTTTTGACGTACTTAACTTACTGTAGATTTATACATTGTTTTAAGTTTACGCGGTTATTATCACATGGTAACTTACAGGTAAGAACCCGTTATTATGTGTTTCACTTTTAATTACTGTAGATTTAACTACTTGCCTTTTCTTGATCCCTAAACTAATTCTGTGCGAAAATTATTATTTTCAATACAATACACGTTATTCCACATAATCACAACATCAAAAACGGTTACAAAGTGACAATAGAAGCACGATCGGTGGCCTATTGCTAAACAGCAATACCTTTAGGCGTCTATTTGGTTGTATCCTCGATGCGTTGAAATGATGAAAGCTCTTGCTTTGAACGATAAAAAAATCGTTTGCAAATGAATCATCTGGTCCCATGTGCACTTTAGCAGTAATCATACTTCAAGGCTCCATTCATAAAATTGCAATTCACTTTGAACAATTAACAAACAATTAATTTATACCAGACGTCACTTTGAATTTGCCAGAAAATAAATTTAAAGCTCATGTTAAACATAGTTTATTTACAATAGTTTATAAGAAATGATAAAAATGCACGATATTAATAAAATAAATTCCACTTTATATTTCATCTATTGTTAAATCACTTGATACACATATAAGTCATAAGTAACAAAAATACAACTCTATTCAGGATTGGCTCCTCCAACCAGAACTGTTAGGATCTCTGGCACATCACAACTTTACGCCAATTCCAAGCAAGTAACTTTTTTTCTCAGACGAGTACAAAGCTGGTCCCTGAACAATTTCCTCGAGTGGCTTGTTTAGAACAACGATTCCAAGAGGAGAAAGAGGAAAGTGATTTAGTCAAGTCACTTGAGAAAACAGTCGTCGATTTAAGATCCGAACTGGACGATCGCGAACAAGACATGCTGCTGAATGATATTGAGATCTCGGGAATTCCGGAACAAAAAAACGAAGGCATCATTCATGTCGTCATTATGGCAGCATCTAAAATAGGCGTGTCGTTAGAAGACAGAGATATCGTTCAAGCACAACGCATAGGCCGCCCTTCGCAGGGCGCTCCATTTGACTCCACCGTTCCCCAGCCTGCCCACGCGCAAGCCACCAACTCCAGGCCTCGTTCTATCGCTGTGCGCTTCACTCGTCGCACCATTCGTGACGAGATTTTAACAGCAGCTCGTGTTCGCCGAGCTGTCACAACAGAAGGCATGAACTTTGAAGGAAAACCGTCTCTTATATATTTCAATGAACGACTAACTCGGACCAATCGTCAGCTTTTTTACGAAGTAAGAAGAAGAAAGAATAACAACGAGTGCAAGTATGCCTGGACGAGAGACGGTCGGGTCTACGTGCGTGAGAAGCAGGGAGCACCGCGGCACCGATTACGATCACAATTTGATATTACTAGAGTTTTTGGCTCTCTCTCTGTTGGCTCTAACGTTAACTAATTATATCGTTATTTTGTTTTCTTTTGTTATCAATGTAGAGGCCATTCTTATTGTCACTCTGCTGCTAGAATGTTTGCTTCGTAAATTTATAATATTTTATAGTATTTCATATAATTTAATTATTATGACATGTCAATTTTATTTAAGTTTCTTTTTTTATGCCTGTAAAGGTTATAGTTTTTGCAATTTCTTCTTTAGAGATAATATTCTTTCCTCTATTTCATATTCATGTGCAATACTAATTTTTATTATTAAGTACTTGAAAGTTCCACTATACTTACAACGATTTATACACTACACTCGTATATTGATGTATTATCCTCACACACAGACTTCTCATCTCACAGTCCTCATACTCACTCTCTCTAATCTAATTCACTCCATTAAAAAATATTTAATTTCGGTAAGATATGATATCCATGCCCATCATACGCTCACGCCCTATCGGGGTGGACAGAACGTTTATTTCACTTCCCGTTTAAATAATGTAGCTGTCGCTTTTGCTTTTGCCAGACAACTCCATATTTGTGCAATATTTTTCTTAACCTGTTATTTTTATTTATAATGACGCGTAATAAATATTTAAAAGTTGGTCTTTTTAATCCTGGCACACTAGGGAAACACCATGATGAAATTATAATGTCTGTCACCCAGAAATGTATAGATATTCTTGCAATTAATGAGACATGGTTGAAACCTGGTGAGGAGGAGAAAGCTGCTTGTATACCAGGATACAACTTTCGATTCGCTCCGCGTCCATCTACTACCGGGAAATCTAAGGGAGGCGGTGTTGGTTTTTATATAAAAAAAGGTCTTGTGGTAAAAGTGTGCGAACATCCTATATCTATAAATGTTGAACAGTTTTGGATAAAACTGAGCATAAATAGGGCTAAAATCATTATTGGGACTGCTTACCGACCTCCTGATTTCAATGTCCAAACGTTTCTCGATGCTCTTGATGAATCTATTAATGCCTTCTCACATTGTGATAATTTGATATTGCTGGGCGACTTTAACATAAATATGCTTGATGATAATACCGCGGAAGTAAAAAAACTTAAAGAATTATTAGATATTTACAGTTTACAACAGATCGTATCATCCGCTACTCATTTCACCGATCACAGCTCCACTTTGCTTGACGTTGTTTGTACGGATGCCCGCGTGCGTCAAGTGGATATTGAGGTTATCGGGAATAAAAAGTCAAACCATGCACTCGTTTGCTGTGAATTTAACTTTAAACCTCCAAAGATCCCTCCTAAACGTATAATTTACAGACCCCTCAAGCATATTTTACTACAACAATTCAATAGCGACATAAGTTCAATTCCTTGGAATACAATTTCTTCTCTCGATGATGTTAATGAAATGGTGTCTGTCTTTAACCATTCAGTTTCAACTTTGTTTGATTTACATGCTCCGGTAAAATCTATAGTCATTAAACATCATTCGCATCCTTGGTTGACCGACACTTTAAAAATTATAACCAGTAAAAAAAATGCGGCTCATCTTAAATGTATTAGAACAAAAAATGATAGTGATCGCAAATATTTTAAAGAATTAAAAGCAATAGCTCATAATGCACTCATCAAAGAAAAAACAGCTTACTTTAATTTAAAAATTAACCATAACATAAAAGATCCTAAAACTCTCTGGAAGAACTTAAAATCTGACGTTCTACCTCCTAAAGCTGAGTATGAAATTCCTAACAGTTTATCTAATCCTATGGAGCTTAACAACCACTTTTTAACTTTACCCGGATCTACCTTTGTGAATAACCTCGACGTGTTCTATTATGAATCAAACAGATTTGGGCCTGCGACCTTCAATATAAAATGTTCTTCTATTGATCAAATTAACAAAGTCATTTTGTCTCTTAAAACAAACGCGCTCGGTACTGACGGCATATCATTAGATATGATTACCATGACTTTACCTCACACGTTAAATTCTATTCTATCTATAATAAACCGATCTATCACTACTTCTTTATTTCCTACCTCGTGGAAACTTGCCAAAATCACCCCTATCCCTAAAAAGGATACCCCACTAACGTATAAAGATCTTAGACCTATCAGCATATTACCTTGTCTTTCCAAAATCCTGGAAAAAATAGTTTATTTGCAGCTTGTTAATTTTTTAGAGGATAATAATATTCTTCCGGATTTGCAATCTGGTTTTCGAAAGGGCCGCAGTACGTCCACAACTCTCTTAGATGTAACTGGCAATATTTTAGAATCACAAGATTCTGGTATGGGAACTATTTTAGTATTTTTAGACTTTTCCCGTGCATTTGAATGTATTAATTTGCAACTTCTTTTAGCTAAGATGGTTTATTATGGGTTCAGTGCATCTACACTACAATGGTTTAAGAGTTATTTAAATGATCGTCGTCAATATGTAGAGGTTCGCAGAACTGATGGTTCAGTCTCATCTTCTTCTCCTTCAATTATTACCAGAGGTGTGCCACAAGGTTCTATTCTCGGTCCTCTCCTTTACATACTTTATAGTGCTGATATAATTAATAATATTAAATACTGTAAGTTTCATTTATACGCAGATGACCTACAATTATATTTAAGTTTTAAACCTCAAGATATAGATATCGCAGTCAAAAAGCTTAACGATGATCTAGACCGTATATCTGACTGGTCTCAACGTAACTGTCTCGTATTGAACCCTGATAAGTCGAAGTTCATGGTATTAGGTACCCGTCAGCAAGTCGACAAAATTATTTCTAGTAAACCTACCATTATATTGCAGGGTAATCAGATTTGTCGTGCAGAGGAAACTCGGAATTTAGGACTAACATTTGATGCTCTACTTCGATTTGAATCTCATATAAAAGATGTAGCTCGCAACTCTTTCTATCGTTTGAAAATTCTGTACAAAATTCGAGACTTTATTAATATACAATTACGTATAAGGCTCGTTGATTCTTTGATACTGTCTAGGTTTAATTATTGCGACACTGTCTATGGTCCACGGCTTTTAGAGAAGTCTAAATAAATTATTCAGCGTGTTCAAAACGCTTGCCTTAGATACTGTTATACAATCCCCCCACGGAGTCACGTCACTCCTTATTACAATACTTCGAAGATCCTTAAAATGTCTAGTAGACGCTACATTCATCTCGCTACTCTACTTTTTGGAGTTATTAAAACTCAGTATCCATGTTATTTATACTCAAAACTTAATTGGTCAACTCGCATGCGACTTCACAATCTTCATATTGGAAGACACAAGTCCAATGCCTTCAGAGGTAGTTTCAAATATGCCGCAGCTAAAATTTGGAATAACTTACCTCCGCCCTTACGTACCGCTAAATCCATTACCACGTTTAAGAATAAAATTAAATCATTTGTCCTTAATATACAGCTTCAATATCCTGTCGAAAATATTCTCATCTTCTAATTTAAATTGTTATCTTACCTCTTACTCTTCATGCGCAATACCTATGTTACTTTAACTAATTTCATAATTTTATATAATCACAATTTTCCTACAGTAATTATCCTCATTAACATACGGACACATGTACATACACGACATACGTTTCACTCTCTATTCACTAATACGCACATGCACCCTTACACACTCTCACTTAATAAACACACACACTCACCCTCGAACTTAAATTCATTATAATCCGTTAAATGTATAATACATATTATTAACACAGTTGATTTGATTTGATTTTTTAGTTTTAAGCTCATTATTTTTATATTTTTTGGGGTTCAGCTGAAAATCAGCGTTGTGGCACTCCCTCAATGTAGGAGTGTCACAACATCTCGCTGAGCTGATGTCCCTTTTTAGAGATAAGGTTTTAATTCACTATTTTGTTCATTTTTCTATTGTGTGTACCACTTGTTTCTAAAATAAATGTTTTCTTTCTTTCTTTCTTTCTTTCTAATTCATTCAAGTGAGTAAAAAAAGCAATTGAGAACAAACAACGTTCGAGCGCATTCTATTAAGTTGTAAAACTGAAACTTTTTCCATTCCAACCATTAAGTCGCGGCCGCGTGGACGAGTGTTCCTCGCACTTTGTTAAAGCTAATGCGTTTTCTTCACAGACCATAGAAACAAGGGAGATATGCCACAGCTTTAAATTACGCGAGTAATGGCCCCGATTCCTGCAGACACCTCCTAAATTTATTTTAAGTTATACCCATCATTTTCTTATCCGCTGAAAAGAAAAGGGACGGATGATTGTCAACAAGTAATTAAATTAATTTTAAAACGAATGAATAACATGGGCGAATAAAATAGGCATCACGCTGGTATGCATTCCGTTTGACGTGCGTGTCTAGTTAATTCTGTCGGGTTATTGGCCGATGTAATATTTTTAGACGGTTGTTTTATATTTCTGCTTAAAATTGACGTCTGTTCCATAAATTTTATGTCTGTCGATTGGATAATTTTATAATACTATCATTTCTTCATATAATATGCACGATTTGAGCATATATGGGTCCCACCGGCTATGCTCCCGCGGCATCTCTCTATAATTATAACTCTATGGTTTCCTTGTTTGCTTTTATTTCTCAAGTCGCTATAGATACCTAGTTGTACTTTTTTGCTGCCGTTAAGTACTTTAAATAGGTCAACGTTAATGTACCTAATACACTTCTCATCAAAAAAATCGAAACACTTCCGTTTTCATTGTTTCTGTCCGAATTTAACACAAAAAAGAATTCATACGATGAAAAAAAATACATAAATGTATAGCTGGCAGTTTGGCCATTACAGTAATAAGCGAAAATTCTAAATTCAAAATTAGAATTTCATTTGTTTATCTTATAAACGAAATGAATCACTGTTTTGAGACAAATGTGTGTTTAGGGTTGGAGTACATTTAGCGTTTAAAAACTAAAAATTGGCGCCTATCCTTAAACTTTTTGTTTTTTATTTCAATACTGTGACTTTGGGACGTCTGAAAAAAGGTTTTTTTTCTAAAACGTATGGATACTTCGCCCACAGAAGCCGCCCAAGTTGTGGCATTGCTGGATTCTGGCCTTAGTCAGCGTGTTGTGGCTGCAAGACTGCATCTAAGCCTGTCATCTGTTCATAGAGTCTATAAACGTTATCGGGAGACTGGTTTGTTCACGCGCCGTTCAGGATCTGGCAGGAATCGGGTCACTTCTGAGCGAGATGATCGATTTATTGTAACAACTTCTTTAAGAAATCGACGCCTTAACGCTTTTCAACTGCAGCAGCGGCTTCGTGTTGTACGAAGGGTGGCTGTAAGTGACTCTACAATTAGAAGAAGGTTGAAGGATCGTGGACTGGTACCGCATAAGCCAGCAAATGGGCCGAAATTAACTGCAGACCATCGAAGAGCGCGCCTTAACTTTGCACGTGAGCACCTAAATTGGTCATACCTACAGTGGAGCAAAGTTCTCTTTTCTAATGAGTGTAAAATTATGCTGTATGGTAACGACGGAAGGAACAAGGTCTACAGAAGAGACGGAGAACGCTATGCACAATGCTGCATTGAAGAAAAGGTCAGCTATGGTGGCGGTTCGTGGACGGTTTGGGGAGGAATCAGCGCCGACGGTAAGACAGAGCTTGCTTTCGTGTCTGGGCCACGTCTGCCTGCACTAAACTGTCATCGGTACGTCGAAGAGTGTCTCGAGCCTCATGTGATGCCCTATGCACATTTTATTGGCAACGGCTTCATATTCATGCACGACAATGCTAGGGCTCACACCGCGGGCGTCGTACGAGATTATCTTAACGAAGTCGATATCTCTATTATGGAATGGCCAGCAAGAAGCCCGGACATGAATCCCATTGAACATCTGTGGGATGAATTAAAGAGACGAATTCGAGCAAGAAATCCTGCCCCAGAAACACTTAGCCAGCTGCAAGATGCAATCCAAGAGGAATGGGACAATATACCACAGCATGTGATCGTGACTCTCATCCGATCGATGAAGAACCGTATGGAAGCAGTAATTAGAGCTCGGGGAGGGAATACAAGTTATTAAATAAACGTTTTTTAGCTTTTTTTTTCATTTACGTGTGTTGTTTTATCCATTTCCTTTATACTCCATACGGAATAAAAATGACTCATTTAACAAAATACGAAACCTATGAAAAATTCATTTAAATTTAGAACATTAACATTAAGATTTGATAAGCTCATATTACTCACTATTAAACGACATTTAACATTTATTCCTAAATGTACACATTTTTCTGATAATCCTGACAAAACGTAAACTTGCAAGGTGTTTCGATTTTTTTGATGAGAAGTGTATTTTAAAAGAAATCTCAAACATCTAGCGAACTAATACTAATGATGATGAAGCGGTCAGGTACGCAGGATATATTAAGGTGCGCAGACGTTCGCGCAAAACGCAGGCGCACACACTAATAACCATGATGCAATGTACTAAGATGACGAAACTACATACTTACATCACGACCCTCCCCCCCCCCTGCCCTAACCCCCTTTAAAGCCGGTTAGCAAAATTATAACAAAAATACCAAGAAATGATAATAAGAACATCATAAAAGTTAATCAGGCATAATAATGTCTGCGCTCCTTGTAACCATAACCATAACACCTTATGAAAAGATGGTGCCGGCCTACAATGTGTTAGTTTTATTCAATTAAGCGCCATCGGGTCTCGCATATTGTTTCTTTTATAGCCTTATTATGATATGAAAAGAAAAACTCCTCTGCTGGACTGGAAGTATAGAAAAAAACATAGAATGCGTTCAGTGCCTATCTTCCCGTGCATGTCGTAACAGGTGACAAAGGGCAGCGTCCTGTCGAACATGATGGATCATCTGTAACATGATAGGCTAATCCCCTATCATCATACGGTTTATCATTATCCACCTTAGGACGATGCGTCAAAAGTGGCTGCAAATAGTTTCTTGATTATTTGTAGTTCTGCCCTCCCCTTCGGAGAATACGGGTGTGAGTTTATGTATGTATGTAAAAGAAAAACTTTCGGATTCACCACTCGCTGTTAAGCTTTCTGTTAAGAGCAGTAAGAAGGCACCCCTGACACCAGGGTTGCTGAGATTGGTTTCTCCCCCAAGGATCTCCACTACGATCGGTCCTGCGCTGCCCGCATCCAGCGGCTACCCGCGACCTTCACCAGATTGTCGGTCAATAATTAGTATTACTTGTTAATGAATTCTATTTAATTTTATTGTAAATATACATAAGCGCGCACACGTATGCATGCACTGCACACATTGCCTACATGCGCACACACGCACACACACACACACACATCCATCTGCACTCCTAAGTACAGAAATAAAAATATAAAACAATGATAAAAATATACATTAAGGAAAGACATAGATATAATACATACATATTTGGTATAATAAGTCACTAATTAAGTAAGTTAAGATAAGGAAGAGCCAAGCCTCCTAACACAGACTTTCCCAGTCTAAAGGGGGGCTTGGGTCAACTAGCATTTAAAAGAAAATATTGTCTAAAACGAATAAAGATTTTATTATTTATTATTATTATTATTATTGGTCATCCACCTAACAACCTACACGATGAAGAGAGAGTAAGTAAGAGGTCCATCAGCAGGGCTAACAGTCGAAATCGATAATTTTTGGTTTTTCCCTAACATATTATGCGTGCCACGTGATTTTGTTCGTATTTTGACAGAACGACATGACTTATTCGGGTTCACATATTAACCAATCGACAAAACGCCTATGATATCGTCAGTGACAAAATTTTATTAAGTTGCGCATTGACCTCACAACTCACAAATGAGAGAATGAATAAGTAGGTAAGTTACTATTAATTACTATCCGCCCGAAATTTTTTACACTCTGCTAAACTATAGAATAGTTTGTTGAACAGAATCAAACAGTGAAAGAACTGAGTTTAGAAATGGACTACACATACAGGGTGTTAGTGACATCGTAACGAAAACTTTGAGGGGTGATTCAGACCATGATTGTGAGTTGATAACAAGTGTAATGTTCCGTCGCAAAAGTACGAAACTGAAAATAATTTAAAAAGACACTAAAATTTTTATGCATTTTCCGAGAGGAAATTCTACTTGATATCAATTCAGGATCATGGTCAGGATACTTATCCCTCAATATTCATTATGGTGTCCCTAACACCCATACGCGCATATGACATCATAACGAATACTGAAGGGGATGATTCAGCTCATTATTCTGAGTTAATATCAAGTGGAATTTTCAAGAAAAAATCACAAAGAAAGCATGAGATTTTTTTAGTAAGTAACTCACTTTTCAGTTAGGTACAAATATTTTTCATCTTGTCGTCAGAAACTGATGTTTAATTTTCTTTTCGAAAGACCATAATGTACATTCACATTTTCTAATTGCTACGCATTTTTTATTCAAATTCAACGAAAACCATAAGGAAATTGCGAGGCCTATCTTAGAGCCATCGCAATCATTTCTGATGGTATTCCAAATTATACGAAACACTTTCTACCCTTGGATTTTACTGTAGACTACCGGAGTTTTATTCGCAATAAAGGCATTTCCAGGGTCATTACCCCGCACTGCGCTCGACACATTTCTCTGAATGGACGCAGATGGTTCCTATGAATAACCCTTTGTCAGCTTGCCCTTTTTTTTTTTTTTTTTTGGTAACGAAGGGGAAATCCTCATGGATACCTCGCCACCCGGGGGAGCGACGAGGTTATGTCGGACTCCTACCGACTAAAACCCCTCCGATGGCCCTCTGCGGTGCATGTCGGGGAGCTCCGGGATCTCTGTCGAACGCACCGGTGCTCCCCTCGCACTTGCTTTCAATAAAGCGCGTCCCGGGGTAGATCCCCACCCCTACGCCATCCCAGTTTTACGGCGATGCGAGGCCATATCGCATTGCCGTCCATCCCGGAGATCGAGTGTTGAGTGGTTCGGGCCCCCGCCCTTATCACTCACGATCCCCAGTGTCCCCTTTCAGTCGCCTCTTACGACAGGCAGGGGGTACCGTAGCCCTATTCTTGCGCCCGGAACTACAGGGCGGTTGTCAGCTTGCCCTAATTGCCCTTGTTCCATTTTGTTTAGATGGAAGAAAATATCGCGAATGGAGTTCTTCGAAAAACAATCAGAAATGAGTAGACGCTCAAATTTTTGATATTCAAAAGGTTAAAAATTATGTGACGAAATTTTATAAACGCCAAGACCGCCTATGTAGTATCACATATCTGCAGAAAGGTTGTACGAATTTTGTCATGAAATGTACCTCGATGATATTTTCATTGGATGTTACATGCATTTAAAAGCATAAATGCTTACTAATTATTGGTATAGGTTGAATGATAGTTGTAGCCGTTATCGAGATATAGAAATACAGGATGGCCGGTGTTTGAGACATACCATTTAGCGCTCAAAGCTTTTAAGTACAAATGTTCACAGTCTTAGTACATTTCAGCACAAAATCCGTACGATCTTTTTGCATATATTTTATTAAGATTTGTGAAACTTACTACATACGGTCTTGACGTTCCTGATAATATTATAAGTTCAGAGTTGAAGATATTGGGTAAGTATTCTACATTATTTACGATGTTTTTTTTTGTATAGAAAAACTCTTACAAGTCACCTATCCTATCCGATTGTCCAAAATGACACATCAATCTTGTCATAATACCCAGTGTACACTTCTCGTCCTGTTTCGTAAGATGACCAAACATAATTAAGAATAAAAATAAATTACTTGTGAAATTGTTAAGTTTTTAATTTTTAATTCAAAATTCAAATTCATTCATTCCAAATTCAATTCAAAATTAAAAATTCAAATATTTCTGAAAACCATAGAGCAACACGGACCTCCGCAAGGAAAAATCGTGTTTTGCTGAACAAAGAATTGTATCAATTGTTTTGATAAGTATAATATAATTACTATGTAAAATCGTACAATCATGTGATATATGTGAACTTTTATGTTAGATTACATGACAAGCAGAATAAAACTGACCTAAAATTGGAAAATATCCCCTTGTTTCTTGCAGCGAAGGTAAATACTTAAAACTACATTAACAACCTAAGACATTATTTTGATGTGATGACAACGAAAAATATGAGAAAAACATAATTTTAAATGTTGAATGAAAAATTTTAATGAAAATCGAAGTTATAATTAGAATGCTTAATTTATTTCATTATAGGTACATGCCACCTTTATTCTTGCTTTCCCATTAAGTCTATCAAACGACTTCATTAACCCAAGTCAAACCACTGGAGCAAATTGGAAATATTCACATATAATTACGTAGGTACTATCATTATCGCAAGTACCTTACTTATTAGGTACATACATACATACATACATAAACTCACGCCCGTAATCCCAAATGGGGTGGGCAGAGCCACAAGTAATCAAAGACAACTTGCAGCCACTGTTGATACGAAGTCCTAAGATGGATATGATGAACCTTATGGTGATAAGGGATCAGCCTATCGCCCATAACATTAGTCCATCATGTTAGAGGACGCAAACTTACTTATTATTAACTTACTTACTTATTAGGTCTAGTCCGTTAATTAATTTTGTCTATAGGTGACAGAATTGTGACCTTTTTAATTGTGAAGTTTAATCTAATCGCACTTCAGACGTCAATTTTATTGTCATTTCCGTCTTATTAATACTAATTTGTTTTGCTATTGTGTAATTTTCTTGCAAGCCTCTGGTGACTTTTTTTCGGTAAAATGAAATCATCTCTTTTTGTTGTGACTGACTCCACATGTGCTTCGGTAGTACCAGTACTAGCAGCCTCTACACTATTTCCTCTCCCATTATCGCTAGTGGTAATATCAACATGCAGTTCATCCACTGTGGGTGCCTCGGGTCTTTCAGTTTTATCATAAACTTTATGACCAAGAACATGCTCCATCATTTCCATACTATTATTATTATTTTTCTCTATATGTTTTGATAACGACGCGATCATATCGTTAAAAATATTTTTAAACATCTCATTTTTGGTATCGTCTGTGTACTTATTCATGTCTAAATTTTGATTTGTCTCGTTAAGACCCATGACGTTTGTTGTCTCATTTATAATTATCATCATGTTTTTATCGAAAATGCTTCTTTTATTGGGCAATGTTATAGGTTCTATTGTTGTCGCACTGTTATTATTATCTAAAGCATAATCTAGATTTACATTTAAATCCAATTCAGTGTCATTTACAAGCGGCCCAAAGCTACTTTCTATTAGGTTTTCAATCAGGTTTTCTAGTGAAAAAGTTTTGTTTGTAACTAATTTTTCTACTTCATCTATGTTGTCTTCAGGAGGTGCGTATTTTTTAGTTAAATCTCTCTTGAAGAACTTGGATTGATATTGTACTGGGCCATTATCTAACATGACCGCTGGGAAGAATTTGTTAGGATTGGCTCCAGTTTTTTCTTCATTTTGTGTCTCAAGGAAGAACTGCTTCTTTTCACCGGCCGGCCATCTTGTCTTGGACACGTCTATTTTCTCAATCTTAATAACGTCTGACTTCATATGTTTCACTTGTTCTCTCAAGTTGTACCTAAGGTGAACCTTCGGTGTCTTCTTGTATTTGAAAATTGATTGATAACGGTCTCTGAAGGGGTCTCGGTGCAATTCTTGGAAGGACTCCTTATCGTGAAGTGCTAGAATAATCATTGTCAATTATGTTTACGTTACATTATAGAGAGGTTATCAAAACTTGGCTTAGTTTTAGTAGTGATTGATATGCTAATGGATTGCAGACCACTTTAAAACCGGAATAACCTTCTACAATGGAAGTAAGTATTTTCTCTCTTGTGTCATGTTCGTTTATGTTAATTCCAATCCACACTAAATACACTAAAGCATAGAATTTAAAGATTATTTAAATAAAAATAAAACAAACATACTCACGTTTTCTATCCGGCTTGTTATCAGCAACATACTTGTTTGTCAACAAATTCTCCATGAATCCGCTTTGATCGTCGACAAGGAAGGACATTGGTTTGGTCTTATCAGTTTGGAGTTGAGACACTTGCATTTGAGGAACCGGAACAGGCTCAGCTTTCCTTCTGGCTTCAGCTTTCTTGTAGCAACCGTTGGGGTAGCAATAAGTTGGTTGCTCAGCGCACATTTGGACGCAGACGCAAACAGGCGGATGATTGTGGAACTCGGAAAATATAAGGTTGAAGAAGTGTTCTACTAGAGACGTGTTGCTAGTGTTCTCGCAAATGTTACTAGATGGCGCACTTTGCTGGAACGAAACGTATTGACTGCGGGCATCTAGAAAATTTAAATTGTATTAAAATGTGGAGACACAGAGCTCATAAGCGTGGTATAAAAGCCCTAAGATGCATGTGATGAACCACGTGTTTGCTACCGATTTGTTCATAAGTTGGACTGTCCATCATGTCGTTACCTGAAGAGAAACCGGCTGATTGTAACGTAATTATTTTGTTTGACTAATACTTACATGGAACAAGTAGGGAAATTATACAAAACTGTTGAAGGATGTTCATCGTGAGCATTTTGCTTCCCTTATTTTCCACAAAAAAATGAAATCTGGACACAATTTCTAGTATATTAAAAGATATTGGTTCATCAATTTAACACAATTTTTCTTCCATTTTGTAGTTGACAGTTCTATTCAGCAGAAAGTATAGATACAATCCTATCTCAAATAGTCGGTAAAGTACGATGTAATTCAGTTTTGCATTAACTGACCACTCGGTTTCGCGTTCCGAATCAGATTGCACTCTATGAAATTGAACAGTACATTGTCAATTAGAACTGAGTTGCATGGGAACTGTGTACTTTCGCAGCAGAAAGCAACGTCAACAAACAGAACACTTCCTGCAAAACTTGGCCAAATAACAACTTGGTTTCCTTCGATTTCATGTGACAATCTCTGATGTGTCATATAAACGTCCTTTATTTTACCTTTCTCTCGAATATGCTTGGGCTTGGCGCAAACGAGCCACCGACAGGCTTTGTATCTGACAAGGCTCATTCAATACTTATATTTTTACTGTTTGTCCAATTTACAGTTATACGAGTAGAACCAGAAAGTAATAAATGCACACTACACACACAGTTTGTTACAGTCAGTTCTATACACAGTCCAGTTGTGGAGTCGAAAATTGTTTTGAAATGAAGAAGCTGAAGATGACCTATGGCGTTCTTTTATTAATTTAGTGTTGGCGCAAACACGCTACCAAACACAGCCAACGGTGAGCTGCGACAAACACTTGACATGGTTTTTCACACAATCAGTTGAACGCCGCAGACGTGTGGCCCATGGCCGCCACTCGCGTGCGTAACTCTTGTGTCGCTGCAGGCTAGAAAAAACGCCGACATCCACCATTCACCGCGCAGTTAACTGTTAGGCGTCTTACTTCTTCTCCTTCTATCGCGTGGGTTCACCTCCCTCTCATTATCCCATTTTTACTGGGTCCATTTAACTAACCTGATTTGACAGGTCCGGTTTTTTACAGAAACCACTGCCTGTCTGACCTTCCAACCCGCGAAGGGAAAACCAGCCTAAATACATGTTAGGTCACATACCTCCGAAAATTAATTTCTCCTTATCTTACGATGATTTCCTTCACCGCTGAGCATGTGAGCATTTATGATAGAAATAGAAATACTCTTTATTTGCTTTTGAAAAGGGTACATTAATAGATGGATGCTCATAAAAGTCCCTCCTTATCAGCTATCAACAATAGCATGCAAATATTGTTACAGTTTAGAAACATTTCCAATAATTATCATTTATATCATTTACACCGCATTTTTACAATTCAATATTTTTGGGATAAAAATTGTTTGACGCTATAAAATTTATGGTAGAGAATATTTATGATGCAAAAATGATGCATTTATGATGCAAACATGAATTTGAAAACAAATTCGACAATCATTGGTTTAGGCCTGTGCTGGATTCGAACCTGCGGCCTCAAAGTGAGAGGCAAGCGTTCACCCAACTGGGCTACCACGGCTTCTATCGTTTGAGTTAAGAGGTGGATTACCAACCTCAGCAACACTGGTGTCAGGGTTATTCAGTAAGTTGTAACCGGGACCAACGGCTTAAAGTGCCTTCTGAGGCACGCGACGAAGGCGTTTTACTGTTATAGTCCCTTATTTTTTACTTATTATGTGTCTCCATGCAATTTTGTCCATTGTGTGTACAGCAGAGAGTGAGTTATAGAATGTGGCGATTTCCGAACACCAGTGGCTGTCGCACTGTCCCTCTCAGTGTCGTGCGGTTCCCCGCAGATAACACCAGAGTACAAGAAAGAACAATTTGAAATAGAAAAGCATCCAGTGTCCTTACTATTAAAGAGTTTTTACAACGGGAACATTCCCAAACGGCACATCACTGCTGTCACTATTATTATTATCAAGAGGGCTCGAGTGGCCACTGCGGCCTAGTCAGATCTATTGTGACCAAGTCCCTACATTATATATTTAAAATTCCTCCTCTAGACCGATCCGTTCGATTAGATCGAGCGTCTTTTTGGAAGGTAGCTCCATGACTTCCTGGGGATCCATTATGTGGCCCCCCAGGGTTCGGCTTCTACTGTGTATGAGAGCCTCACAGCTGCACAGCAGGTGTAATGGCGTCTCATCTTCCTTTAAACAGAATCTGCATAAAGCGGACTCGGTCAGCTCCATTCTATGTAGGTGCTTGTTGAGTGTGCAATGCCCCGTGAGGACCCTTATTAAGATTCATACCCGCCCCCTAGTAAGAGTAAGGACCTCTGATGAAAATTTTTGAAAAAAAGTCTAATCAGTTGCTTTGAGTGATTAAGGCCAACTGAATTGGATCAAAACTCTCACTGTTACAAATAGGGCGATAGCGCGCGACAACCGGCTGCGGTCGTGTCCCGTTTGCACCGTGCCTTACTCTAAAACGATTGTTAGCAATGATTTTTATTTAGCAATGAACAATGGTTAGACGTTTCTGTGTAACTACATGGTCTGTTATGGGTTTAATTACCATAAAAATAAAAGTTTAAAAACCCACGAAAAATTACGCTCTAAAAATTCATCACTAATTCAAGAGCCACTCTCTTGTCGGTGTAGTTCTCCATGCTACTTTTTAGGACAAAATAGGACAGCCTTGCTCTAAAAAGTATGAAACAAGAAAATAATTATTTTCATATACAGGTATATATATATATATATATATATATATATATATATATATATATATACAGGGTGTTAGTGACATCGTAACGAAAACTTTGAGGGATGATTCAGGCCATGATTCTGAGTTGATATCAAGTGGAATTTTCCGTCGCAAAAGTATGGAACGGAAAATAATTTAAATAAGCTCTAAAATTTTCATGACTTCTCCGACAGGAAATTCCACTTGATATCGACTCAGAATCATGGTCTGAATCCTCCCCTTCAGTATTCGTTACAGTGTCACTAACACCCATACCTACTTGTATGGCTACTGTATGTACTTGTATGGGGTGTAAGTGACATCGTAACGAATACTGAGAGGGATGATTCATCTGATTATTCTGAGTTAATATCAAGTGGAATTTTCCATCGCAAAAGTATAGAATTGAAAATAATTTAAAAATACTAAAAAAATAACATGAATTTTGCGACGGAAAATTCCACTTGATATTAACTCAGAATCATGGTTTGAATCATCCCTCTGAGTATTCGTTACGATGTCACTAACACCCTGTATATATAATATTTTCTGGAATTCTTCCCAATAGTAATGTAAATAATAATTAAACGGCAGATTGAAGTAGTATTGTACAGTATTTAATCTATTTAACCCACGTTTAGTCTACCCAACTCAACTTGATGACAGAAGAGATCAGCACTCAGCAATCACCCTTTCCAAAAGGTAAAGTTCAAATTTTGGCCGACCAGAGGACGAAATAATAATTAACTATTATGATAGCCCCTGTTCTGATTTTCCCTTATTGCGGAAGGTAGGTAGATAGGCAGTTGCTTCTGTGAAAAACCGGACCTGTCAAACTTTCAAGTTAGGTAAGCGAATCCTGTGAAAAACGGGATAATGCTAGGGAGATGGTGATAGCCCTTGTTCGGAGCCTCACATCGTATAGTGTCACGGCTTCGAATCCCGGTTCGGACCTGAGTCCGAGTCTGAACTGCAAAGTCAAATCTGTACTTGGGCGGGGTCACGTGATTATACCCAGGACCAGGACCTATACTAGGTAAGTAAATTGACCCGACAAGGGATTGAACCCGGCTACTTCTAATATTGTGGCTTAAAAGTGTAAAATAAATAGACTAGAGAACACATCTTTTGACAAAAAAACATCGACTCAAAGTGTAACTGTGTTACCCACGAAATAGAAGAAAAAGGTTGGAAGAGCCAACTGAGCATGAAACGCGCGCCATACGTACAAGTATGAGCAAATAGTTCATACTTCAACTTTCCACTCCACTCGTCGAAAAAGAGTAGCATTCTTGATGTAACGGGTGCGTGGCAGCGGAAACAGTCTCCTAAATATTATAGAAGCCTGTGCCTAGAGTCATTTATTTAGCACTGGACTCGTATATTGTATATTGCTGAAACCCAGCTTTTATTTATAAATTATTAAGATAATACTATTAAGTTTTCTTTCAAACTAAACCAACCCCCCCCCCCCCCCCCGAATTCTCTTTTTCTGAATGTGTTAATGTCTGAAAAAAACATATTTGAAAACAGAGCTCCGCAATAATGTATTAAGAGGTCGTCTTGTGCATTATAACCTGCAAAACAAAAAAACAAATATCGACTTAAATTTAATAAGTCAGGTCAAAACAAATAGTTTGCGATATAATACTACGGCGCCAAACTGACGAACCCGATGATGAACAAATGCATTAATGTTTACAGAAAAACAGCTGTTTAAACTCTTGAATACCATTATCTATCTAAGGACTAAGGAAGCTGGTTTCATGTAGTTTGGTGTGTGTAGGTTATTTTATTGTAGTTTTATTTATTTGGAAATACCAACTATATTCGTGGCTCTTAAATTGATGATGATGATGATGAATAACCGACTAAGGTTATATTAATCTAAAAAATACTGATTCGCTTACTATTAAAGTATAAGTTGTAGATAACCCTAAGAAATATAATAAAATGCGTTGATTCTCACGAATACTAAAAGAATGGTGCTAATTCCTGTAGAAACCATTTAATTTTATTTTAAGTTACACCAGTAATTTTCTTATCCACCAAAAAGGTAAGAAACAAATGATTGACGGCTATTAATTTAAGAGTAAATGAATGAACAACCCGGACGAATTAAATAGGTATCTCGCTGGTATGCAACCCGTTTAACTTGTGCTGTCAACTTAATTCTGTCGGTCTATTGGCCAATGTAAAATTTTTAGAGAGTCGTATTACATTTCTGCTTAAATTGACGTGTGTTCCATAAATTTTATGCCTATCGATTACCCGTCCCTCTCCCTTTCAGATAAGAAAATGACAGGTATAACTTAAAATAAAATTAGATGGTGCGTACGCTAATTAGCACCAATATTAAAATATTCAGAAATTAACATCAGCAAGCAAACTCGCAGCTTCAAGTTAACTGATAAAAAGATGATAATATTACGACGTACTCGATACTCAATATAAATACGGCGTGTAACATTCCTTTCGTCATAAGCAATCGTTTCCTAAACAACAAAAGTACAGTGATCCATTAAAATGATTTTATTTGTTACTTTATTGGGCTTAGTCCTAGCGCTTGGCATTTACTACATACTTGGAAGTTATAACGAATTTTACTGGAAGAAACGTGGAGTCAGATTCTACTCGAAGAACAAACTGACAGGACCCTTATGGGAATATATTATATCAAATCAACCGACTTTTACCATCATCCACGGCATATACAAGAAATACCGGAAGGAACCAATAGTTGGAATCGGACAGTTATTCACTCCGACATTTCTAGTAATCGACAAACAGAACATCCAACACGTGCTACAATCTGACTTCCAAGCCTTCAATCACCGTGGAACAGAAATCAGCAAAAGCGATGTTCTCAACGACAACATCCTCTTTATGCACGGACTAAGATGGAAGCTTATGCGTCAAAACATGACCCCGCTTTTCACAGCAGCGAAACTGAAGGACATGTATTACATCCTCGACAAAAGTGCACAAGATTTTATGGACTATCTGAAAAACGATCCTTTGAAACTGAAGTATTTACTAGGACAGGGAACAATGATACGCACAGCTGATCGTTCAACGGTATATTCTCGACTGATTGCATCTGCCACTACCCTCATTACAGAAATACAATTATGATTATTATACTACCTACATTACATCCCTTCACCCTTAATTCATACTACAACACCAACTTAACTTATAGTAACCCTTACAAGAAATCTTAACTACTAAACTATTCTATTACAATTTTTATAGGTACACAAAAATTTACTCTTATACAACTTATCATTTACAACAAACTTACAGCTAAAACTTATATCTAACTTCTTTTCCTAATCTACATCTCCGAATAGGACGGGTATGGGGCGATATAGGGATAGGCTTAGGCGTCGTCGGTGCGGTTGCGATCGGCTGGTTGCCAGACTCCGGTTCCGACGTCGCTTCCTCATACTCCGTGTCCGAAGTCGTAGCCGCCCTGGCAGGCGACGCCTGTGTCCCCGGCTCCGTCGACCCCTCCGACCGGTCACTCACTGACCTGACCACGTCAGACTTGTTGGTCTCTTGACTACTATCTGTTTCCCTAGAATCTGTGGGGAAAATGAGTGAACTCCGTGACCTACGTTTTAACTGATCGACATGTCTATGGGATTGTACACCATCACCATCAGAGACCTTGAAATTAGTGGTACCTAAAGCCTCTGTTACCTTACCTGGCACCCACTTCTCCCCTTTTAAAAATTGACGGTACCATACGTCGTCGCCTACTTGTATATTCCTACCAGTTTTTCCTCCGGCCGCGTCCAACTGTCGTTTTTGAGCTAGTCGTACTTTATTTTCCCTATCTGGCTTTATTATATCTAACCGAGTACGTAATCGTCTATTCATCATTAATATAGCAGGACTTTCGCCCGTCGACGTGTGTTCTGTGTTCCTATAATATAACAAAAATGTTTGCAACGCTTGATTGATATTAATATTATCTACTATTGCTTTCTTAATAACCCTTTTCATTGTTTTTACGGCATTTTCCGCAGCCCCATTCGACGAGGGGTGATATGGTGCGGTAAAAATATGTTCAATGCCGTCTTTCGAAACAAAATTTTGGAATTCCTTACTAGTGAAAGGTGGCCCATTGTCACTTATAATTTGCTTCGGCAGTCCCCACCTACTCCATAGCTCCCGTAACCGTTCTATAGTAGCGCCGGCCGCGGTACTGGGCACTTGAAATACTTCCAACCACTTGGACATAGCATCTACGATGACTAGATAGGTTCTACCATTGATGGGCCCCATGAAATCCAAATGGAGCCTGGCCCAGGGCCGCTGCGGCCACGGCCAGGGCTGCGGCGCGCGGCGCGGCGGCGCGTCGGCCACAGCGGCGCACGTGCCGCACGCGCGGCTCGCCGCCTCCACCGCCTCGTCCACGCCGGGCCACCACACGTAACTGCGTGCCAACGCCTTCGACTTCACTATGCCCATATGAGGTTCATGAATTATTTCAAGCACCCTAGTCCTACATTTTTCCGGAATCACTACCCTGTGACCCCACATTACACAACCCAGTTCTTCATACAATTCCTGTTTCCTATTAATGTACGGCTGCAACCCTAATATATCGCAGTCTGTAGGCCAGCCATCGCGAATATAACTTAGTACCCTGCCTAATATGGGATCACTCTGTGTATGTTTTTTAATTTCATTGTAATTTAAAAGTAAAGCCTCCTGCGCAAAATGCAAATAAGTTTGCTCGGGTATTTTATCATTATCCTTGTTATTTAATTGTTCCGTAATCGGCAGTCGTGATAGTCCGTCGGCACAATTGTCATTGGATTTTATATACTCAATATCGTAATCGTACGCTGACAAAATTACGGCCCAACGTTGCATGCGGCTGGCTGTCATGGTGGGAATACCTTTACAAGGATTTAGTATTGAAACTAGCGGCTTATGATCTGTTCGCAAGAGAAAATGACGACCGTACAGGTATTGATGGAATTTCTTCATACAAAATATTATCGCGAGGGCCTCACGGTGGATCTGTGAGTAATTCTTTTCCGCCGGTGTAAGCGAGCGCGAAGCATAGGCCACGGGCCGCTCGCGGCCCCGGTGGTCGCGCTGCGCCAGCACGCCGCCCACCCCGCACGGGCTGGCGTCGCATGTCACCACCACGGGTCGCGACGGGTCGTAGTGCGCCAGCACGTCTGCGCTCGACAACAATTTTTTTACCTGGCGGAATGCCTGCTCGCATTTACTATTCCACATCCACTCGACCCCCTTACGTAATAGATTGTATAGCGGCGATAATACAAAACTAAAATTTTTAACAAACTTTGCAAAGAAGTTAACTAAACCCAAAAAGGAGCGTAAATCCGAAACATTTTTCGGTGTTTGGATTTCCTTTATAGCGTCTATTTTAGAAGTATCTGCTTTTATACCTTCCCTTGATACAATATTCCCCAAGTATGTAACTTCATCTACCAAAAATACGCATTTGCTCCTTTTCAGCTTTAATCCGTTACTATGCAATCTCTGTAGAACCATACTTAACGCTTGCAAATGCTCCATTTTCGTCTTGCCCCCGATTATGACATCATCTAAGAATACTTGAACATTTGGCACTCCTCTAAATAAGTTCATCATTATGCGTTGGAAAATACCTACACTTGACGCTAGACCGTAGACTAACCTATTATAACGGAATAATCCCCGGTGTGTGTTAATAACCGTGTATACTTTTGATTCGTCCAATTCTATCTGGTTATAAGCTTGAGATAAATCTATCTTGCTAAAATAACGTGAACCATTTAACCCCACTAATACATCTTCTATCTTTGGCAACGGGTAGCGGTCGATCAGTAAAACCGGATTTAAAGTCGCCTTATAATCCGCACAGATTCTAAGTGTACCGTCAGGTTTGTTGATGGGCACGAGCGGCGAGGCCCAGTCGGAGCAGTCGACGGGCTCGATGACACCAGCTCGCAGCATCTCATCCAACGCCGCGTCGACTCGCTCGCGCAGCGCATACGGCAACGGCCGCGCGCGATGGAACACGGGCGCCGCGTCCTCTCGCACACGCAACGTCGCCTTGCCTCCCGCATACCGCCCCAGTCCCTTGCTGAATATCTCCCTATATCTGTCGAGTAAATCACAAATCTGATTATCTAATTGACCCGCTTTATGAATCGATACAAAATTGCAGTACAACTTAGGTACATCAATCTGGAGTTCGGCTAACCATTGCCTCCCTATTAATGTAGTAGTACCGTCCTTTATCACGAACAATTCTAATCTTTTTTTTCGGTCCTGGTATCGAACTAGTGGCCGTATTATGCCTAAAGGTTTAATTTTAGACCCATTGTAAAATCTCAACACTGTATTATCACTTTCTATACACAAATGAGAAAAATAGGCATTATAAGTATCTTTGTTTATACACGAAATAGCGGTTCCCGTATCTATCTCCATTGTTATCATTTTATTGTCAATAAAGACCGGTATACTCACAGCCTTGTAATTATTTAACGATAACAGGTTTATATTCTCCTCGATGTCCCCGTCGTCTTCCTCGCTGGACCCGCGACCGACGTCACCGAAATGAAACCCTCCGCGCTGTCCTCCCCGGCGGTGGTAAGGCCTTCCCCGCGATGATTGTCCCAGCTGCTCCCGTTCCGGGCACACCCGCCGCAAATGCCCTGTAGCTTGGCATTTACTGCATACGTAATCCCGGAACCGACATGTAGCAAAGTCATGGTTAGTCGCTCCGCAAGCTCCACAGTTCCTAGTCCTAGCGGCCGCCTGCCGCCGCGTGTCAGCTGGCCGCGCGCCCGGCCGCGCCGCCGCGCGCGCCGCCCCCGCTCCGCCAGCCCGCTGGCTGCCCGCCGTCAGGGCATGGACTTCACACATCGATTTCGTGCTCGTGGAAGTATTACCGCAGCCATTGTCCACCACGGCCGAATCCCTCTCCGCCGCTTCTAAGGAACTCGCCAATCTCACTGCTTGTGCGAATGTAAAAGAGTCTTCTTCCGCGAACAACCGTTGCCTGATGACGTCACTTCTGATCCCACAAACAAATTGATCCCGCAAATTGTCGTTTAAGTTCGCTGCGAATTTACAATTGCGAGACAACTTTTTTAGTTCCGCTACGTAAGTTGCAATGTCTTCTCCGTTCCCCTGTCGTTTCTGTCTAAATCGGTATCTCTCCGCTAATAATGACGGTGTCGGTTGTAAATGTTTTCGCATCAAGTCGACCACGTCATCGTACGTTAATTCCGATGGCTTCTTTGGACTTGCGAGGTTGACGAGCAACTCATATGCCTCCTCCCCCATAGTTGCAATCAACGTTGGCAGCTTCAATTCTCTGTCGACCTTGTTGACCTTAAAGTACATCTCCAGTCTGTCTACGTACGACGACCACGACCCGGACCTCACATCAAACTCACTTAGCTTGCCGATTGACATTGTCTATTGTTTTATTATGTTCGTAACACGCGTAAAACCCGATTTTATTAGCCTGTCGCCACTGAAGTATTTACTAGGACAGGGAACAATGATACGCACAGCTGATCGTTCAACGGTATATTCTCGACTGATTGCATCTGCCACTACCCTCATTACAGAAATACAATTATGATTATTATACTACCTACATTACATAACAATCAATCAACAATCAATTAGCAATCTCTTCGATACTTTTTCTACGTTCTGTAGTGCTGCCATAGGAGCTGCCGTCTTCGGAATTACAACAAAATCCACCTTCGACTCGCCATTCCTTAAAATGTCTCAAGATGCCTTAGCGCCAACTCTAAAAACAAATATTAAATTCACCTTAACGTCTCTATTTCCAAATGCAGCAAAAGTTTTCGGACTCAAATTTTTTGGGGATCACGAATCCTTTTTCATTGGAGCAATAAAACAAGTGATACGTCAAAGGGAAAAGGAACACGTGAAAAAACATGATTTTGCTGATATTTGTGTTAGTTTACAAAAGAAAGGCAAGCTTAAGGATTTAGACACTGGTTATGAGTTGGAACCGACCGATGAGATACTGGCTGCACAAGCATTTTTCTTCTTCCTTGCTGGAGTTGAACCTACTGCTGCATCCCTATTTGCCACTTTCTTAGAACTAGGAAGATTGCCTGATATTCTTGAGAAAGTTCAAAATGAAATAGACAATACTTTCGAAAAGTACAATGGACAAATGACGTATGAAGCTATTGCTGAAATGGAATACGTGGAAAAAGTGTACAACGAAGCCTTGAGAATGTATCCCCCGATTGGTATCTTGACGAGGCAGTGTGTCAAGGATTCAGTATTGCCTGTTGGCAACATTAAAGTATCTAAAGGTACGAAGATTTTCATTCCTGTATATTCTCTACATCACGATCCCGAGACGTACCCAAATCCACACGTGTTTGACCCGGAAAGATTTGCAAGCGACCAATCTTTGAGTGATATTTCTTACATGGGTTTCGGTAAAGGCAATAGATTGTGTATTGGAATGAGGTATGCAAAGATGCAGGCGAAAGCTGGAATAGTCCATTTGTTGAGAAACTTTTCTCCGAAAACCACGGTGGGAAAGGGTGGAATACAGTTCAGTAAGCAACCAATAGCAGTTCGACCAATCAACGTAAATGTTCAATTAATACCAAGAAAGATCAAAAGCTATTGAAATTATGGATGTGTGTTTAAATTATCGTGTGTTCTTTTTCAATTACTTGTAAAATATCTCAGGTTTCTTGTCACTTTTATAGTAGTCATCAAAATAATAGGTACTTACAAAAATAAAGGAAAATGTTTTGCGCAAGACTGAGAACAAACGTAGACATTACACTAAACATAATATATAATTAATGAATCATTGTAAATATATTAAATAGACATGTAAGTATACATATGCAATGGCCCCGATTCCTGCAGACACCTAATTTTATTTTAAGTTATATCTGTCATTTTCTTATCCGCCAAAAAGGAAAGCGACAGGTGATTGACTACTGTTAATTTTAAAATAAATAACTGAATGCATAAATAAACCCTTGCGAATAAAATGGGCATCTCGCTAATATGCTGTCAACTTAATTCTGTCCGTTTATTGGCTTTTTAAATTTCTACCTAAAATTGAAGTGTGTTCCATAAATTTTATGCCTGTCAATTACCCGTCCCTTTCTTTTCAGTGGATAAAAAATGACAGGTATAACTTAAAATAAAATTAGATGGTGTGTAATGGAGTTAACACCAATGTGTATGTAATAGTGCGTGCGACGGTGAGTCATACGAGTTTGTTTTTTTATAATTCAACTACGACCCGCCCGGCTTCGCTCGGGTGCAATGCTGAGGAAAAAAATACCTCAAAAATAACAGTATTTCTCCACTATTTAATGGATGTTATTATACATATAAACCTTCCCCTTGAATCACTCTATCTATTAAAAAAAAATGCACCAAAAATACGTTGCGTAGTTTTAATAAAGATTTAAGCGTACATAGGGTTATAGGGACAGAAAAAGCAACTTCGTTTTATACTATGTAGTGATAAATGTATAAAACATTCTACACCTGTGCTTAATTAAAAAACATATTGACAATGTTTGGTATTTTATTACATAAAGTACTACTGTGCACCGTAAAAACTTGGTAACTTCATACCATATTGCTTATGCGATAATATGAATGGCCACAGTTATACTTGCTTGTCTAGACTGTTCCAATGTCATAATATATTATGACACACTACACTGACATGCAGCATTAATGAGAACGTTACTGCATACACTTTATGTCAAGCACAGTGTACAAATAAACAGTGGGTAAGAAAAACACCAAAAAAATATGGAAGTATGATGTTGTAGGCATTGGCTGATATTTGACCCTCCGCCAATTTGTCTTGTGGTTCACCAACACGTTTGGGAAAAAGTTCAGAATCTTTTTTATTATTATTATTCAACGTAATTATTATGGATAAACTAGTTGAAGGTCAATTTATCACTTTTGAATCGACGTCTATGTTTAACTACCTACTTACCCTCTAATTTTGAATGTTATGTATGCCGTAATTGTCTTATATATTAGTTAAAATAACGCCCAGCAACGCGCTCGGTCTGCGATTGTTGAAGTTAAGCAACTTTCGCAAAGGCCGGTCATAGGATGGGTGACCACAAAAAAAAGTTTTCATCTCGAGCTTCTCCGTGCTTCGGAAGGCACGTTAAGCCGTTGGTCCCGGCTGCATTAGCAGTATCATAGCAACATAGCATAGTTAGCATTGGCAGTCGTCGTCAATCCGCACTGGGCCCGCGTGATGGTTTAAGGCCCGATCTCCCTATCCATCCATAGGGAAGGCCCGTGCCCCAGCAGTGGGGACGTTATTAGTTAAAATACCGTTACCTTTTGTATAAAAATAACGTTGTAACGTTATATATGTGATGTGGTTGAACTTTAATAAAAATAAATAAATAAATACGTCAAAATAAGCAAGAATCGTTATTCACTGGGTGCTTTATATTTGGTTAATTATATATTTGTTTTATATTTGTAACTGTGGTGTCCCTTTATAATAAACGTTTCTTTCTTTCTTTCTTTCTTTCTTTAAGACGAGTACTGAAGTCGAGGTAGTCCGCGTAAAAGATGGTGTAATGACCTCAACGCTTATCGGAGTGGTTGGGCGGAGGTTGCGGATAGCAGAGAAGAGTGGAAGAATCATTGGGAGGTCTTTTTCCAGCAGTGGGATCAAGTATGCTAGATACGAACAGTGGTCAAAGGTAGTCACACTGAAACTAACACGATTCCCTTCGGCGTTTTCTTGTCCAGCCTAGAAGTTACTGAAATGAGGTAGTTAAAGACCGATTTGTGCAAACCGTTACTCGAGACATACAGATAGACAATGTTAATAGCCTTTATTGTATTACATGGTTATCAAAATTTAGTTATTTGTTTATAATGTTTGTTTACTTACTAAATACTTACTCAAATTAAGCAAATCACTATTTACTAATTTACAAATTACTAATTATTACTATTTAGTTCCAACGTTTGCAAGCGTTGGACCACTGTCACATCAGTAGACTGTGATACTTACAACACAATAGGCACTCGAAATTTCTAGTTGTGGAATATTATGTAAAATAAACAATTTTAATAAGTAGCTTCTATCATTTAATATAAGTGATTCCGTCTGAGTGGACTAAACAGGTGTTTTTTACCGGTAAAGTAAGTATTTTTATACATATTTTTATATAGACAGGCACACAACTCGTCCGGGTCTTGAGCCTTCAGAGCCTTTAGCGCTCCCTATTTGTCCGGCCAAGTAGTTAATACGATCTGCGACTTATCTACAATAAGTCACGTCAAAAAAAAAGCACACAACTCGCGCCCGTATTACACTCCTCATCCTAATAGTAGGAAAGCGAACCCTAGAAAACCCTACGTCATCGACTACCACGAGGAGACCAGTGTCAGAGGGCACGGGAGTGCAAAACGAAGCGCAAGCGCACTATCTACCTTTTTCTCGAAACGATTTTTTTTAACTCTCATAACTCAGGTTTACGTTACGCTCAGCCACGTTCATGTGATGGTAGCGAAACGGCCAAGCCCCATATTTTGCCTAATGTGTAGAACTTGTGAAGTTAGTTTTTGTAAAGTTAAGGCGTGTAAAGTTAGAAGCTTGGCTCTACATGAGATCTGATAACATTTTGACATTGCGATTGAGATCTCGTCTTGACAACATTTTACATGAAAATATTTTTGTTGGGTATATACCCACTGTTTGAATAGGCTTTCTAAAATATACGGTTGCCTCACCTAATCCAGTAGCGTTTTGTGTTCGGTCACGAGCATTAATATGTATACACTTTGGTACCATGTCACATTAACTTTTTTGAAAAATTGAACTGTAAGTCTCACTAAATGTCAAATATGTTAGTGCGACAGAGTCTTAAAATGGGTACATTATATTGCTCATGACTGTAGGAGAAAGTTATATGTGACATTTTGGTGCAATGTACGTCATCGGATACCAACTTAACACCTCGCCCATTCGATAGCGGTCATCAAGAAGTGTAAAAAAAATGGCGAAAAAAATCAAAACTAAAATCCAAATATTTTATTAAAAAAAGAACACTAGCTGTCCGCCCACGACTTTGTCCGCTCATGATTCCAACTTTAAAAATGACAAGTTTCATAAAAACTTTGAACCCCTATTTAAATCCTTACGGGTTGAAGTTCACAAAATCCCGTCTTAATACCTACGTCCTAAAAGGAACCCGCGCGCAAAATTTGAGACTCATGGCAATGTAGCTTCTGAAAATTCATGATGAGGGAATTAGTCAGTTGCCTTTCGCTTTTATATACAAAGTATTAGTGTACGCAATACTGAGGGGAGTGATTCGGCTTATGATTCTGAATTAATATCAAGTGTCATTTTCACTCAGGATGCCGTTCAAGCGAGTATGGGACGCGTCGTGCCCCCGCGAGTACGACCGCTGGGAGGAGGGCGGGGTCACGTGGGTCATCCAGGACCTGCCTCCAGAGGACGATGACAAGGCTCTAACACTGATGATGAACAATCTGATACCTGATGGGGTCCTTTGTGCTATCAGTGGTGAGTTATTATTTTATTACCTCATCGTCTCCCTAGCGTTATCCCGTTTTTCTCAGGGTCAGCTTACCTGACCTGAAGATAGGACAGGTCTAGTTTTTTACAGAAGCAGTTTCCTGTCTGACCTTCCAACTCGCGAAGCAAAAACAACACGTGTCAGATTATGTCACATACTTCCGAAAATGCATTTCTCGGGAATGTGGTTTTCCTCGCGATGTTTTCCTTCACCGCTGAGCACGTGATAATCTGTTGCACAAGTATTAGATTCAAAATTCAAAAGAGTCATTATCAAGAGGAATTTTCCGTGGCAAAACTCATGAAATTTGTTTTTTTTAATTATTACGATGCCACTAACATCCTGTACACTTAATCCTCAATCTAATGCAACATTGACAGAACTGGACAAGGACCCAGTGAGCGTGAGCAGTATAGTGAAGTTCTGGCAACGGTGTCTGCGCCAACGCATGAGCCTCGCCTGTTACGCAGTGCAAGAAAGACAGAGCACGCTAGTTGCTCTTAACTGCTGCATTGTTCAGTGTGCTGGAGAACAAGGTGATTATCAGGTGAGAAAAAAGCAAACTATTAGTTTAGATAGACGGGGTCCAGGGGAACTAAAAAGGCCACATTCAATCAATTCATCTTAAAAAAGCAAAATTGCTATT
This sequence comes from Pectinophora gossypiella, assembly GCF_024362695.1. Taxonomy (NCBI): domain Eukaryota; kingdom Metazoa; phylum Arthropoda; class Insecta; order Lepidoptera; family Gelechiidae; genus Pectinophora; species Pectinophora gossypiella. The sequence goes on along the minus strand of NC_065406.1, from coordinate 15,115,173 downwards.
TGACATTTGTTAACATTACACACTTATTTTTATGTGCGCAAATGTCAAATAGGAATATTACGTTGTAGATGAATTGCTTCGATCTGGCCTTTTTAACCCGTTGGGTTCCCGTTTCTGGTTCATATATGTTTGTATAGTGTTCACCGACTTCTGACACACAGCAACCCAGTGGGTACTGGCTTCACAAACGGGGAGCGCCGGTTTGATCCCCGGTACTAGACTTGCACCAATGAGATATTAATTTAAGTGCAATTTTCACCAACGTGTTACAGTTGATCTAACAGAAAACTCGATGAGGTGTGGGTACAGAGTTCATCTTGCGATGGATTTACCCTTGAATAACTCAATTTCAAATATAATGGTAACTTTTTATTATATTTTACCTATTGCAGATAGAAGGCGAGGCATGGAAGAATGTTTACAGCGTATTAAAATACATAGGAAGCAGTTTCGACGTGTTCAAGTACCTGGGGTTGGATAAGGTCCTGTACGCTCTCGGTCTGGTTGTGCAGAGAGAGTACAGAGGGGCAAAACTAGGCGCTAGATTATTGGCTGCTAGGTAAGTGATAAATCTATACCATGCCCTTTTGTTACTTTAAAATTCGAAATTCTAGATTCATCCATAATGAAATTACACGGGGTTGAAAATGACATGAATGGCTTCATAAAAAGGATGCTACCGATGGTACGGCACGTGCCCTTGTCTTTGCTCGACTTGGCGGGGGCACCGCCGTGCCCCCAGATTTGCGCAGCTTCTGGTTTCATAAGTCAACTACTTTTATAGTCGTAACAAATATCATATCGCAGACTTTTAATACAAGTTTTAAGCTAGGTCTTAGCAAAAACCTATGACGTGATGAGTATAATTCTTAATTATATTATGTAAACTTTGAGAGAGGAGCTACTTTAATCTGTTAAAGTATTTACTTAATTATTATTGTTTTAAAGTGGTATGTGTTATATAAAATACCCACATTATATAATGTTTACTTTAATAAAGTCAATAATAAGGTCTCAAACACTATTCTAGCAGAAACAGCCGGCGCATAAAAAGTTCTATACGTAACTCCTGACGTTTTTATAAAGGCAAAGGCGGAGTAAATTATTCAGATTTTGCTATGAATAAAGGAATAGGCGTTTGCCTCCGGGACAAGATTGATAATACAAAAAAAAGTAAGACACACAAAATAGCAACATCGTTAATCTATTACAAGACATTACAGGGTGCGAAAGAATTACTAGTGATATTACTCATTATATATTATATGATGATGATGCTTAGATCAATAATCTTACAAATTCGGACTTACATAATGAGCTGAGCACTTACCTTTTGTCTAGCCAAATAGAGAATGCCATTTGAGCCAAATGTAGAGGTATAATCGTTATATACGACATTCCAAAAACATTAAAATCGTGTCAATTTTAGCTATTTTACTCCGGAATTTTCCCCTGGTGAACAATTTTCCCCGTCGAAAATGTTTTTATTTTTTTTTTCATTCCAGGGAACCACTAGGCCTTGCCCAAGGTATAAAAGGTACGGCAAACGTCTTTACTGGTCCGGCTTCGCAGAAGTCAGCGGCGCGAGCCGGCTTCGAAACCGCCTTTCAAGTCACCCTCAAACAACTCGCTGATATCGGCTTGAAATATCCACCTGATGACAGAGTTATCAAGCTTATGGTCAGAAAATATATTTAATTTAATAGTTTTTTTTTTATATGGGTGTGTTTTTTAATAATACAGTGTGTTTGTGATAAATGATAAGGGAGTGTGCTGCCGAAAATGCTGTTCGAGTGGAAAAAAACTGGACTGAAAATCTGAATGGCATTGAAATGATAAGAAGAGAGTATTGTAGTGTGAAATAAAATGTTGAAGGGACGGAATTATAGCGTTGACAGCGACTCCTCGAACGGCGATTCCCGGTACGGCGAGTCTCTTTACGGCGAAAGGCTTGACGTCGCGTGTCTCTACGACACGTTCGCTTTTCCCTCTACGTCGAGCGATTTTTTTATATAGTTAGTACAGTCATGGTAAAAACTGTTTGGCAATCCGCTTTTGATTGTTCAAACATGTAGAAAGAATGAATGAAAGTAGACATAATATATGTTAAAAATTTATGATGTAGGTGTAAGGTAGAGTTAGAAGAGGAAGACCTAGGCGTAGATACAGCAGGTTAGAAACTGTATTAGATTGAAAAATGAATAAAAAACCAGCAGAATACTAACTACTAATATCATTAAATATAACATAAACAGCCTACACACGTCCCACTGCTGGACACATGCCTGCCCTCAATCAACCGGAGGGGGCATGGACCAACGGCTTAACGTGCCCTCCGAAGCACGGAATCATCTTATTTTTCCAAGCCTGTAAAGTCCTAACCAAACACAGGACAGTCTCAGGAAGTAATTTCGACAATTTCCCCATCGAGAATGGAACCCGGACCTTCAGATCGTGAGCCTAACGCTCTAACCACTAAACCACAGAGGCTGTTAATATTATTATAATTAATGACAGCATATTTCCCTCGCCATCCAACGGGGCAACGCTGCGAGCGTGATGGGCACATTCGGTCGAGAGGTGATAAAAGGGAGCATCTTTAATTGAGCTTTTTTAATTTAGTTTTAGTAGTATAGTTTCAATTATTTGTAATTTGAATGCCTAAAGTAAGTGATTTTAAGTTATGTAGAGGTATTATTCTGTTTTGTTTTATATTTGTATCTGAATCTTTTTTAATAAGTATTATTTTTTATAAGTATAGAATAGACGCGATCATAATGTATATGTACAAAAAATTAAGTACTTATATTTGGTTCCTCATTATCTCCCTTGCATTATCCCGTTATTCACAGGGTCCGCTTACCGAACCTGAAGATGTGACAGGTCCGGTTTTTTACAGAAGCAACTGCCTGTCTGACTTTACAATCCGCGAAAGGTAAACCAGCCCAATACGGATTAGACATTCTCTATATTCACGGTGTTAGTGACATCGTAACGAATACTGAGGAGGATGATTCAAACCATGATTCTGAGTTAATATCAAGTGGAATTTTCCGTCGCAAAATGCATGACTTTTTTTTGTTCTTTTTTTTTAATATTTTTAATTCTTTACTTTTGTGATGGAAAATTCCACTTGATATTAACTCAGAATAATGAGCTGAATCATCCCTCTCAGTATTCGTTACGATGTCACTTACACCCCGTACAGGTACATACAGGTAGCCGTACAAGTAGGTACGGATGTTAGTGACACCGTAACAAATACTGAGGGGGATGATTCAGACTATGATTCGGAGTTGATATCAAGTGGATTTTCCTATCGGAAAATTCATGAAACTTTTAGTGTTTTTTTTTTATTATTGTCCCACTTGATATCAACTCAGAATCATGGCCTGAATCATCCCTCAAAGTTTTCGTTACGATGTCACTAACACCCTGTACTAGGTTACTCATAACACAAAAAAAAGAACAAAAATGCGCTACACGTGCTTTTTACTATAAAGCGACGTAGTAAACAACTTTGCGTCTTCTATTGAATCACTGAATTTTGCCAACAAACGTAATCGTTGTAACCTTGAACATAATCAAATACTTACCTATATCAACGGAATTATACAACACGTAAGTAAATACTAAAATAAAGATACAAAAACAAGGTCAAGAGCGAGTCAGGTCCGCGAACCGGTGGTTCCGAATCACCATATGACAACACAATAGGTAGGTACGGTCACGAGCATTAATATGTATACACTTTGGTACCATGTCACATTAACTTTTTTGACAATTTGAACTGTAAGTCTCACTAAATGTCAAATATGTTAGTGCGACAGAGTCCTATAGTGGGTACATTATGTTACTAACTCTGTATCATCATAAATTCATAATGTACATTTTCCCATTTGTATTTTTAATTTTAATTCTTTTGTTTCCAACAATACTTAAGTTTGTTCTATGTGTATATGTTATAGTTTTAACTCTTATGTTTGCTAAGAAAATTTATGGCTGTTTTAATTTAGAAGTTAATTTCTGTTTAAGTTTTATACATATTTATGTATATACATACATAAACTGCCTATATACGTCCCACTGCTGGGCACAGGCCTCCCCTCAATCAACCGGAGGGGGTATGGAGCATACTCCACCACGCTGCTCCAGTGCGGGTTGGTGGAGGTGTTTTTACGGCCAATAGCCGGGACCAACGGCTTAACGTGCCCTCCGAAGCACGGAATCATCTTACTTTTTCGGACAATCAGGTGACTCAAGCCTGAAAAGTCCTTACCAAACAAAGGACAGTCTCACACAGTGATTTCGACAATGTCCCCATCGGGAATCGAACCCGGACCTCCAGATCGTGAGCGTAACGCTCTAACCACTAGACCACGGAGGCTGTTATATTTATGTATATATACACCTAGATATATACGTTTTGTTGTTGTAATTATGAATGCTGTGTGTACCTGTAATTGGAGCACATATACAAAAACTAATTTAAGACTTGCATTTTATAACTTTACAATGTGTGTACTGTTGGTATACCTATCTAAATAAATAAATAAAAATAAAATTATGTTGCTCATGACTGTACTTACCTATCAATTTTTTTGTGTTCTGCTTTCTTACTTATCAAAATTTGAAATTTTGAATATGGCACTTTCCAGAACGTCTGCTATCCACGAAATTAGAAGGTTAAATGATGGCAAACTTCTACAACGCCATCTATAGTCATGAGAAATATTATGTACCCACTTTAGAACCCTGTCGCACTATCATATTTGACATTTAATGAGACTTACGGTTTTATTTGTCAAAAAAGTTAATGTGACATGGTTTCAAAGTGTATACATATTAGTACTCATTACCGTACCTCATTCAGTTTGGTATTCTTACCGGCCCGTAGATCCGGTTTAGCTGGATTTTGTTACAAATTATTTTTTTAGTCTAGACTTTGCACAACAAGTGTGGGAAGTAATTATATACCTAGGTACATAAAGAGAAAGTAACCAATTAAATGTCATTTATTTGCCTTAAAAATTGTATAATTTGAATTATTAAAACGCATGAAGCACCCTCGAACGCACACTTACACACATATTGGCGTTGATTCCAGTACACACTATTTAATTTTATTTTAATTTATACCTGTCATTTTCTTATCCGCAAAAACGAAATGGACGAGAAATCACAGACATAAAATCGACAGGCATAAAATGTATGAAACACACGTCACACACACACAGATACCTTTTTTTTCGCCTAGGTTACTCATTCATTCACTTAAAATTAACAGTTGTCAACCATGCGTCGCTTTGCTTTTCGGCGGATAAGAAAGTGATGGGTACTTATAACTTAAAATAAAATTAAGAGCTGTCTGTAGGAATCGGAACCATTGTTATTCTTATTTAAAGACTAAATTACATATTCAATTGCAGTAAACTAAGTATTAATGATTTCCTCTCTCTACATTTCTACAACTACTTGCGTGCGTAGTTAAATAAAATTCTTCTTTTATTGAATTCACAATCACAATACTTTAATGCGCACAGAGAAATTAGGTATACAAAATCACAAACAAATGAGAAATAAAAGAGAACAATAGGCAGCATATTAATATCAACTGATTATATTAACACTTTCAAGGACAGAACGTCTAATGATGTTCCGATTCCAAGGTGTCATACAATCTATTATGAACCATCAATGACCCATGGTCTCTGCCACCCCTGGTTAACCCTTTCACGGGCAGGGCACGGGGTTGACAGAGATCATGGGTCATGGATGGTTCATAATAATAGGTAAAATAACACCTTGGGATCGGCACGTCATTAGACGTTCTGTCCTTGAAAGTGTTAAACAGGTGGACCGACGATCTGGTGAAGGTCGCGGGAAGCCGCTGGATGCGGGCAGCGCAGGACCGATCGTCATGGAGATCCTTGGGGGAGGCCTATACCCAGCAGTGGGCGTCGTACGGCTGATGATGATGATATTAAACAGATAGGCAAGTAGGTATAGCTCTTGAAAGATACCCAGCTATTGCACATAATTTTTAATATATCCTATTGGTACCCAAAATTTGCCTGGAAGAGATTGCTACTTAGCAATGAGGCCGCGTATTATTCAAATTCAAATTTTGGAAACTGGTCCATATTTAGTTAGTAACAAAAGGCTTAACCTAGTATTAGTAACAGATTCGAAAGACGAACAACATAAAAATAAAACACAAGAGACCGGCCCGAATCACCGAAGCCGCGGGCAGCTATGTAACAGCGTGCAATCGCACCCAGCGGTTCAGCAGCGGCGAGTCGTACCGGTCCACCAATTCGCTCATGATGGTGTAGGTGTTATAGATAGATAAAATACTTTATTGAGCACAATGGACACAAAATACAGAGATAAGGACAGCATACTCTTATACTACTCTTCTCTTACTCTTCTATTTCTCATTTGTTTGTAATTTTGTATAATATCTGTGTGTGCAATAAAGTATATTTGTTATATAATGGTAATTATCGGTTGTGATTGTGAATGAGCGACTTTCCAATCGACGTTCCCCAAACACACGATAGATGGCGTTGTTCACTTTTAACGTGATAATTAGGTACCAATTTTCTCATTGCTGGGGTACATAATTATTCAAAAACGTAATATAATGGCAGAAGCATATATATAAATAGTTGTTGCTTGATATTTGGATCACATTATGTATAGAAAGTTTTCATTCCGAGCTCCTCCGTGCTTCGGAAGGCACGTTAAGCCGTTGGTCCCTGCTGCATTAGCAGTCGTTAATAACCATCAATCCGCACTGGGCCCGCGTGATGGTTTAAGGCCCGATCTCCCTATCCATCCATAGGGAAGGCCCGTGCCCCAGCAGTGGGGACGTTAATGGGCTGATGATGATGATGATGATGTATAGAATGATATGCTTATATTTATTTTGATCAGAATAATAATGGGTGGAAGTTGTAATTGTACCTTGGTGTAATAAAAAGGGTCATCATTTATACCCAAAAACAAAGATAAAAGATGCATATGTCTGTTATCTATGAAATTAGAAGTTTAAACGAAGAAAAGACTTAACAACGCCATCTATCGTGTTTTTGGGGAACGTCGATTGGAAAGTCCTGCATTCAATAAAAAAGTAGGTAAGTATCTTGATTTACTTCCTGTGTGTGCTATAAAAGTGTTTGATATTTTATGATTGGACCGACGGGCAGCGTAGGTCTTGGAAACCTTGTGAAACTACGATCTCAATGCGGAACTTCAAAAATCACTGATGATGTAGTATTTATAAATCATCAAAGGTCAACAAGGATATCACAGGTCGCGAACTCGCAAATCTCGTTGTTTTATGTCACTAAGATGTACCTACGCTTAGCTACTCCTGCGCTGATTATTTATAGACCAGTTGTACGGTAGCGCGGCCGCGTTCAGTCGCAGTTTCTAGTTTTAACAGTAAGTAACATTACAAATACTTGTTTATTTATATTTACCTGATATAAAACGTTATCTAAACTCAACTAGATTGTTTCTAAATCTGCGTAACGTTATTATTTACTTCCTTGTCATAACATGAAGATAAATTAGTCACGTGTTCGGCGATAATATTATCTGAATTTGCTCTATACATTGTTCATTGTGTTCATATCAATAGATATGTAAGTATGCCTCTTAACATTTGTAAGGTAGCATTTTCAATTTGCAAAATCATAAATTTTAATTTTGATTTATTTATATTTTTATTTCTCTTTGATTTTGGTTTTTGGCAATAGGCTCAGGAGTGGATGCAAATAGTATAATACTGGGTATACACCACTCTCAGCCTACCCCTTCAGGCGTGATAAGTTATGCTCTTTAATTTTCAATGTGGTATAAAGTATTTTATACTTATTTCGTAATATGAATAATCTGAGTTATTAGCAGTACTTACATAGATGGTTTTGTACAGATTTAACGTCATATTTACTAATATTTTCTCATTACTCAGGCGTAAAATTATTAAAAAATATAATGTTTTTGCAAATTAATAATATTTGGATCAGATATGAATAGAATTGTTTTCGTACCTATATTGCTTCTCTTTATTTTAATCAGACTAATAATGGGTGGAAGATGTCTTGTGCCTGGGTGTAATAACAAAAGAGTCATCATTTATACCCAAAAAACAAAGATAAAATATGCATTATAATTAAAAATAATAAAAATGTTTGTGTGTTTATTTGTTATGTTGTTTGTTTGTTAAATGTTTATTTTAATTGCATTACATAGTCGAATTGGGATTGCCTGTAATTACTTTGTAAATTGTGAATAAATAAATAAAAGTATTTTAATCTTGTTTTCGTACCTATATTGCTTCTCTTTAGTTTTAATCAGAATAATAATGGGTGGAAGATGTCTTGTGCCTGGGTGTAATAACAAAAGGGTCGTCATTTATACCCAAAAACAAAGATAAAATATGCATTATAATTAAAAATAATAAAAATGTTTGTTTGTTTGTTAAATGTTTATTTTAATTGCATTATATAGTCGAATTGGGATTGCCTGCAATGACTAATAAATTGTGAATAAATAAATAAAAGTATTTTAATCTTATTATTCAAACAATTTTATTAAAAAACAAAACAAACACATCTTATAAATAAACCACAAAAATAATAATAATCATAATAATAAATAAATAATAATATATAAATAATAAATAAATATTATGTCATGAAATTAAAAGGTTAAACGAAGGCAACTCTGTACAACGCCATCTACTTATAGTTTTTTTTCTGAACGTAGCCTGGAAAGTTCATCATTGCTTCAATGTTACTTATCAACATAAAGTTACGTCATGAGTATTTAAAATCAAATCGGAAATAGGTATCTTATCCAACAGATTGAGATTTGAGATATTTAGTAGTACGGATAATCAAAGTGAAACACAAAAATATCTTCATTCATAAGGTAAAATAGTTACACTTTGAATCGTCTATTTTTACATACTTACTTAAATATAAACGAACAACTCTGAACCGGCGTGCGTGTATGAAGCGATTGGCGAATGTGGAGGAAGCAAGAGAATTGTCAGGATCGAAGCAAATGGAATTCTATAGTCTCTGCTTACCCCGGTGGGAAGTGGGTGTGAGTTTATGTATGTATGTAACTATATTTTTTGTTAAACCTCTCATTCGCCTAAAACTAGCAGCTTCTCTCAACCTGTATTGCCGGGGAAAAGTAGCTTTAAAACTTCGGCACAGGGCACGTTTGAAGAATACTCTGTAATTGAGTGACTTTATCCCTCCGGACTCGTGGTCACACCAGGTTGTCACACCAGTATGACAAACAAGGATCGACTATTTATTAATTTCCATCGTAATTCTTTCCACAACCAACATCTCCTAGAAAAGTAAGGGTGCAAGTTAATCCCGTTCTTTTGTTTCGTTCGCCGTGCATCGCGGAATTCTCACTTCCGTCCCCGCCTTTTTTAATTAATTAATTACATGTATAACATTTTCCATTACATTTTGTTTACCTTTGATGGGTTTGCTCTTGGCCCCAGGCTTGCCCGAAGGCATTGACGAGGCCTAAGATGGAGCTCGCTCGCCCAGAAGGTGCCTGTTCACTCTGGCCTTGAAAGCACCCGGTTTATATTCATTCGGAAATACAGAAAACGGCAAAGAATTCCAGTCCATAAATAATTTATATTAATTCTGTTTCATAATATCTTAAATCATTTAAATACTTTTAAATTATAGGCCCATTTGCTTGAACGATAAAAGTGCATGTAAATTATACTAGGTCCATATAAATTCCATCCTTTCGCAACATTTAACTTTAACCTAATTATTATTCATGTTAGATATTGAGATATCTACTTGCAGATAATGAAACTTCTTTTAAAATATGTGTAATGACACATACATAATATAGTATTAATTTCTTATTCTATGACAGGGCTCTAGACTTACGCAGTGACTATTACATAATCTGTGTCTTTGACATTCTTAAATATACTGTCCTATATTCATACGAGTATGGGAGACGTCTTGAAGCCCTTGGTCCAGTTCTAGATATTTGTTGATTGATACCAATCAACTAAATTATGTTATGTCGGGAACGGTCCATAGAGCAACACGGGCCTCAGGGGAGTAGCTATAGCATTATTTCTTGTTACAAAATTTTATACCATTTCTTGCGTGGAATCTGTAATTTATCGATAAATTCGAAAAGTCGTCTAGGGACTGATTATCTTCTAATCTAGCCTATTCGATCCCACTGCTGGGCAAAGGTATTCCCTTGATTTTTCCACTCCTCTCGACTTTGCGCGATCTCTGGCCCATCGCATAATATATTCTATTCTATTGAGGTCATCACATCATCTTTTACGCGGTGTGCTTCGACTTCTACCTTCTTGATAAGTCATCCTCAGCCAAGCCGTGTCCGGCGACGGCGACTCATAAATCTCTATCCCAGGACGATGTTATGATAGGCTCTAATATGACTAGCAAAACCGAACTTTGATAGGAACGGTGTTGGCCCCGATTCCTGCAGACACATCCTAATTTTATTTTAAGTTACACCTGTCATTTTCTTATCCGCCGAAAAGGGAAGGGACGGATGATTGACAACTGTAAACGACTAAAATAGACATCTCATATATATAATAATATGTAACTCGTTTGACGTGTGTTGTCATCTTAATTCTGTCGAGTTATTGACCAATATAACATTTTTGAAGGATTTTTTTTAAACTAGTTTTGTATTGCAAAGAAAATGTGCCTGTGTACTAGCTTCTTAGTAATGTGCCGTTCTCGGCAATGTACCCACTTTGAAAACGTTTCCAGCTGTAAAAAGACGCAAAACTGATTAAAAAGAGCTTTATTACCTAACCTTCAGTCAGATAAGTCCAAAAGTCAAGAAAGAACAATTTGAACCAGAAAAGCAGCCAGGTCCTTACTATTAAATATTTTTTACAACAGAAACACTCCCACTTTGGAACATTTCCGGCACGGCACATAACTGCATCTACTCCTTTCTCGTGTTGCCCTAAGGAAGCAGTCAGTTATTGGCCCACTTATCTTATTTGGGCTATTTGATCACTACTTGGCTAAGGACTCTTTTGATCCCTGTCCCATTTAAGTTTAACAATGTTTTGTGTTGCTCAGTTATCAATAAAATCAAAATTCAACTTATGATACGTGCGCCGCCATTTTGAAATTTTCCATAGAAAACTGTCAAAATGTATAAGTACATACTTACGTGTATTTATTTTGAGTGGACCATATCTTTTTCATTTGACGTGATGTGACATTCTGTAGATAGTGTCACTAATAGAATTAACTAGGTACCTGCTTAACCGGAATATCGACCACCACGACGAGGCCTATTCAAATAGACTTCTTCTAATCGTGTAGATTGTGAGGTGGAATACCAGGCTCATCAATCCTGGTATCAGGGTTATTATTGAGCCGCCAAGGCCCCTGGCGTGACATATGTAACGACTACTTACTTACATCAGTAAGTAGTAACCGGGACCAACGGCTTAACGTGCCTTCCGAACACGGATCATCTTACTTTCGGACAATCAGGTGATCAGTCCTAACCAAACTGGGGATCACAAAGTGACTTTTGTGATATGTCCCCACCGGGATTCGAGCCCGGGGCCGGATGGTGAGCCCAACGCTCAACCACTGGACCACGGAGGCCGTTTATTCAAACAGTAACAACTATAAACTGGTCCCATCGTGGTAGTCGATGACGTAGGGTTTGCTTCGGTCCGCTCTCCTACAATTATGATTGACTAACAGTATCATACTTATCTTTAAAGCCCCAGGATGCCGTTCAAGCGAGTATGGGACGCGTCGTGCCCACGCGAGTACGACCGCTGGGAGGACGGCGGGGTCACGTGGGTCATCCAAGACCTGCCTCCAGAGGACGACGTCAAAGCAGTCAAGTTGTTCGTGGAGCATTTTCTACCTGATGAAGCATTGTGCATAGCTTCTGGTAGGTGATTTTTAACAGCATCCAAAGATACCAGGATTGAGGTCATTGTTCTCACAACCAAGAATCAGCCCTCGCGGCACGGCAACCGCGCCGCGCACGGTGCGATAATTGAGAGCTTTGTGACCAACAGCCGTACAACGCGCGACGGTAGCATTCGTCTATTAGTCGCGACGTCTATCCACACATAGCATTCGTTGCGTCAATTAGTCAAAACCCTCGATATGATTCGCACTGCGAGCGACGCGGCTGCCGTGCTGAGTACAACAAGATTATCGCGAACCCGCGCGGAGCCCCGCGTTTCTCTTGTTAAGCATAACAACAATAATAACAAACTCAAACGAAACATGACTATTCGTTATCAGCGTGAAATACCTACTTATCTATACAAATCGCACGAGCTGCATAATATAAACAAGTTATACTGGGTGTTATATAGTGACATCGTTACGAATACTGAGGGATGATTCAGACCGTGATTCTGAGTAAATATCAATTTTCGGTCGTAAAATTCGTGTTCTAATTTTGTATTTTCTAAAATTATTTTAAATAAAATTATTTTAAGCGATTAAATATTCCACTTGATATTAACTCAGAATCATGAGCCGAAATCATCCCCCTCAGTAGTTATTCCTTATGATGTCACTTACACCATGTAACTATGTACAAATAGGTACCTACTTACAGATACGTATACTATGGGGGATGATTCAGACCATGATTCTGTAAGTATTGTTATCAAGTGGAATTTCCTGTCGTAAAATTCATGAAAATTTTAATGTTTTTTTTTAATGGTTATCAGTTCTATACTTTTGCGACGGAAAATTCCATTCGATATCAACTCAGAATCGTGATCTGAATCATGCCTCAAAAGTGTTCGTTACGATGTCACTAACACCGTGTATACAACGATATATGTATATTACTACTAACAGCCGTGGTTGCCCAGTTGGAAGAACGCTTGATTCTCACTGTAAGATCGCAGGTTCGAATCCTGCACGGGCCTAAACCTATGATTTTTGAAAGAATAAGACCCTAGGTGACAACTACTAAAATCGACTATAACATAGCGGTCAAAGGAACTATGCACCCACGTATCACCGAGCTTTCTGTTAGGCCAACGTGATAGGTTAGGTTAGGTTAGCTGAGCCGTATCACCGTCTATAATGATATACATGGGACTTAAAAATAATAGCTATTGTGACCTATCCTTTATTGGGCTTGTTTTCCCTTCGCGGGTTGGAAGGTCAGATAGGCAGTCGCTTCTGTAAAATACCGGTCCTGTCAAATCTTCAGGTTAGGTAAGCGGACCCTGTGGAAACGGGATAACGTTAAAGAGATGATGATGAACTATTACTTTTAGCATTGTAGGTGATTGCACTTAAGACCTTATCAACAGGTACGTACGTGTTGTTTCTCTAATATACCACATACATACAAATATAACAATATTATAATTATTACTATTGTGGTAAGTGCTTATTATTCTGATAGGCCTATGCTGAAAGCACATCAGGATTTCAGTTTTGTATTCTAGGTATATTGACACAGGAAAGGTGAAATTAAAGGCCGAAAGGCCATTTCGAGAAAAGCTGTAGTTTTCGCTTTATTAACGTAAGATTAAAATATTCTTCTTCTACTTCTAATCCTTTTATCCCTCTGTTGGGATAAAGGACTGGAATAAAAGATTCATCATCATCATCAGCCCATTAACGTCTTCACTGCTGGGGCACGGGCCTTCCCTATGGATGGATAGGGAGATCGGGCCTTAAACCATCACGCGGGCCCAGTGCGGATTGATGGTTATTAACGACTGCTAATGCAGCCGGGACCAACGGCTTAACGTGCCTTCCGAAGCAGGGAGGAGCTCGAGATGAAAACTCACTGGAATAAAAGATTAAGTTACATTAATTTATGTTTTGTCTAGCAATACCATTATTTGGACTATTGACTACTGTTTTAGGATATTATGACGCTAACGTAATTTTTCCTTTCCATGATCGAGTATAAGTATCATCACTATCTTAGTACAGAAAAGATCGATATTTATTTAAATAAAACCATCAGTAATTAAATACAGAAAGTAGACAACAAACATAACATAACATACTTACATATTTTGTTAATTTCAAAACGCTTGTGTGTGAACGCTCTTATATGTCGCCGTATGTTTGTATTCGCCGCACGTCTTCTGACCAAAGTTATTCGTTCGTATTTCAGGTATGACCAATGATGAGCTGAGTATTCGTAGCATGACAGATTTCTGGCTGGCTTGTGTGGCACAACGCACAAGTCTGGCATGCTACGCCATTAAGGACGATGTGAGAACTTTAGCGGCTGTGAATTGTTGTATAGTTAGTAGTGCTGATGACCATGATGAGATATGTAAGGTAAGTTGGAATGGCTTTAGGGATTTAAGCAATATCCATGAAATTAGAAGGTTAAACGAAGGCAAATGTGTATAGCGTGGAACATAACCGGGAAAGTCCCTCTTTCAGCACATCAGAAATAGGTACCTATTGTATTCATCCACAAAATATCAAAGTTCCATTGAAATAGAAGAGACAATGGATTGGTGACAAAGAATGTTCTTCTTCTTTGCGAGTCGATGGCGATCGATATAAAATTTTTGCTGACCTTTTAAATTAAATAAATAATTATTCTATTTAATGTAATTTCTTGGGTAAGTAGTAAATAGATACGTATATAAGTCACGTCGGTTGAATTATGTATTTTAGTTGGTAGCCCTCAGACGTCACACACACAGGTGCGCGTGTACGATAATGTTAATGTGTGGTGTCTGTGTAAAACGAGGTTGTTTGTGTGATGTATCCGGGGGGTGATAATGTCTAATAATAATAAAAAATATATGTTTGCATTAACAATAGTCTACATTTAGAACTAGTAGCTGGGGTTTCCTATTAAGCATAGTAATGCCTGTGCCAGGAAACTCCGCTGCTTCATGACAGAGGTTATACAAATAAAATAAACAAAAAGACACTAAGTAGGTGTAACAAATAATTGTTATTGTTAGTAGAGAGAGAGCATGTACGTGCGTCTGAGTGTGCTAGCACTACGACATTGTCTTGGGATCAGAGGTAGGCAGGTTGCTCCACACAACACAGTGGGTAGCAACCTCTGCTAACAGAAGAAAGACTTGTGCTAATTCGAATCTATGTGTCTTGTGTGTGGTGTGTGTAAGAGGGTGAGGATGTGTGCGTGTGTTAGTGTGTTTGTGTGTGTAGGTATATTCTCATTCTAATAAAACTATTTTTTTTCGATTTTCAGATTGAAGGTAAAGCCTGGACAAATGTGTATGAGGCACTACATTACGCAGAAAGTAGAGTCAATGTGTACGAGTTTTTGGGTTTGGACAAAGTGTTATACGCCATGGGTTTGATAGTAAAGAGAGAGTATAGAGGAGCCAGATTGGGTTCAAGAGTTTTAAACGCGCGGTAAGTAAAGAGGAGGGCTAAAAAAGCCACATTGAAACAATTCATCTATGATTCATCTATATGCGATATTCCCAGGTGGTATAGCCGATCTGCACTGTCTGACGGATGCGGCAGAGACTTGGTTAGGGGAGCTTCAGCTGGATATATGATCCACGCAGGATATTTTATTTTTGTCTGCCATACGCAATAATAATAGCAATATTAGAGCCGTGGTAGCCCAATTGATAGAACGCTTGCCTATCGCTTTCAGGTCACAAGTTCGAATCCAGCACAGGACTAAACCAATGATTGCCGTATTTTTTTTCGAATTCATATTTGGATCATATGATTAGGACATACTTACAAAAGGAAAAGAAGGAGAGTAAATCAAACACTCGGTGTGGGACGGAGAATGTCCATAGCGTCCTTAGTAGTTACCATAATTATTACGTACCTAAACTATATCGCCATCGCATTATTTCTGTGTTGCCGCCGACGCACTCTCTTTGTCTCGCCCTAGCAAATGACGGTTCTGCGTGACAGAAAAAGATAGAAGCATAGGAAATTGCGATGCGGCGCGGCCAAAAGTAACCCTAAGTTTTCCGTTTCATTTTTCAGAGCACCTCTAGCCCTTGGAATGGGAGTAAAGGCCACTTCAACAATCTTCACTGGTCCGGCATCACAGAAGTCAGCAGAAAGGGCTGGTTTCACAACAGTTGCTGAGGTGTCTTTCAAAGAATTAGCCGCAGCAGGCCTGAACTATCCTTTAGAGGACAAAAGTATCAAGTTAATGGTGAAGAAATTCGTCAGTTAGCATGATTAGTGAATACATAAAGGTCACGCCTGTATCCCTAAAGGGGTGTATAGTAACTCTGTCGCATTGACTTAACATAATATAGTGAAACTTTGTTTCAATTTGTCAAATAAGTTATTGTGACACGGTTGTAAAATATATACAGATACATTATGTTGTTTCCGACATGACCGTAGGAAAATAAAATAAATTAACTACTTATTAGCAAAATTATATGTATTGTCATCTTCTTAATTAATGTTCCTATTGTTTAATTTACATACATACATACATATGAAACAGAACGACTAGTAGGGCTAACATGCGCGACGTGATAAAATTTTGTCACGGTCTTTTTATCGATTCTGACGATATAATTATGTCGTATTGTCGATTGGTGCTAATATACGAACCGTGCCGTTCTCTCAAAATACGAATAAAATCACGATCACGAAATCACGACGAATGATATAATTATATTTTTATGTTATTCATTCTAATTGGTATGCAAATTACAGTTATGTCAAGTCTGTTATGGATTTTCAAAATAGGTAGGGTTATTAAGTTTATGCAACTTAAAGGACACCCCACCCAGGCACATCGCATCTTCCACCCATTATTACTTTAAATAAAGAGAAGCAATAAGTATAGGTAGCAGGCTAAATACACTTAGAACATATTTATTACTTATTGAGACCATTGTACTATGTTGGTGCTGTAATGGTGGAGCCAACTGCGTTGAGTATGTAAGTGTTTTTTTTTTTTATTAAACAATAAAACAACTAATTATATCTTTAATAAATTATTTATTCTAATTTACATCTACTTCACTTGGGTGTCTTATAAAAATGCAAACACGTTAAAAATCTATCTAGCGTCTGACATTTTGGTATACTAGACATTGGAAAGAATGAATGAATACATCAAAACACGATGAGTGAATATTTCTAATAAACAAACACTTCTAATAAAAAATAGATACTCCTCACAATTAATTTTTCGTAAGGATTATCAGAAAAATATATATAAATAAGTTTTTTCACGGAATATGAGAAAGAGGTGGAAAGTCTGTCTGCAGGAGTAAGAGTGCGGTTGAACCGGCGTCACACCAGGGGCGAATCCAGCTTTTATACCGGGGGGTTGGGGGAGTTACCAGGTCGCAGACAACCTAATGTCATGACCCCATGACCCTCCCCCTGGTTCGCCCATGCGCGTTAGGGCCTTTTCTAACCTGTTTCATCTATTTCGTGAGGTTTTTAATTCTTAATATGAATGTTCCAAAATAAACTCTCATTATGTTGAATAATAATTGGGAACTGTAATTTTGATAAAAACTTAATGCTTTTTGTAAGGTCAGGGACGTGTTGTGATCTTTTAGAACCATGTCGCATTAACATATGAGACAAATAGAAACAAAGTCTTATACGAATGTCTAATGTATTAATGTGACAGGGTTCTAAACCGTGTGTGGATTACATTGCACACACGACAATACGAATTTGATTTACTCAAAAGTCTATGGTTTTGATGAAATACGTAATGCTTTTTTTTGTTACTATTCCAATATCTAGTTACACTTCAACTTATTTATTAGGTATCTTAAAAGTTAAAATGCACTTTGAATGTTACGCAACACAATTATTGCACATTCTATCATAACACAATCATAACTGGAAGACGTGTCAATGGTGTAAGCTGAATTGAACGTTATTACCGCATGAGAGTAGCTATTTCTTTAAATATTACTTATATACAACACTAGCTTTTGCCCGCGACTTCGTCCGCGTGGCGTGTTATAAAAGAAAGATCTTTGTGTGTGTGGGAGTGCATGCCAAATTTCAAGCGTCTAACTTAAGTGGTTTAGATTTTTCATACAAAAGGATTTTCCCGCTAATTCCCGTTCCCGTGGGAATTTCGGGAATTCCTTTCTTAGTGCACCTCTACAGTACCTAAGCTACGTCCTTTCCAAATTTCAAGTGCCTACGTTTAGCCGTTTAGGCTGTGCGTTGATATGTCAGTCAGTCAGTTTCTCCTTTTATATATTTAGATTACTTTTTCGTTTGTATACAAGATACAGAGTTACCTACATGAAAGGGGACTGTTGGACAAATTAGTTTGACTACCCAGTTTCACCACGTGGAAGAAGGGGAATTAGCGGTAGTAAGAAAAAAAATTAACAATTACGCGTCGACCTCAGAGTAGTCCTATCATAAAAAGGTTAACATTATAAGCTTAATGATCATCTACAATGCATATATGAATGCATTTAACTGTCTGGGAACCAAATTACTATACAGTTTAGTAATTTGGCTGCCAATCAATATATTATATTTTTTTTAAAGAACGTCTAAGCCCGGTGCCGAAGTTTTTCTTGCAGCTTCTTTCCCCGGCTAAACAGGTTGTGAGAAGCTGCAGTAGTTTTAGGCGGATGAGACGTTCGTTGTGTAAAAAATGTCAATTCAAAGTGTAACTACGTTACCTAGTGGATAAAGATATTTTTGAACATGAATTTATCCATAAGCCACTGTCGGCCGGATTGTTCCTATCGGAACTACTTTCTCATAACTCCTCTCAATTATACGTACGGTCACTAGTACTAATATATACACTTTGAAAACCATGTCACATTAACTTTTTTGACAAATTAAACCGTAAGTCTCATTAAATGTCAAATATGATAGTGCGACAGGCTTCTAAAGTGGGTACATGATATTGCTCATGACTGTACAATGGAGACAGTTTACCGCTATGATTGTACTATGATTCTAAACTATATACAAAACTTGACTAGCTCCGTACAGCCAATAACTAAGCCGTTCGTGATGTCGAACAACTTAATATAATATTGGTGCTGATTTCAGCAGAAACCTCCTGATTTCATTTTCACCTATACATGTCTCTTTCTTATCTGTTGAAAAGGAAAGGGACGGGTAATCGGTAGGGTAAAATTTGTGGAACATACGTCAATTTTAGACAGCGATCTTACACAATTTTACGTTTAGGAACGTTGGCGTATAACACGACAAAATTAAGTTGATAGCATGCGTCTAACGGGTTGCATACTAACGCGAAGCTTATAGTTTAATTCGCTCATTCATTTGAAAATTAACAGCTGTCTATTATGTGTCTCTTTCTTTTTCGGTGAATAGGAAAATTATAGGTATAACTTAAATAAAATTAGGAGGTGTCTCCAGGAATCGGCGCCATTATGTACTTATGCCCAATTCCTGTACAATGTTTGCAAGATAAAAGCGAATTGTTGCCTAAATGTGAATATGCTAAAATATACGCAGTATAAAATTCTATTCTTTTTCAAGTTCTGAACTCCGGCACACCCCGAAAACTTCATACAAAAGTCACATTCTTACCTCTCTCTCTCTCTCTCTGTCGCCTAATGCCTAAGTGCAAGCGAGACACAGTCGACGCGGCTTACGCCCACTTAAGACTAAAGTGAGACACAGAGAGAATCGGATAGCTTCGATCAAAGGTAAATTATGAAATTCTATATATTAAATAAAGACAGATCTAAAGGTGACATAAAACATTTCTTATTTATAGTGCGACATTTTGTCACGTTTTTCTATGACGTCACAGGTTGCTTTTTCATACAAATTCCATAGCAATTTCGTGTTTTGACGTTTAGTAAAAAGTAACTGATTTGACTAGTTGGAAACTACCCTATTGGTGCGGTAATTAAATATATAAGTTACCCAATTCGTCTTTCTTGTCAATGCAAAAGGTTAAAATCTAAACCCAATCAAATGCTGGCAACGCTACCGCGCCAGACGCGACAAATGAGGCGGGCTTCGTAGAATAGGCGCAACGAATGCTGTCTACGATAAGCATCTCCGTCGTGCGTTTATTGTTTGACACCCGCGGTATATGTCGCGCCGCGTCTGATACGTAACGCATGCGGTTGGGGATAGCTTTTACTGAGTAATAGTAAGAATCTTACAATATTATTTTTCGTGTGATAATAAACTTTTCTTTCCTACTTACTTCGGTGTATAAAGTTAGTAAATATTTACATTTATTTAATTTATTGACGATAGACTGTGATCAAAAGACTAAATCACAAACCTATTGTTTGATCTTTGTTGACTTTTGATTACAAAGATTAATTTAAAATAAACTTTTTAACGTTTAATTTCTTGAATTATTATCATAATTAAAACACACAATTCCGGGTTTTTACAGCGTTACCTCATATCTCTGAGGGAGATTCATATCTCTGATTTAACTCGGTAAGAACCCGGTGTTATGTGTTTTAATCGACAAGATATATGTAGTTTAAAAGTGCTAGCCTTACGTAAACATCCCTAAATAATATTAAAAATGGTAAATCACTATTTACATGGTTCATAATTAGTGGTACAACAGATTTTTATGAGAAAACTATTTAAGTACCTATCGTAAAAATTAGGCATCTGCTAAAATCACTATGGAAGTAAAATGTAAAACAGTGGCAGTGGTTGTATAGATAGTATGTAACCTCTATTGTCGTTAACATAGAGTAACTAATATAGTACGTAAAACAGAGGGTCCCTCGCCATACTAGAAAAGTTGACGCTAAAACGCGCGCAAATGGAGCGTTCATAATGATACGATACACCGTCACTAGACGGCACTTATTTCCATGTGTGAGCTTATACGGTTGGTGACATCGGCGACATAGAGTAGCAACATACGGTAACTATCCAAAGTACAAGAAAAGAGCGCCCCCGGTGGCGAGCATTGGTACTAAATTTCAAATGTATAGAAGGGATCAGATTTATGGACTAAACATTTGCAAACTGCATTTCCTGTTAGTCGCAGAGCGTCCTTTTAAAATCCAAAGGCAAACTATACCCCGGATACGACATACACAAATCGCTCACTCTTACCGCATGCCGCCTAACTCGTAAGTGCAAGTGAGACAAACAGCCTGCGCGCCTTACATACTCCTTAGCGGCTTACAGCCATAAAGACTAAATTAGGCCGCAGAGGGGGTGAGGTCGGCGCCCGATACGGATTGGCGCGGGGCGGGGAGTTTACCGTTCTACGTAGTATTATTCTTTATTCTATGCTAATAGCTCAACCATAGCTCCGTATATTTTCGCAAGATCTTAAAATTTGATTTTTATTATTCATAATTCCATCCACAATTTGTCATTCACCCTCATTGTCTAACTATGCTAAAAGTTTATTCTTTAATAGATAAAGATTTGCATAAACATTATGCCTGTTTGATAACACGGGCAAATAAAACGCTCTAAATATCGGATGCGATTTCTCAGCATCTAATATGGGTACGGAGGACACGATTTCCCAGCCATTCTGTTTGTGGTAGAAAGGCTGTAAGGGCGTAGGGTTGCCAATATCCGAGTCCACTAGGTAACTGCACTTTTCCGGGTTTAGATAAGTCCTGTTGTCCATCTGGTTCAAATCGTTGAAGTACGGGTGGATGGTCCGTGTAGCTGCGGAAATATGAGATGTTAATGAGTACATCACAACGAAGACCAACTTCTTGACGGTGCAGCTGGAGTCGCGCCACAACCCTAATTTTAAAGCTTTTGCGGTGCACGTGTCGACGAGCAAGATGGACACCTTCATGTGGGAGGACTTCTAGCCCAAGGATGTTGTGTATCGAAACTTCAGCAGTAGGCCATCGTGATCACCGACGCAAAACAAGCAGAACCAGCAGTATACATATATAGTGTTTGTGATACCATAACATAACAAAAAGCTTTGGGGGATGATTCAGACTATGATTTTCAGTTGATATCAAGTGGAATTTTATGTCGGAAAATTGTTTCTTTCAGTTATTTTGAGTCCCATATTGTGTTTTTATCATCTCATCTATCGTGTCGCTGGTGTCAGGATCATTATCAAGCCGCCAAAGGCCCATGACATGGCTCATGTAACGATTGCGTACTTAGATCACTAAATAGCTACAGAGACCAACGTCCTAACGTGCATTCCGAAACACGGATCATCTTACTTCCGAACAATCAGGTGATCAGCCGGCTAAGTCCTAACTAAATTAGGGATCACAGATCAAAATGATTTTTGTGATATGTCCACACCGGGTTTCGAACCTGGGACCTCCAGATCACTCAACCACACCGCAGAAGCCGTAATATTGTTTATTCTATGCTACTAAACCCAAGTCTTGAACTTACCATTATGAGTAGCAGCGTAGGGCGCAGGAAGTTGTCCCTTGAATTCGCTGGGTATAAACCGGACGTCGTATCCTGGAGGCAGGTGGAAGCTGGAGGGAGACCTGTGCCATTCCTTGCCGAAACAGACGGTGGCTGATGTGGCGTCAGGCAGGTTCGACAGGATCGTCATAGGGCCGTGGTAGTTGTTGTAGAGGGCTACTGTGCGGGATATTCCTGGAGGAAGACAATACTTTATTAACATAAGCTCACGACTATATCGCAATTTGGATAGTCAAGGATGCATCCATTGCAAGATGTGCAAGAGGGGTTGGAGGTGCATAATTCATAATACACTCGTTGGATCCTGAGATATAACTGATTTATTGATATTTTGGATGGCTTTTTAATACAGTAAAATACTTCTTTCTTCTATCCGTATATGATACAACTCATTGGGTTATTAGTTATTGATGAGTGTATGCTTTCTATTACCTATTTCCGCCTGCCTTATATAACGGCTGCCTTACTCTACAGATGAACTAAATACCCATACATCACCGAGCTTACTCTTAGACCAACATGGTGGTGAGCCGTATCGCCGACTATAATGGTCGAGCCAACTGTGTTAGTCAAAACTGCACTTAAGGTAAATTAAGGTATTAATTATTTTTTCTTGTTTTTGCTATACCCTCCCGGGTCCATATGTGGTACTATAATATGTATAACAACTGTTTACCATATGGAGTGCAATAAATACTCTCACTTTGACGCAACTCATTGATGCAATCTCGGTACCGGGATTGGAACCGGCGTTCCGCGTTTGCTTCTCGTCGTTATTTGACGATCCCGAATTATGATAGTCCAAATCCAAACGTCTCACCAGCAAGTCCAGCGAGCACTACACACAGCAACATGGGCGGGCCGGTGTACGCCAGGTAGTGTCGCCGTTCCCTCTCCTTGCGCCAGTGGAACAATTCGGTGCCCACGGCGAAGGTCATCTTCTGGAGGCAGTCCAGCGATATGGCCCCCGCTAGCACTATCATACTGTACACTGGGTACAGGAACCTGGAAACAAACCGATAAACTATATCGTCGTTCTTATGGAGCTCTTATGGATCGCCCTCACCAAATTTCTTTTTTGTCAGAATCGAATAGTATTTTACTCCTAAAACATTTTTTTTTGTACGTAAATATCAAAATGTCTTTTAATATTATTTAACACACAGTTATACAAAAAAAAATCAGGCGGAAGTTTTTTTTTATTTCTGTAAAATTAACCCGATTGTACATAATAGATTTTAAATTGGCAACGACGATATCTTCCTAAGGCCGAGATTTCCAGAAGCAACAGTTAAACAATAGAGTTTAGATTTTACAAGTACATTCTGTCTAACGACTTTAAATTGTATATTTAATTATAAATGTTCCCTTTGTAGCAGAGAAAATATAGGTTGTATTGCTAAAAACAAAAGTACAGACATAGGTAAGCCAATATAAAAAACATTGGTGTTCTTATTGTAAATTACAACAAAGAGATTTAACACCTAATCACGTGGTTTCCTTTTCGGTGAAAGTGGGATTTACATCCAAATGCCAGGTTAACGACATACGGCTTGGGCTCGAAACCAATCAAAATTCATGTTTTTTTATTATTTTTAATCCAATACTTTTGCGGTAGAAAAATCCACTTGATATTAACTCAATAATGAACTGAATTATCCCTTTTAGTATTCGTTACGATGTCACTAACACCCCGTGCAAGTACATACAGGTAGCCATACAAATAGGTATGGGTGTTAGTGACATCGTAACAAATACTGTGGGGGACGATTCAGACTATGATTCCGAGTTGATATCAAGTGGATTTTCCACTCGAAAAATTCATGATTTTTTTTGTTTTTAATTATTTTGGGTTCCATACTTTTGCAACGGAAAATTCCACTTTGTATCAACTCAGAATCATGACCTGAATCATCCCCTTCAGTATTCGTTACGATGTAACTAACACCTTGTACATAATGTCTTTGACTGGATATATACCTCTCCTCCTTGTGCGGCTGTATCATGAACACGGCGAGCCATAGCGCGAGCGGCATCAATCCTAGCCAGTAAGGCGCGCAGAACGCGGCTCGACACGTCGACCGAGACGCTATCACCGTGCAGGATATAAGCAGTAGTGGACAGGATAACGCTAGTACCTGGAAATATAATTACTGTGGAGATAACAAAACAATGGCAAATCGTCAATGGCGCCCAAATTGGGGCACAAACAGGCCCCAAACTGGGCGCCACTAATAAAATTTCATATTCCTCCATGTTTATGACGGTATTGCCACAAACTAGTTATAATTAAAGGAGGTTTCCCAGCAAGCTGGATAAAGTTTTGGTAGTAAATAAATCATTTTTTATGTATCGGGCATATACCTTTGGTAATATCGTCGCCTTAAAGTGAAAGCCACGTCTTTTTTTTTAAAAAAAAAGTTCGTAAAACCTCGCAATAGACACACTAGTTTTAATCCAGGAAAAAAATGTAGTCTCAATTTTTATCTGGAATGAAAGTAATTGAATGAAATTGAGGTTATGTTGAAAAAAATTACGTGAGAATGTGATTTTTGAGAAACGCGCTTACGTTTCACTAAAGACGAATATATGTAGTAGGTAAACTAACACAACTTACCCAAACAACATTGAAGTTCAAGAATCCATTAACAAAGTAATACGTCCAAGGCTCGACACCGTACAAATCTGGTCCATGCTCAGTGAATATGTTATAAGCCACTATGTTCCACGGAGCCACAACTAGCCTCCCGTAATGCCAGGAGTCCACAGCCACCGTTGGCACCAGGATGATGAGCAGAGACAGAACTGACCATCTGATAAACTCTAGGACCTGTCGCTTGAGAATCAACATGTCTATTGCTATGGGGATGCCGATTAGAGCTGTGAACGGCCAGCCTGAAACAAAACAGGTTTTTAATGTTACAAAGAAAAAAGAAATTAAATTGTCAAGACTACAAGATAGGATTTTTTATCATAAGGCAACCATAGTCTCTATTGAGTGGGCAGAACCGCAAATTGTCAAGACAATTAGCAACGCTTGGTATTAGCGTCCTTACGGCGCGTTGCGTACAGATTGGTGAAATGGAATGCAGAATTCGCTTGCGCAAGACGTTCACAAGCCAATTCTATCGTGTGGTCGGGTTGTTCCCCCCAACTGTGCAGTTCAAGATTACAAACTGATTCGAAATATACTCATTGCGTTTCCTATCCGTTGCTACTGCAAGGGCTTCTCATCAGGCATAGTCGAGCCAACACACTTCATCATCTCCCTAGCATGATCTCTATTTTTCACCGCTTACCTAACCTGAAGATTTGACAGGTACGGTTTTTTACAGAACCGACTGCCTGTCTGACCTTCCAACCCGCAGAGGAAAAACCAGTCCAATACTGGTTAGGTAACATACCTCAGAAAATGCATTTAATGTGGGTTTCCTCACGGTGTTTTCGAGCCAACATACTTAACCATTATAAAAACAAATCGCACTGCGAGCAAAACTGTCCACGCTAGTTACTCTATAATACTTACTGAGCAGCGTGGTGGCAGCAGTGAACAGCACAGCGGAGGCGTATCGCCTGCGCCACCAGCAGGCCAGCGCGGCCGCAACCAGCGCCTGGCTCCACGCTGACGGCAACATCGCCGCGCTGCAAGCGAAACAGCCCGCCGCTGGCAGCGTGAAGCAGAGCCATACGCGACCCACGTGCACACCGAATTCGTGGCATATCGCTCTATGGAGGCAGAAATATAGAATTGTTATTTCACGGTGAGGTGAGCGTAGTTCAAAGATGTTGATAGATGTACCTCTCTTCTGTTGCCAAGTACTTATCTAAGAGACTTTTTGTAATTATTTCTTTTTATTTTGGTGCAATAAAGTGTATTTGTATTGTATTTTGTATTGTACCTCTGACTACCCTAATTGTTATAAAGTCGTGAGCTTATGTTATCGCCTTGAGTTGGGCTCACCATCTGAAGGTTCAAATCCCGGTGGGGACATATCACAAAAATTACTTTTTGAGCCCTGGTTTGGTTAGGACATTGAAGGCTGATCACCCGAATGTCCAAAAGTGATATAAGTACATAGTCGGCTCAATAATAACCATGACACCAGGGTTGATGAGGTTCGTAATCCACCCATAACCCACACGAAAGAAGATTTGATTGTGAAACTGCCTTCATTGGCAACATAACCCCACAGGCCCAGGCCATTACCCTAGCACAGGCTTCGATTATTTTGGGTTGATACAGCAATACCGTGACTAACCCATAATTTTGTCCTTTATAGTAATAATAATTGTGAATTATTTTGGATTTTTAATAAACAAATAATAACCTTTGAAGATCCACTAACATCTCTTTTTAATTAAGCTAATATTTCAAAAAAAAATGCAATAACACGAAACTCAACGACAAGCATAGAGCACTTTTCTAGACAAACTAAGAGTACTCTCCAGAGAGTGACTAACTGCATTCACTGCTATAGACGAAGTCAAAAACACTGGCGCAAAGCTAGAGAATGTTAAACTAAAAATTACTTACTTATAGAACATAAGTTCAGCGCAAGCAGTCAACACAGCGAGTAGACTCCGTAGACAGTAGAATACAGTAACCGGAGAGAAGGCCAGGGATAGCATCTTAGCAGGGACAGCAAACAACCACAGGGGCATGTATGAGCGTATAGCATACACCGGACTGTACTCCCATGTTTGCAGGCCAGTTCCATACACTGTAATAATAAAAACAATAATATAAGCTCACAAATATATCCCAATGGTAGTCAGAGGTGCATCCATCGCAAGATGAACTAAGTACCTACTCCCCAAACTTTCTGTTAGACCAACTTGATAGGTGGTGAGCTGTATCGCCGTCCATAATGGTCGAGTCAACTGTCTTAGTGAAAACTGCACTTTTAAGTAATAACACAACACCGTAATTAATGTTACTTTTAGTATATTTACTTGTATGGCGTGACATACTCGTACATTCTCCATACAAAAGTCTTATATTTACTGTTTGCCGCGTTTATCCTAACGCTTGTGATCTCCTTTACTCTTTAGCAGCTTAGGGTCATTTAAGTAAAACAAATAAGTTATGAAATCTACTGCTGGTTTATCTTTTTTTATCTTTCTATTGCCATATCAAACTTCCTTTAAATATCCATTAGCTTCATCAGTTTAAAAGATTCACACACTTTGTACATAGAAAACACAACATTTCCAAATTTTTTTAAATAAAATGAATAAGGTAATTGTTTACCGTATTGATTATTTTAATCATATATCGACCCATTAAAAATACTAAGCAAAAGCTTACCTAAATAGTGTAAAGGCTCCCAATAGTTGTATGTTTCGTCACAGTCGGCTATGTGGCCCCAGTATGCGGCTGCCAGGCGAGCCACTAACAGCAGCCCTAGGGCTACAGCCCCTCCAGGGTATGATATACTGCGTAGATCCGATGGTGCATTGGTAACCAGAAATTCTCTGCAAGATAACATAATATTTTTTTATTTTTTTTTTTGCTTTTGCAGTAGGGAGTGAATTTGCATTTAGCTGGATAAAATGGAATGGTCATATTTATATTTAAATGTTATTTTTTTTATTTATTTACTTGATGCATGTTTGGGAATACAGTTTTGAGGCATAGTTGGATGTATAGGTAGATAAGCAATCTACCAGGTTTTTGGGTGATTTCACTTTTATACTCATCCCATTTTTCTATATCCCCAAACTACCCTTTTTTAATTGGTAATTTTCACAAAAAATTGTAGATGATGTTGGTTTTCCATCTTAGATGGACAGAGAAAAAATGGGTATAAATGGGAATTTTCCCAAAACACTGGGTAGATTGCCCATCTAAAAGGTAGTTGTGTTACTTGTAGCTGTACCCACCCTGCAAAAGTTCATGTAAGTTTGTAATTTTATCGTATTTTATGTGCTTTGTCTGTTACATACACAATGTAGTTCCAATACAATCAATGACTAGAACAATCAAGAAAAAGGGACTAGCTATCTATCATGACACAACTTGCAAACAAAGTTTATACAACTTATGAAAGGAATTTAATTTGGCAATCTGGTAAGCAAAGGATTTTAAATTCATGGTTATAATAAAACATTAAATTTATCGATCAACATAATGCATTCATAAGTAAATTCTTCCATACTTTTCTGTAAGTATTTATTGAAGCAAAAATGGTTGATCAACAAAACCCGGAACTACACTACTAAAATAAAAAGGGCAACTGATAAGTATGAGCGATAGACAAACAATTATAGAAACTGCCAAACAATAAAAAATGAGGTGTTGAAAACAACACAAACAGTAAACAGAATATTTTAGTTTATGACGCATGCTAGAGTATCTTTAGCGTCATGATTTTACCTCTGCTAGAGTTCTGAAGCACCTGGATACGCGCCAAACTGTTATAATCAGCAAAAAATTACGAAAAGCAATTACGAAATATAACCTCATCAAAAACATAAAATTTTATGAAAATATAAGAGAAAGAAAATTATAGCATAAAAAATAAACGCTTAAATGTGTATTAATACTATTTAAAGAATTAAAACAGCGGAAAATGCACACCCTTCACTCGCTTTTCTCGTTCTCTTCCCTTTGAAACTTGATGCTCGTTTTGCACCATTTTTGTTATGAATACTCCTTTGTCTTGCTGTGAGCGGCATTGGGACGCACAATTTTATAATTTAACACATTTATTTTTCACTCTTGAACTGTATTTTCACGAAATAACCATTACATACACTCCCGTGAAAAGCTGTCGGGAAATCTAAATCGGAAAATTTGACAGCTCAGCGGCCTGTTCGTTTCATAGGTAAAAATAAGTTTGTCCTCTCTCATAATTTTATACGAATATTTAAACGTGTATGTATTTTACATAATATTAATCCATAATATGAAAGCACGTACGGAGGTATACAGGGTGGTAGTGACATCGCACCGATGGAAAATTCCACTTGATATCAACTCAGAATCCCATCCCATCCCTCTCATCGTTACGATTGTAGAGTGACATCGTAACAAACATTCTAAATTGATATGAAGTGGATTTTCTTGTCGAAAAGGTCATGAAAATAGTGTTTGTGAAAATAATTTCCAGTTCCATACTTTTGCGACGGAAAATTCCACTTGATATCAACTCAGAATCATGGTCTGAACCACCCCTAAAGTTTTCATTACGATGTCACTATCATCTGTATAGATTGAGAGTGACCAACACTGGCCGGATGTCATCAGACCTTGGAGGTCCATGCTGTTCTAAGCGTAAGCATGTCTGTGCTAAATCCGTGTAAAGGCAACTTGGACGTTGGCAGTCCGCCGGAGGCCCGTTTATTGTAAATGTTATATTCAGGGACGATGGTTCAGGAAAACAACACAGTTCAACAATAATGAAATTTTATTTAATATAAATAATTCATGAAAACAGTCGTTCATGTCATAAACTTAACTAATCCAGGTCTATGTTTAACATTATTGCATAATATTTTATAATGATTTCCATTGAATATAATCATGAACTAGGATATACCAAGCATCCAAAGCTAAATGGTTCGCTTTTAAGAAGCCTATGTATAATGGTGGTAAAATTACTTAATAATAGGACAATAGATATTGGTATAATGATATTATACAAATAGTTTGATATGGATCATGGAAATTGACAAGTTAACAAAAAGTGTCCAATATAACATTGTTACTTCTCTAGCGATTTTCTATCACATTAATTTTATTATTATTGACATTCTACTTCTTACTAGTTTTTTCTAGGCACAATATAATTTGTACTGAATTTTCAGCTTTATCTATCAATATTTAACAAGGAAACTTTTAGAGAAACTAATGGCCGACTGCTCTTTGAACTCCTGCACGGGTTTAACAGCATTGTATCACTGATCCAAAGATCATGTTACTGATCCCAGGACCGTGTCACATATCAGACAACAGAATCGTGATATTTACCACAAACTCTAATTACTGATCAGTCAGAATCGCTTTATTGTTTCTAAGTGTTATTGATCTTAGAATAGTGTTACTGATCCCAGAAACGTGCCACCTATGACAGAAGTCTTAGATCCTAGAATCAATTTACTAACTAATCTTGCAAAAAGTTTTGGCCTTATGAAAAGCAACTTTTTAGTAACTTGTCAAAAACTATAACATTATTCCCTTATTGGCAAAATGTTTGTTTGTAGTCTATTGGAAGTTTTAGTGTTAGTTCAATTCTTATGTGCCCTGTCATACTTTAACCATACTTCATAAGCAGATGGTGAAATGAACTCATATTTCAACATTCAAAATCAGGAAAAAAATCTAAGGTGTAAGAATAAACTGCTTTTGATGTACCTATAGTTGGTTTGTCTCCTGTAATGTGAGTTGTAATTGTAAGGTTGATGACCAACATCACAAACCCATGATTTCAGGGTCATTATTGAGCCACCAAAGGCCCCTAGTATTTTGTGTATCTCATGTACAATCTAAGGGAATATTCATAGTGTTAAATAGTTGCTGTAACTATCCCCAACAACGAGAATTCTACATGATTATTTATTTCTTCCTTCGTGTCCGGACAACTGTCCAACCTGGGTCCACATCCTCGTCCATAGGCTCTGGTTCTTGTCTCTGACTAGGTGATGATGTTGATGCTTCTCCGTTAACTGGAGGATGGTCGTTGATGTCCTCGGGACCTTCGTCTTCCCCACTGCTGCTTGTTGTGTCGTCATCAGGGTTGCCATGACTCTGTAAATTTTTCTCATTTATTTTTAATATGTACCAAATAGTCCAGCGATTTATTTCCTTGATGTTATAGAGTTGTTAATGTGATGTTTAAGACACTGATAAAGTGGTAAAGAAACAGACGGAGGGTGCACCGTATAAGTTGGGTGATGATCTTATTAATGCAGGATAATATCAGAGGATTTGACTGGAGTTTGCATAACATAGGGAAAAGGGGGAAAGATCAAGGGGAGGTCTATGTTGCTAGGAGACACTAAGCTAAATAGGATATTTTAATTACCAAAAAAATGAAATAAAAAATATTTACTTGTGGTGGTGCAGACTCATGTATAGGCTGACTCAGCCATTTCTGACATTTGGGCATAGCCTCTATCATACCTCGCAGTTCATCATGTCTACCCTCCTTCAATAATTGTAGGTATGTTAACAGTACTGTAGCTATTTCTGAAAATTAAGAATTTTAACTTGTATTTATGACTGAATAGAATAACAGATCAGATATAGTACACCGCCTAGCCTGAAAGCGATGAGAGATATCTCTTTCACACTAAAGTTATAATACCTTAGTACGAATGAGAAGAGAGATATGTCCATTTAATCATGAGTTACTTAATTAAGATAATGTTTACACCAACAATTAGTGGATTATCTCTGTGGGAGCATCATCTTATTATGATTATACTGGCGATATATGATTCTGCGCACCTCTATAGGAATCACGGGTGTGAATTTCATGTCTGTTGCTTACTGATGAGGTAAAGACACTGTTAGATAGGTACAACAACATACCCTTAGGAGAATCATCATGGCAAACTGTATCAAACTCTTCATCCATGAGATCTTCAATCACTTCTCTAAGCTCATCTCTATCAACAACGTTTTCAACACAAAACCGCGCTATATATACCGACATGAGTTGCGCAGTCTGTAAACAAAATCAATAACATAGATTAGTAAGTTTATTCAAAACATTCAATAACCTGCGGGGTTTTAAACACAAGAAATAGGCCTTAATTATAGTTTCCCATTGCATTTATTCAATTTATTTCTTTAAAAAACATTGTACCTTTTCCCCTCCTGGTGCTCCCATTCCATGCTCAACAGCCAGCTGTAAAGCTGTCCAGTTGTTCAGCACCAAGTCTACTATAGGCTTAAAATCGTCGTACAACATTTTGATCATATGATTATCACTTTAGTGCTACGTTTTTATTCAAAGAACATTATAAAAATAATGGAATTCAAGATCACACATTTTTATAACCTCAACAAAATAACAACGCAGATTAAAAATAAATCGATGTTTTGCAATTTATTAACAGTTTTATAAGCGCACTTATAATAATTAAAAGAGACAACTTTCAAAATATTTCGGTACTATGTTCTTTCAACACTTTTGTGAGTCACCTTTCTGTGTTAAATAAACGCACATTGGTGATGAAACGAATATGACAATTCTTTAGTCTCTGACGCGTTCATGTAGCTATTTATAATCGACATTTGCCATTTAAATTGCATTTAAACACTTTATCTTTGTTTTGCGTACAAAAATTGTATATAACTATCTTTATCACTTATTCTACTCATGCGTTTGTAGAACTCCAGTGTAGTCTTCCTTCATTGTCTACGTTTATATATGGGCTTTTCGGCGGGAAACGGGAACGGGACAGTTGCTTTCTTCATTGAGTAATCTAAATAATTAATACGAAGTGGTGTTTTGTGGTTAATGATCGCATTAAGTTAGTCGGAAGACATTCGCGAGTGTTATTATATTGGAGTATTCAATAAACAAAGTGTATCTGCCTATTTTCGCTTCGTGCTGGGAAGCCGCTTCATAACTCAAAAGTTTATGCGGACTTTTGAGTTAATTCGTTTGGGGTTCGGAGTAGGAGTCTACTCCGAGGGTGGGGGCTTAGGTTTCATCATCATCACCTTTCATCATTTCATTAATCATCAAGAAAAAAAAATACGTCAGACATGGCTGTATGGGCATAGTTCCCTTTGCCTTACCCTTCGGGGAAAACCAAAACAAAAAAAAAAAAAAAAAATGTCTACGTTTATTATTTCGGAGGGATTTTTGGGGAAACTGTAATGCACGACCATGATAAAGCCCAACCGAGTAATGTACATCCAAATATTCCGTGACCATATGTACACGGATTATCATCGCGTACATTCCGTGGCTGCGAATTAACACCTTGGACAAAAGCGACACAAGGTGATAAAGCCCATCCAAATATTCCGTGTACACTTCCTCCTATTGGTCGATCGCGCTCGTCGCCTATTGGTTAATTGATCAATCTATTATTTGTGGTTGTGCTACGTTTACACGCAGTAGGAATGTACTCTATTAAGATATAGCGAGAGAAACGGTGTCAAACAGGCTTGTTGGTAACCTCGTTTGTTTTTTATTCTATTTTTATACGTTTAAATAAATGTACGAACAAACGAAGAGCCGTTAACTTTTATCACAGTATGTTAGTATATCCTAATAAACAGTTTATAAAAAAAAGTCTGGAGGTTTGAAAGTTGTTTTATCAAAATGTTTGTCAGGACTTAAAGTTTGTGGACAGGAGCCATGCTTACCAGCTGTTCACGTTTACAATAATATATAAACTCAGTCCCGTGCACAATCCTTTGTGGGGTAATTAAATTAGAACCATTTGTTATAAGACAATTTTTGATACAAATCTTAAGTCAGATATGGTTGCCCAATCCGTAAGCCAGGAAAATACCCGAGAAGACAGGC
Organism: Pectinophora gossypiella; assembly: GCF_024362695.1. NCBI lineage: Eukaryota > Metazoa > Arthropoda > Insecta > Lepidoptera > Gelechiidae > Pectinophora > Pectinophora gossypiella. The sequence goes on along the minus strand of NC_065406.1, from coordinate 15,081,275 downwards.
AATTGAAGATATTCTACATTTTTGTATAAATTGACCGGTAGATTAACAAGGATTGGTTATGTAGATAATGGATTGGTTAACAAACCATTCCCTCATACTAGACTCTTTTTGTCAGAAAGAACCCAAAATCATAATTGCCCAGTCCATATGACCCAAAGTCAGGAATAACACAATTTCGCTGGCAACTGAAAATATTCTATAATTATTTTTACAAGACTAATAAGGATTGGTTATGTGATAATAGATTGGTTAATAAACCATCACCCGACATGGGTTAAGTCTTGAAACCTGGCCATATAATATAATACAAAATAAAATGAAAGTCCAGTCATTTCAGTAGGTAATTAAATTTACACATTTGAAACAGTTTATTTTAATATTTTATAATTACTTTTATAAGAGCATATTTATATATTTATACCACAGACCAAGTAGAGATGCTACGCACTAGACGGTAATGTTCCATAGTAAAAAAAATTGCTCTGTGGAAACTGCTCTTATAGAACATGACAGCTCTTTTTTTAAATTGAATTATATGCCTTGGAAGTTAGTAGCTTTGGTTGGTAGCAATTTTAGCCTTTTTCAGCCTAAATCGCCTCCCCTTTTCACCCTATAAAATTTATTTATTTTCAATTGGAAGGGGAATTTGAATATGATGAGTAGTGCTATTTATTATTTTATTTTAGGCAATTATTTTGATGTTGTTTCACTTTCCATATTTATCTACAGATAGAACACAAAAAAAAATAATTCCCTCAACAGAATGGACTAGGTATGGGTGTGGCGTTGTAGGATGTTTATTTGTTTCTGTCGATTTAGAGCTGTTGTGAGGTTATTATTATTTTTTTATTTTGTGTTTCTTATTTCAGATGCACCCATTTACTCCATTTCTCGACGCCCTAGATAAAGAAAGCGGGTGATTGTCACGAAAAAAATCGGACATCAATTTGTGCAAGAATGTACTCTGATTACATGAGATCCAAAAAAACAATCCATTAAAAAATAAAATAATAAATAGCACTACTCATCATGTTCAAATTCCCCTTCCAATTGAAAATAAATAAATTTTATAGGGTGAAAAGGGGAGGCGATTTAGGCTGAAAAGGCTAAAATTGCTACAAAGCTACTATTTTTTTATTTTGGTTTTCCCCGAAGGGTAAGGCAAAGGGAACTATGCCCATACAGCCATGTCAAATTGAAAAATAGATTAATGAAATGATGAAAGGTGATGATGATGAAACCTAAGCCCCCACCCTCGAAGTAGACTCCTACTCCGAACCCCAAACGAATTAACTCAAAAGTCCGCATAAACTTTCGAGTTATGAAGCGGCTTCCTGCCACGAAGCGAAAATAGGCAGATACACTTTGTTTATTGAATACTCCGATATAATAACACTCGCGAATGTCTTCCGACTAACTTAATGCGATCATTAACCACAAAACACCACTTCGTATTAATTATTTAGATTATTCAATGAAGAAAGCAACTGTCCCGTTCCCGTTTCCCGCCAAAAAGTCCCAAAGCTACTAACTTCCAAGGCAAATCAATTTAAAAAAAAGAGCTGTCATGTTCTATAAGTGCAATTTCAACAGAGGTTTTTTTTTAATGGATCATTTCCGCCTGATGCGTAGCATCCTAGCATCTCTACTTGGTCTGTGCATCTACCATAATCTACCTGAGGATTCTGTTCACACGTGTTCCTCTTCTATTCCATTTTAATTTAGTTTAAATTGATATAATAATAAAAATGGTATACAATAATAAACTTCAAGAACTAGCGCTTAAGCTGTTCAATATAGATGCTGTGAAATTTGGTGAATTTATGACGAAGATCGGCATAAAGACACCGGTGTACCTACTTGGACTTGAGGGTTATAGTCAGCTATCCGGCTGTTATGGTAAGAAATCATACCCAATTTTGTACATTATGATTACATGTGGATGGTATTCTAGTCTATTATGTATACGGTTTAAAATTGGTTACTCTTTCTAGGACTTAATATCTACATATAGCAATCTATATGAGTTCGCTGTAAAAGACAGTAAATGCGATCATCTGTGTGGAGTGCCGTACACTGCATTACCGGTCGCGACCTTGTTGAGCGTTCAAGCCACAAAGCCTATGTTGATGAGGAGAAAAGAAGCCAAGTCTTACGGTACCAAAAAAATAATAGAGGGCCATTATAGAGTTGGTCAAAAGTGCCTTATCATTGAAGATGTGATCACTTCTGGTTCCAGTGTGATGGAAACTGTAAAAGATCTGCATAATGAGGGTTTAGTATCCAATGAGGCAATTGTGATTCTCGATAGAGAACAGGGACGGAAAGAGAATCTTGAAAATAATGTCCAAGTTAAATCTCTATTTCTTTGTCTGGTTTGATTGAGATATTGTTGGCAAATAAAAAAATAGATCAATCAAGAAATAGCCACTAAAGTCCATGATTACCTGAAAGGTACTAAAGCTCCTTCAACAGGTAATTATCACAATTTAAATTTATTTAAACAAGTTGTCTAAGAAATTTATTATGTTTGCTTATTTCTTGTGATGTTTGTGGAGATTATATAATGTTAATACCTAGATAACATTAATAGCCTTCGTGTTGTGTATCAGTATTTACATAAATTTTATTTGCTTTTTCTTTTGCAGTACAACCAGTAAACCGAATGGCTTTTACATAAATATGAAGATAGATCAGAGCTAGCCACCCATTGTGAAGCAGCTATTCACCATAATGGCTTCTAAGAAAACCAATTTATGTTTGTCCGTTGACTAACAAAACAACAACACACAGTGAAAATCCTTGAAAAAGAAAAAGTTGGCGAACATATCTGCTTAGTGAAAACCCATGTGGATATTATAGAAGATTTTTCAGAGGATTTTATAAGCAGTTTGAAACAATTGGTAGCACGGCTTAACTTTTTAATACTGGAGGACTGTAAATTGTCTGATATTGGCAATACTGTTCTACAGCAATATTTAAAGGGTGTTTACAAGATTGGAGAGTGGGCAGACTGTGTGACTGTTCATTCCTTGCCTGGAGAGGGTATTCTGAAGGTTCTTAATGGATCTAGTAATGGCGTCAGTAGAGGTGTTTTCTTGGTGGCGGAAATGAGTTGTGAGGTAATTTAAACTGATTTGTTGAACCAATTTGTGTTTTCAATGTAAAATTATGATATAATGAACTTTGAAAAAGAGTAGTCTAATGTAAATTTTATGCTTTTTCAGGGAAATCTAATTACATCGGAGTACTCAGTAGCTACAGTCAAATGGCTGAAAAGTATCCAGACTTGATCACAGGGTTTGTTTGCCAAAAGAAGGATACAACCCTCCAACCCTGGCTTGATCCAGTTGACTCCCGGTGTCCAGCTGGAGAGCTCTAAGGATGACCTGGGAGAGATCTGCAATACCCCTGAGAAAGTAGTTGAGGAAAATGGGGGGATGTTATGGTGGTGGGAGGGGAATAATCACTGCTAAAAGCCCAGAAATTCAAGCCGTCATCTATAAGGATGCTCTTTGGAAATGTTACTTGAACAGAGTTTCTGGCAAAATAGAATAAAAGAATTGGCTAGATATTCTTTTATTATAAAGTTTGTAGAATTAGATTGATTGCACAGTATCATTCCTAAAAGAGTACAAAGTTTATTAGAACTAAAATAATATGAATAATTAGTACTATTTTGCAGTTTAAGTTGTGCATTTTCCTAGTGTTTTACTTGCAAGTATGTAATTGTATTATCTTGAGTATTGAAAGTTGGTGTGCAGTTGTTACAAAGTTTATAGGTATCATATTATTATGTTATGTATAATAGAAAATAATTGTAAATGTAAGCAAAATACACTTGATCCCGCTCTGGGTAGATACCTTACTTGTTGGTTTATTCCTTTAGATTATTTCAAAATACTTTATGATGTGAACCAAACAAAATCACCAGTTAGCAGTAACAAAAGGTGGGCTAAAAAACTTCTTTTACAAGCTCTTTACTGCTTTATCTCAGTTTCCACGAATATCATGGCATGCTAAATGTACTGGGAATGTGACGGAACCCACATTTTTTGTTTACATCCTTCTGATCATTATATTTGTTTCTGTCCAACCCATTAGGAAATGTAAGCATGAATTGATGTATGTATGTATTCTAAATAATCCTTTTTTATTTCAGGTGATAAATCTTTGACTTTGACGTTTGCAAGTAGTCCTAATAGCCACTGCATCCTGAATTGTAATTATGAGCCACCAATAACAAAAAAGATGTCTGTGACATGGATCCCTAATATTCTCTCAGGTATGTAAGTTAATTAAATATGAATGCAAATCTGTCTACCTATGAGTTATATATATAACAGCCTCCTTGGTCTAATGGTTCTCTAACCATAGCTCACAATCTGGAGATCCGGGTCTGATACCCAATGGGGACATAGTCAAAATCACTTTGAGGCTGTCAAGGTCCTTTGTATGGATAGGAAATTGCAGGCTTGAATCATCCAATTGTCTAAAGAAGTCAGATGATTCTGTGCTTCAGAAGGCACGTCAAGCAGTTATTCCCGGGCTATTTAGGCCAAACACCGTCACTAATCTGCAGTCGAGCAGCATATAGTATGCTTCGTACCCCCTCCAGTTGATTTAAGGGATGCCTATGCCCAGCAGTGGGACATAATAAATAGGCTATTTATGTTTGTTTCTTATTAGAATAATTATCTAAGCATTATACTTGTTTTAGATGGTGACGAATAAAGAAAGAAGAACCTACCATTGTGGTGCTGTACATACATACATAGTCACACCACCATACCAGGATGGACTGAGCCAAGCACTACCAAGAAGACCAACTGCAGCCTCTTGTGATGGACATAATGACCAGAGTGGTGACAGATAAGCAACCCATCACAAATATAAATATTTCTTTTTTCTGTGCAAGTTTTGATGTTATAAATAAAATACAATCAAAAAGTATTTGTAAAAAGTATGTTTTATTACTAGTTTAGTAGGGAACAGAAATAAAATAAATAAACAAATTTATTTTGTGTTTCTTCTACATCTGTGAGGTTTATTTGGGAACATTCACCAGTTTTTTCAGTTAAGGCCCTTGTTATCCTCCCATTGTTATGTAATCTGCTCGTTGTCACTCACAACTCCCAAATCTGAAGAGAAAACAAATATTATAAATGCTGTATACACTTCCATCTCTCTAAACTTTAATAAATCAAGACAACATGCAGTCAGTTTTTTAAGATAGATACCAGTCCGTTACCTACATACATACATAAACAGCCTATATACATCCCACTGCTGGGCACAGGCCTCCCCTCAATCAACCAGAGGGGGTATGGAGCATACTCCACCATGCTGCTCCAAAAAATAAAAACACCTCCACCAACCCGCATTGGAGTCCATTACCTAGCCCATTATAAAATACTGAAGAAGATCCCTTCCTTAGTTACTATTCTTCTTCTATCATGTGAGTTATGAGATGGATTACCAACCTCATCAACCCTGGTGTCTGGGTTATTATTGAGCCGCCAAGGGTCCGCCTAGTAAGTAGTAACCAAGACCAACAGCTTAACATGCCTTCTGAAGCACTGATCATCTTACATTTGGACAATCAGGTGTTCAGCCTGTAATGTCCTAGCAAAACAAGGAATACAAAGCAAATTTTTCTCCACCAGGATTCGAACCCGGGACCTCTGGATTGTGAGCACAACGTTCAACTACTAGACCACGGAGGCCGTTATGTGTTTAGTTACTATGACTGGCATGATAAACGGTTTCATACATAACAGGCACATTCACAAAGAGAGTCTTGACTCCGTTACTAATTACTTAAGTACCTACATAGGCATTTCATTAGATAAGTAAGCTACGTCTAGGGCCTTTAGTCTGGGACACCCGAATAGTCACAGCAGCAGGTTGATGAGGTTGGTCATTGATCTTACAAACCACATTAGAGAAAAAAACAGGATTAGCCGTTCCTCATATCTGGCCGTCCTAGGCCTGAGCCTAATCAGCTGTAAAGGAAATCCACTTACAACCAGCAACACTCACTTAAATATATTTTTAACTAGGAATATGCTTACATGTTGCCATTGCTCCAAGATGCATGAAAATTCTTCCATACTATTGTTTTATAAACATTAAAAGAGTTCATCCTCTTATTGATTTTCTTTATAATTATGTCATCCCACTTAAGGTTTCTGTCAAGTATTGCCTGAAAATTAGTAAAAAATCTGATTAATACAAGTAACTCAGATTAATATGATGTCTACAAGTTCTTCTATGACATATTTTTTCGATCACTCACCTCTTCATCACTAAATTTGTAGTGCAACTGCTCAGGAGGAAATCTAATACAATCACTCCTGTCTTCAAAACTTCGTGCTCACCTCATGCCGGACTTTCTCTACTTGGTAATTTAAGGCTTTTTACGTGTACGAATGAGTCCATATTAAAAGAGCTCAAGATCACGACGCGGCTCTCCTCAATATGCCGGAATCGTGCCCTAAGCTTCTTCGGACATATTATGCGGTCTCCGAAGCACAGTCTGGAGAAGCAGATCATCTTTGGGCAAATAGATGGCAAACGTGCGCGAGGAAGGGCGCCTACGAGGTGATCTGACATCGTGAAGAAGACGGTGGGCGGCAGCATACAGAGGGCGGTGCACGCAGCATATAGCCGTACCAAGTGGAAAACCATAACCTGTGGTCGCGATCCTCACTTCTACATATATCTTAATATATAGGATAGTTGTCTATCGATCGGCAACACTAATCGAAATTCTCGCAACCAAGGACCAAGTATTTCAATGATTCTAATACTTGGTCTTTGGTGCTGGTTTTCCCTTCGGGGGTTGGAAAAGGTCAGACAGGCGGTACCTTTTTTTTAAATTAGAATTAAATTTCAAGTTAGGGATATTAATTTAATATTATTATTTTGATAAATCATCTACCCAACGGATAGGCCTATCGATAACACGTTTTTGGCGATACTATTGATAAGCAACGATAGCATCGATACTAAAAAAAAAACTGTTAAATGAGTGGATGGGATTTTTTTTACAATACTATCGGAATTAAGGACCCTATCGATCGTACAAAACTATCGATAGTTCGATCGAAAACTATCGATAGAGCACTATCGCGGCAACACTACTATACACCATATTATTAAATTATTATGCGAGTAGAATAAAAGGAAAATTCTGTACCGTCGGCAAAGACCTTGTATAGAATATACAAGGTCTTTGACCGTCGGTGAAAAGTAATACAAGTCCAAAATTCAAGTTTTGAGAAAATCGAGTTTAAAGTTAAAAACATTCTAGCTCGCGACTTATAAGGAATAATGGAACAGAAGTTAGATGTGTCGATAGGTGATGATGGAAGGTTTCTTTTCTAATATTTAGAACCTAAACAGAAATGGTAGAGGATCAAAATAAATTACATGTATCAGTTGACACCAACTTTTATACTGTGTAAATTGATACAAGTCTAGTTATACCTTTTTACACACATAACTATACAAAAGTCATCGTTGATATATCATATTTCAATTAATAATTTTACAGTCTTATTCTACAAAAAACAAAATGTCTTGGAAGAAAGTTTATTTCATAAAGTTGTAGAAAGGCAAAATTCTATTTATTTTCTTTAAAAAGTAAAGAAACGTAACTTATATCAATTGACACAAACGATAAAGTATAACGAATTTGTGTCAAGTGGTTTAACATGACTTATTTTTTCGGTTTTATTGTGTAAAATGATACATGTTTTTACGAATTTCTAGTAATAAATACATATAAAGATGGTACACGTATATATAGTGTAAGGTGGCGATAATAAGATATTTTTGTTATGAAAACTCTCAAAACTCATAAATAACCAGTCAAAACCACCACTGCTTCTCACTACAAACACATTTTGTCCACTACACTACGCCCCTAATCAAAACCACTTTTGGTTCATTTTTGCAGTCAAAATCTTACAAATTCAATTATGATAATATTTCCACTCCTAACAAATGAAGGTAAGAGGAATCATATTAAGACTGGTCATTAGGAATGTTTCGGGCTAGCCTGGCAGTATGGCCTGAAGATAAAGGTGATGTAACTACGTACTTTTAAACCAAAATCACACAAACCGGTAAGTGTTACTTCTTTCCTGCTGAAACTATTTAAAAGATCACAACTCATTCCACAATCAAAATCCCCTAAGGTAAAGTAACATTCTATATTTCGAATTATCAAAATTCCCGGTCTAATGGGAGCCCGCAACATTGACAAAACGATAAACGGAGTCGAATCAATGTCGACGATAAGAATAGGTAGTGAAAATGAAGATCATTGGTTCACCTCCAAACCTATAGGTTACACAGGGCTATCCTCAGGGTAGGTTAGGGTAGGGGTCTGTTATGGTTAAGCTAAATGAGCTCGTTTCCGCAAAACTCTACACGTAAGCACACGTGGGGGACTTTCCGCGTATCCTCGCATATGGACCACTATTGTGTAGTGGGCAAACTTTCCACTATATCATCATCATCCTCCTGCCCTTATCTCACTCTAGGTGGGGTCGACACAACATGTATGGGCAAATGTCTCATCTTCTATCGTGTGGATTGTGAGGTGAATTACCAACCCCATCAACCCTGGTGTCAGGGTTATAACTGAGCCGCCATAGGCCCCTGACTTGACTCAATGAATACTCGAATGTCTCATATGTAATGTTATTTTAATGGGCTCAGTTTTCCGCATAAACGCAAGTGGTCCATTATGCGTGCTTTTATTGACTATGTAAGCCTACTAACTCCTTTTAGAAGCTTAAATACCTCCTGGGATTTTTACAAACTTTGTGACCTGGTTTAATTAAGGGGTTGTGCCCGTGGTGTTGCCAATTATTTATTCTAATCTAATCTATCCTACAAGATCCCACTGCTGTGCAAAGGCCTCCCCTTCCTCTTTCCATTTTTCACAGTCCTGTGCATAATTCTCTCTTATGTAATCAAAATACAGAAAAAAATATTACTGGTGGTGCTCAAGAGTTCAGAGTAGTTATTCCGTTTATAAAAATGAGGTAGCTCGACAAATTTACACCATTCAACGTGTTTGAGAAACTGGTAATCTTCTCTTGAGAAGATGTGGCAGATCCCGATGCTGCCGATGCCGAGCTGGATCCCAGTAGGACCTTAAACCCAAAAGTATGTACGATCATCTACGGCTGTGTAGGTTCAAAAATACCACTACCGGCGCTTGCATCAAAGATCTAACCAGCGTGTATTGAATGGCTTGCATATTAATTGGAGCTTGATAATATTTGGAGCCATTATTTCACGTCTACAACCTCCTTAGCAATGAAGGCAGCGTTCAATCTGCCACCGCTTAACCTGCATGTAATCAAGAAAACTATGTAAAACAGCTATGCTTCGAGCTAAGGGAAGGAGACTAACGACAGTTATGACAAATCTCAAATACCTCTTGACTAACCCTACCATGGTGATAACGACGCCATGATCAGGACCCACAACTTATTGAGGTACTGTAATTAAGTACTACAAGGTGGCTATAGCAGAAAGAGAAAAAACACGGTTTGGTCTGAAGTACTAACTTAACCTATACCCATTCGCAATGCGGATCAGGTATGGTTTGCTGTGGCTCTAGACAAAATGTCTTCCCATAGACAGGTTTATGCGGAGGTCACCCTAGGATACACACTGGTGGCGCATGGAATCGAACTTGTATGTATCATTATACACGACACGTTATTGATATCCAAGATCGTATTTTCTGAAATATTTTGATATATATTAATTTATATTACTTTTCACGAAAAAACAAATTTGGTGTTTGATGTTACAACTAAAATTATATCATTAAACACGGACCGTGAGAATTCAAGGATTGCGTGTATTTTAATATATGTTGAGTTGCATTTACTTACACCAAAATATTTAATGAAAATCTTCATTTCACTTTAATACAAGTTAAGATGAATTATGTTACACGTGTTATAACAGCATGAATCCTTCACAAACAGTACTTATATCACTGAACACAAAAATTATCACCGTATTTTATAATAGCTACATTTACGAGAATTAGACAGAAAGAAAGAGATTTTTTTGAACATGAAGTCTGTGCTAATAACTCAAAAGTGATACAACTCGAGTTGTATTACTTTTCACCGACGGTACAGAATTCTGATATCTTCTTCTATCGTACGATTGGGAGCCCCGGGTTCAAAACCCAAAAAAACACTTTGCGATCCCTAGTTTGGTTAGGACATTACAGGCTGATCACCTGATTGTCCGAAAGTAAGATGATCCGTGACTCGGAAAGCACGTTAAGCCGTTAGTCCTGGTTGGTTACTATTTACTGATGTAAGTGAGTAATTGTTACAGGAGCCATGTCAGGGTTTTTGGCGGCTCAATCGTAACCCTGACACCAGGGTATATATTTACAAGAGGAACATATCAAATATGTGTATAGTTATTTATAATAAACTTCCCACCGTATTTAAGAACATGACCAAAGCTGCTTTTAAAGTTAATTTGACAAAATGGTTGCTACAACATTGCTTTTATAGTATTAAGGAATTTCTAGATTATAAAAACTAAATTTTGACATTGTTAATTAGAGTTTTATTATTATTATTTTATTTTATGATTGATTTGTATTATATAATTATTATTTAATTGTAGATGCATGTGTAGCAACAACATAAATTTGCATGCTTACTTGTAAGCTGAAAACACGGACTACTGTATACAATTACATCTGTAAATACTGTTTTCTGGCAAATAAATTATTCTTATTCTTATTCAGGATTGATGAGGCTGGTAGGTATTTCACTTCACAAATCACACGATAAGAAGATTAAATAAAATGATAGGCAAATAAGTTAATTAGTCAAAAGTTTGTTTGATAGTTTTCGTTTCAACTGTTGGTTTTTTTATTTTATTTTAATGATGTGATAAATTTGCAATGCAATGTTTAAATTTTCAAAAATGCTGTATAATTAATTAAATGTTCGCTTTTGAAAAAATCCCACACAGATGATTTAGATTAAATAGCAAATAGACAAATTATTATTGAACACTTAACATTATTTTTCATTCCTTAATATTATTATTTGAATAATTTGATCATGTGGTCAATTTTAATTGTGTGTATATGTCATTTATTTCAAATAAATTCCTATATCAAGTCAAAACCTGTCTATTCTGTACTTATGTGCCATCCTATGCCAACTACTCGTAAATTTGTTTCCAATCCAATACTTGCAATACTTGGAAGTATGACTCCAAGTACCTAATAACACATAGTGAATTATATTCTCATTAGACTGTGCGATTATGCTCAAACACTAAAATAAACATATTTATTTACATATTGAAATATTATAATTATTGTTTTAGCATACGGAGCATATGGTGGTTTTTTTGTACCTTTTAATCAAACAATTTCGCATAGTATATCTAATATAAGTAATAGGCTTACACTACACATAAGTACTGTTTTACTTTGTTTAATTATGTTCTAACTAAATGGTATAATGTACATAGCTGTAAGTGATCTATAAATAAATAAAATAAAATAAGTATCTGTATTCTGTACTTCATGTGCCATTCTATCCCGACAGTTTTAAATCACCATGTCCAAACCATATCCTCACCGGCGTAACCTATTTCCAAATATCTATCCCAGGTTGTTTGTAGTTTGTACACTAAAAATAAATATAGTAAATAACTTCCTATATTATGTTGAATATTAAATATCTTTATTTTTGTACTTCATGTGCCGTCCCATGAAACTAGCAGTAGCACAGTATTAATCTGCTTTATCTGTTCTGCTATGCTCTCGAAGAGGTATAAATTATACATAACTATAAGCTTGTACTAGTTACTATTATTTTTCTTTTAAATAGATTTATATTCACCAAATTAGGAGTGCTAATTATGTTAGCTATTAGTTTTTATATTATATATTTGTTATTTATTTTATATTTGTTACTGTGGTGTCCCTTTCTAATAAACGTTTCTTTCTTTCTTTCTAATTTAGGGAGAGGGCATAGCGACAATAATATTACTTTAAAAAGGTGTGGCTAACCATAATTGATAGTAATAATTGAATGCTAAACTTTCCACTGAGGTGAGCGGAGACAATGGAATTCCACTTTCTATTATGATACATTTGTTTAACTTTCTCAAACATATATGATCACTGATTTAGATGGTTTGATGTACTTGCCTACTTACTTTTGGCATTTGTTTAAAAACTCTGTTGATATTCATTCATTCTTTTGATATGTTTAAACTATTATAATATATTGCAGCATACTTTTCTCAATTCTTGTCACTACCCAAAAATTATTACTGGGAGAGTAGTTAAAAAAGATGTTTGAGATTAAAGATTAATTTATTCAACATAATCGAACCACAAAAAAAAAAAGTTTTCATCTCGAGCTCCTCTGTGCTTCGGAAGGCATGTTAAGCCATTGGTCCCGGCTGCATTAGCAGTTGATAATAACCATCAATCTGCACTGGGCCCGCGTGATGGTTTATTGCCCGATCTCCCTATCACTCTGTAGGGAAGGCCCGTGCTCCAGCAGTGGGAACGTTAATGGGCTGATGATGATGATGAATCGAAAATAATTATAAAATTCCACTTCCAATTATAAAAACCAACGTCTCATTTCCACTAGTACATTATTTATTAATTATAGGTGAAGACACTGTTCATGTATTACTTTAGTTGGCGTCACAGATTCTACTCTCACACTTATGTTATTTTCGTTAATTCTTTTTATTTATTTCTTTAGTACGTATGATGTAGAGCAGCATAACCTCAACATTTGCATGATGATGAATCCTGTGTGATATTCCTTCTTGATCGTCAGAACTGAAAAGAGATTGTTAATTTGAATAACATTATCTGCATCACATATTTGAAATGTCGTTATCAAGTTAAGTAACTGGCTTTTTAAATAGCCAACATGGTTCAGTAGTTTCTTCTATTTACTAAAAAGGGTTAGTACCTATATGAGCTAATTTTGAAGATGTCACTTATCTTGTAACATTATATTATAATAATACTCATTACATACCTAAATGCTCTCAACTCATTTCGTATTCAACAAAATAATCTCAAAGTAATAGTAGTGGATATATAAATAAATTCCTCTTTATGTTACAAGTTTAGATTGTCTCAACATCTCTTGACCGTTTACTTTGTGAGGAATTTATCAGTTTTGGGCTTTTTATTCAATAAAATTAAGTTAATTATTGTATTTTATTATAGATGCGACAGAATTTGGGTTGAAGTTATTGTTATTTGTTTTGGTTTTCCCCAAAGGGTAAGGCAAAGGGAACTATGCCCATACAGCCATGTCTTACGTATTTTTTTTCTTGATGATTAATGTAAAGATGAAAGGTGATGATGATGAAACCTAAGCCCCCACCCTCGGAGTAGACTCCTACTCCGAACCCCAAACGAATTAACTCAAAAGTCCGCATAAACTAATTAAAGAAACAAAAAAAAAGTCCGAATTAAAGAAACGAATTAATAAGTAATGAAGCGGCTTGTTGGAACGAAGCGAAAATAGGTAGGTACACTTCGTTTATTAAATATTCAGATATAATAAAACTATCGCCAATGTTTTCCGACTAACTTAATGCGACCATTAAACACCATTTCGTATTAATTATTTAGATTATTCAATGAAGAAAGCAGCCGTACCGTTTCCGTTCCCGCCAAAAAGCCATATAATGTGGTCGGTTTCAACAAATAAAGCTGAGGGCACTATTGGGCCTATATTTTGTCCTTGTCTAACATTATGATAATAAAAAATTGCCTAATGTAGCTACACGGTTAACTAATTAAAACGACGCATAGCAATGGAGTTTTGTGTCTATGATACTGACCCCTGATTGGCTGATAGAATAGGTGGCCGCCATCTTGGCTTCCAATTATTTGGATGTACATTACACGGATGGGCAATCCGTGTACGGACTGATAATTCGCAGCCAATATTTCCCGACCATGGATTGTACACGCACGTATTCCGTGTACATTGTTATGTACACGGATTATCAGGTCGTACATTACGTGGATGTACATTAACCGGACTCGATTTTTGTAAACAATGACCGCCCGTTAGGTTATTTTAGTAAAACATGAATTTGTGCTTGAATTTGTAAAGTGAACCTGGTATAGTGTTAAAACTAGTGTGAAAAAGTAATCAAGATGACCGAGGATATAAAAGTTACGTTTATTATCCCAAAACATTGTCGGAGTGAGAATGATTGTTCTGAAGAAATGCAGTTGGCGTTTGTTGTAAGTTTCTCTGAGAGAAGGATACTTTTTTGTATTTTTCATACTTCCTCATATAGTTTTATATGTTAAAGAGTCATTTAAAGCTGAATATAGATATAATATGTGGAAAATACGGATTCACATAACAATGGGAGACGTAGGTATATTCTATGTACGTAGTAGGTTGTTTACGTAAACAAATTGACCTTACACAGTTTCTTTATGATTTTAGGCCTGTGAGCAACATTGTGGGGGTGGTCTACAAGCCCAATGGGTGCACGAGAGTAAATACGACCGCTTCGAGGGGCTAACCAAGAGAGATGTTTTCGTACTATCAGATTTTGAAGGAAACATTTATGAGAAGTTGAGAGCTACCAAGTGTTTGTAAGTAAGGTCTATAATACATCTAGTGAGGCCCACAACATGTATGTTGCCTTCATTAAAAAACTAATGGAAAAAATATATAGTGCATGCTGTGATGACTTGTAGTTGAACTAGTTCTTGATTCTATTGTTATGATTCTAAATTTTCATGTGATGTGTGTAGTTTCTATGTTGTTCTTTAATAAACAAAAACATGACATGTATATTATTGTCAATTTGATAAGACAGTATACAATAAATAAAAAAAAAAACATTTATTTTGAACAGTTTGGTCCACAGAATGTTACCATTGTGGTTGTGTTGTGTTGTTAATATCTATGTCCATTGTATTCCCCATTGGTATCTTTTAGTTTTTGTGTACTGAAGCATAATGTAAAGTACCTATTAGACAATTATGATGTAATAATACCTTTGCCTTTATCCCAGAACTTTTAAAAATAGATAGGACAGCTCATTCTGACTATTAAAATTTCAGACTGGTAGGCCCTCGGTGCCTATCATGCTGCCTCACAGAGGGAGCTCCCATCCCATCAGGCCCTGAGCCGGTGTTCACTGTGGCCATGCGAGGATTGGTAATCACTGCCAGTGGACTGACTAAACAGCAGAAGGTAAATAAAAAAAATATATACTGCAACATACAAGGCTTGTTATTTCTTTGGGGGAATCAGGTTGGCTGGAATGATCCAGCTGTTTCGGATATCATGCCAAATAGACACTGAGACGTCGAGGTGCGGAAATTGCTCATGAGTACCAATACCAATATAATGCAACTTTTTACCCCTAATACTAATATTATAAATATTAAAAAGTAACTCTGTTTGTCTGCTACACTTTCACCCCAAAACTACTAAACTGATTTTGATGAAATTTCGGACAGAGATAGACTTTAGGAAAGCACATAGGATAGTTGTTATTATTTATGAGTGGAATAAACATGTCGCGCGCGATAATAGTACTCCACGCGGACGGAGTCGCGGGCGGAAAGTTAGTAATCTTACAGTCAAGAGACTATAAATCAGCAAGAGCTGAAATGGCTTAATGACATTCTTACACTCGCTATTTACCCCTTATATCAATGTGTTGTGAAAGAGTTTGAGAATATATAATAGACTATCAAATAAGCTCTATAGATTTCCAGTTAGTCGACAGTTGGCAGCGAAGGAAGTTGTATATATTCGTCGCGCTGTGCGAACTTCGTTAACGTGTTTTAGGACTTAAGCGTGATATGATTAGCGCCATCTGTTGTATATGGGCGTAACTAGTTGCGCCCGCCACAAACATGATTACCCAGTGATGTTTTACTTTTATACTTGTTTAAATTAATACAAAATTATTCCTTTTCCTTCCTAGTTCTCATCTCTGCCAGTGTCTGTTAATATATATTTAATATAACATTTTCAGGAAAAAATAAAGAAGAAAGTGTTTTGGATGGGAGGTATTTACAATGCTGCGTTGACAGATGATACTACACATCTTGTATCGGACACAGTGTTGTCCGACAAATATATTGTAAGTAAATATATATTTTGGGCATTCTGAAGCTTTTTTTTTATGGCGATCAGTGACTTACTGCAGGGCAAAGGTCTCTCTTCTTTTCTTCCACAACACTATAGAACAAAGAATAATACTACATATAGAATGGTAAATCTTCACCCCGCACCAATTCGTATTGGGCGCCGAGCTTGATTTACTTTAGTCTAAATGTCCGTAGGCCATTAAGGAGTAAGGTGAGCACGAGCACTGTTTGTCTCTTACGGTAAAAATGAGATTTTTGTATGGAGTGTCTAGGGTGTTAGCCCTTTTGCTCTGGTTACATTATCGGTCATAAATTTTAATGTCACTATACATAGGTTGCATTTTGATAATCTCTGACTTTGGGAACTTGTAATTTATTGAAATAGAAAATAAGCTACCACCTTATCACCTATTACGTTGGTAGCTCCGTGGGGTGTGCGTACTTAGCTCATTTTGCAATGGATGTACCTATGACTACCCCAATTGGGTTATGCACTAGGTTCAAGATAAATCATGACATTTTCATAAGATATTTATGATTTTATTCTAAATAAAGACAGATATCTAAAACTTACGAAGAACATTTTCTTATTAATATAACTCATTTATAAATATTAATAAAAAAAAAAGGAATAAGTCCGACTTTTTATCACGTTTTTCTAAGACGTCACAGTGCGCTTTTTCATACAAATTCCATAGTAATTTCGTGTTTTGACGTTTAGTAAAAAGTAACTGATTTGAGTAGTTGGAAATTGGGTTATAGCCGTGAGCTTGTTATGTTAGAAAAAAAAACTTAAAGTGTACAATGTTGTTTTCCAGAAATCAGTAGAAAAAGGCATCCCAGTAATGTCGGAGTCGTGGGTCGACGCCGTATGGGACACGTCACTCAGTTTGAACATCAATGCTTCATCGGCAGACTTCGACATGCACCGCTTGCCTGCATTCGCCAACCTGCAAGTGACGACATCCGGTATCTCCAGGAAAGACAAGCAGATGATCATGAAGTTGGTCAATGAGCATGGTGGTAATTTCTCCGGGGCTTTCCAGAGTGAAACTACTGATGTTGTTATATTGACCAAGTGAGTATTTAAAAAAAAAAAACATAAACATTAGCTCACGACTATATTACTAATTGGGCTAGTCAGATGTACAGTCATGAGCAATATAATGTACTCACGTTAGGACTCTGTTGCACTAACACATTTGACATTTAGTGAGACTTACAGTGGAATTTGAGGAGCTCGGTGGCGCAGCGGTAAACGCGCTCGGTCTGCGATTGTTGAAGTTAAGCAACTTTCGCAAAGGCCGCCGGTCATAGAATGTGATCACAAAAAAAAAAGTTTTCATCTCGAGCTCCTCCGTGCTTCTGACGGCACGTTAAGCCGTTGGTCCCGGCTGCATTAGCAGTCGTTAATAACCATCAATCCGCACAGGGCCCGCGTGATGGTTTAAGGCCCGATCTCCCCGTCCGTCCATAGGGAAGGCCCGTGCCCCAGCAGTGGGGACGTTAATGGGCTGATGATGATGATGACAGTGCAATTTGACAAAAAACATCATATTATGGTACCAAAGTGCATGCATATTGATGCTCGTGAAGTACATAGCGAGGACTGAGCGGTAGGCTCACGATTTGGAGGTTCGAATTCCGGTGGGGCATGTAATCACGAAAATCACTTTGTGACCCCTAGTTTGATATTAATTGAAAGAAATCGAGGTTGAAGAAAATCCCATGTGGTTTTTACAATAAGGTGACTGTATGGGACATACCTAATAGTCTATCATTTATGGTTAGTCACATCTCTAGCGTGAGCAAGCCAACGCGTCTCAATGTTTGGATCCTGTAATTTAATTAACATCCTAAGTAATACAGTTCATTCAATTTTTTGTGTGGGGTTTATTACAATTTACCAGAGCTCCCTACAGTGACGTTATAGTCTTGTGGATTGGTTGTAGTTTATATTTGGTAAAATAAAATGGCGTAATATACATTCAAAATTTGCTACTTAACAGTTGTAATAATAAAATATGAAATATGTCGGATATGATAGTTTATCATTTAACGATAATTATCCAACAGTTTTTTTATTAAGATCATTTTTAAATATTTTATTTTTACAAAATAAGAATGCGTTTTTTATCTGTGTGTTACAAGACCCGAAACACGGGCGGCCATGATTGAGCTTCGTGTGACGTCACATATCACAAAATAAAAATCTATCTGTCAGGTTTGAGATTATACTATTTGACAGTTGCTTTGTTTATTGAAGTGTGACGTCTCTGGACAAAATATCACGTGACGAACCGTTTTCGCGCGAAATTTGAAATTATGAAGAAAATACGTTTTTTTTTCTATTATATAAAGCTTTTTCGAGAAAAAATATATTTTAAATATAAAATGAGCGTTTGTAATTTTTTAAATACTTATCCGAAAACTGTCAAGTAGCCAATTATAGTTTCTTTATACATTTTCAGAGAAGGAATTGGCAGCGAGAAGTATAAAGCCGCTTTAGAGTACGGCAAGGCTTGCGTGCTACCCAAATGGGTAAAAGACTCCGCCGCTAAGGGCGTAGCCCTACCATTGGCCAACTATAAAGTAGCCGGTGCGTCTACTTCTTCGCCATTGGCTGAACACCGCTTGCCTGACATGAGTAAGTTTGTTTAAATTCGTTTATTTTTAAGAACGTATAGGGCGTTATGCCAAGTTTTTTACTACTTAGGTCTTGAGAAGGTCAAGTGTGGAGACGGCGTCCAGCCTCCAGGGAAACGCAGTGTGTGTCGACCTTAAATACTGACACGTGGTTTACAAGTTAGGTGGGAACAGATATTCATACATACATACATAGCGGTCAAACACATAACCCTACTTTTTTCTTCGCCACAGTCGGGTAAGAATTGTCGATTCAAAGTGTAACTATGATACCCACTGAATGAAGATTAGATAGGTTGTTTGTTTTTTTTAAATTAATAATTATTTTTTAATATGACGCCTTTTCTTTTTTCTAGGCTTAAACTTCTCCAGAATAACAAACTTGAGGCCCCCGAGTAATTTCGTGGACGAGACAAGGTCAGCTGACGTCTCTACGATGTCTGGTCGTATGAAGGTATGATTGTCGGTAAAAAAATGTTGAAAACGTTTAGATACACCATTCGCTGATAACATATTGATAACTTAACCAGAACTTATCCGAGTTTGGAAGTGTGTTTAAATAAACGCCTCCTTTCAATCCATTTTCCAGGGTCCGCTTACCTAACCTAAAGATTTGACAGGTCGGGTTTTTTACAGAAGCGACTGCCTGTATGATCCAACCCGCGAAGGGAAATCCACCCCAGTACAGGTTAGGTCACATACCTCCGAAAATGCTTTTCTGGAGAATGTGGGTTTCTTCACGATGTTTTCCTTCATCGCTGAACATGTGATAATTATTTATGATCCAAACACGAATTCGAAAACCAATTCGGCAATCATTGGTTTAAGCCTGTGCTGAAATCGAACCTGCGACCTCAAAGTGAGAGGAAAGCGTTCTTCCAACAACACATAACGCCCCCTTTCAATTAAAAATTATATTTCAGCTATCGCAAGATTCAAAGAAGTCCGGTGACACGTCTGTTGACAAAAACGTTCTGATGGCTTTTAACAATATGGACATGAGTAGCATCAAGAAAGCTGGACCTATTTTTGATGGATTCTGTGTAAGTCTCAATTTTTCATTATGTTCGGTCACGAGCATTAATGTGTATACACTTTGGTACCATGTCACATTAACTTTTTTGACAAATAAAATTTTAATTATTTATTAAATAAAAATACATAAACAAGTACATTCCATCCAACTACAATTGTAACAACACACATATTATTAAAAACAAAACATAAAAAAGGGATAAAAAGCTATAAATAAAAAATGTCCTCCAGCTCACCACATCGAGGCAAAGTCCCCAGAATACTGGCCACGTTGCCCCTCTGCACCGCCAAACTGACCCTTTGGGCAAAATAACAAACAAAACAAATAACAAATTGAACTGTAAGTCTCACTAAATGTCAAATATGTTAGTGCGACAGAGTCCTAAAGTGGGAACATTATATTGCTCATGATTGTGCGCTCTCTCTCTCTCTTTATTTAAGAGCTGCGCTCTTGTCGGTTGTCATGACTGTTCATACACTTCGAATTCAACATGCTTCGAATGACATGTGATATTTGTATTCTGTGGCGACATTTTCGAAATACGAATAACTACTAGTTACGGTTATGAACATGTGACGCGGGAAGCTGGAGGTGCCCATAATCCAGCACTTTATACAGGTTACCTTATGTCATAGAATAAGGAATAATACTAGGAATTGTTTCACTGCGACCATGTGATCGTACAAAATGTGGTGTTATAAAAATACAGAAGTAAGTATTACAGTATCAACACGGACCCGGTAAGAGCACTGCAACTGGTATAAAGGACAAAATACTTTATTAGAACAGCAACTTTCCGCTTCCCATCAGCGACTGAGCTAGGTTTACCTCACTTAGGTCTTACTTTAGTCTTCAATCAGATGGCGTCAGACGTCACTCACAAAACGCGTGTGCGATATCGTCAATTGTGTGTTACTACGTTTCCATCCCTATCCACAGATCTGGGTGACAGGGCTGGAGGGCGTGTGCCGCGACCGCGCAGCCGCGTGCGTGTCCCGCGCGGGCGGCGTGCGGTACGACTGCCCGCACGACCGCGTCACACACATAGTGGCGGGGACCAGGGCGGCCGCAGTAGTAGCGCTGCAGGCCCTGCCTAACGTGCCTGTCTTGAGTGCTTTGTGGCTCGCGAAGAGTGTCGAAGCCGGTCGAGCCCTGGATGAGGCGGAGGTAAGTTTTTAATACTACGACTATTTCGGTAAATGATACATAATAGGAGTAAAGCCAGTCGTCAGTCTGGCGGTGATTTACAGGATATACTTCGGTGAGCATAGACACTACATGAATTAATTCCACCCACACCGTTCTATCTAAGGACAACCAGACGTCGTTGGGCACTTCATCCTTTTATTTTGGATATATATATATCCAAAATAAAAGCCACCGCTCCTTACGAAACGCTTCTCTGTAAAGTACGTAGTGTTTCCTTTTTTATGCACTTAAAATATTTCGAATACGGCTGGCTAAAATGTCGAGTACATTTTCTTTGTAGGTTATGAATTTATCAACATATCTAAACTTTCAGTTCCTAATAGACATGAAGCCACCAACCCCCAAGTCGTCAAAACCTAGTGTGGAACCAGCGTCCCCTATGAGCAAGCGCAATTTGCAGTTGTTA
The DNA here is from genome assembly GCF_024362695.1 of Pectinophora gossypiella. Taxonomy (NCBI): domain Eukaryota; kingdom Metazoa; phylum Arthropoda; class Insecta; order Lepidoptera; family Gelechiidae; genus Pectinophora; species Pectinophora gossypiella. The sequence continues at coordinate 15,059,783 of NC_065406.1, read as the reverse complement.
CGAAGCGCACCGCCCGCGCTCTTACCGCCGCCTGCGCCGGTAGAGCTGGAGCCGCCACAGGACATCGTCAACCATTACTTGAGTCGTGAGTAGCATATAAACTGAAGATATGCTTTCTATCTCTCTCCCTTCCTCTTTCTCTTTACCTCTCTGGCATAAGGAATAATACTACATATTCAACCCTTCACTCCGCACCAATTCGTAGCGGATGCATAACCTCACCCCCTCGGGGTTATACTTTAGTCTTAAATGGCCGTAAGCCGCTAAGGAGTAAGGGGGAGGGCGCGGATTGTCTATCTCGCCTGCACGTGCGCGTTAGGCGGCACACAGTAGGAATGGGTTTTTTGTAAGGAAACCAAGGGTTTGTTTCTGGCGCCCCCGATGAGCAAGCGCGATCTGCAATAATTATAAAGCCATTACTTGGCATCGTCAACCATTACTTGAGTCGTGAGTAACAGTCCCAAGTCCTAATCAAACTAGGGATCATATAGTGTTTTTTTGTTATTCGAACTCAGGATCTTCGTATTGTGACCTCAACGCTCAACCATTGGACCCCGGAAGCCGTTGGAAATTAATTAACAGTTAGTCATCTCTGTTCGGATACTTTTATAACGTGCCACTTTTTTACCAGAAAATATGCCAGAACCAGAGAGAGAAAAGACTCCGGAGCCAGCTGCGCCAAGCGTCACCGCTCGGAACGACCAAACGGAATTCACACAGGACGAGCCTACTGAGGAAGTTGAGCAGATATTCAGAGGTGAATCTCAAAAAATGTTATTGTGCTTCATGGGCTTGCTTCTCAATCGGGAAGCGTCGATTCGAACCCCGCTATCGGACTTGCACCAATGAGTTATTAATTTGTCCTAAGTGCAGTTTTCACTAACATAGTTGACTCGACCAATATAGACGGCCTAACAGAAAGCTCGGTGAGGCTTGAGTGCTTAGTTCATCTTGCGATGAATGTATTTCTAACTACCCCCATATAGTCGTGAGCTTATGTTATGGGCAACAGATCTCCATTCCGACTGATAAAGGCGACCTGTAACCAGTAGTGGAACGTGTATTCTGTTTGTGGACTTAATGTTTATTTGTCCAGGAATAAAGATAGAAGTCCAAGGTCTAGACGAAGAAGCAGTATGTGAGCTAGGCGCGGAAATAGCGGCGGCGGGCGGTTCTCTTGCTGCGGCCGGCGCCGGCGGGTCATATGTGCTGGTTCCGCTGGACTTCGACGCCGACGAGCTGCTGACTAAGGAAGCTACTGCCGTCACTGTTTTCTGGGTGGTAAGTGACACTTTAACCAACTGCACAAATCACAGCCTTTACACTTCATTCAAAAATCTTGTCTGTAATTGTGTGCGGCTTTGCCAGCGAGGTAGAGAGGCCATGCGCGTGGTCTCTCACTCGGTTCACGACCATTTGACTACAATAAGAGGTAAATCTCGGCAGCGATAAGAATAGGTTCAGGATGGAGTGTCCGTTCTTTTTAAGTAGTATTATTCTTTAGTCTATGGTAAACTTTTATGTCCTCTTCAAAACATTGGGCTATCTATGGTATTTGAGCAATACAAGAACGAATATCAAGAGTGGCACACTGATGACAAGTGGACCTGCACGGCCCATTTGGGATTGAGGACGTGATTTATTAGCGAGAAAACTGTCTTTCGAGGCAACCTGTACGGAGAATCAGGACTGTCAATTTAGAGGCCTTTGACGGTCATCGTAAAATCTCCATAATTCATAGTGTTATGAAAGAAAGTTTCGGGGTTGGAAGAAAACTGACGGAAAAGTTTTAAGGAGTTCTGCATCATAATATGGCTATAGAAGAATGTGTGCACAGTTTCTCCTTTAGGTATTGTGCAAATTATGTTTTTAACGGCAACATTCCACTTCGAGACTCTGCTGTAAAGTTAGCTCATGGCAGGTGTGGCCTTGTTATCATCATATCCATAGTTTTCACAGACTCCGCTTACCTAATCTAAGTCTGGGTTTTTTTACAGAACCGATTTCAAACCCGCGAAACGAAAAGCAGGATGAGGCGTTGTCAATCTATCACAATATTTCTACCCTCATCTTACAGAAAGATTGCCTTTGCCAACAAGAACTGCTTCCAATCCAGTACTACCACCGGCCAGTGAAACTGCCCCTGCCATTGGAGCCGCCGGCGCCTCTACACGGAGTCGTGGCCAGCCTTAGTACCTACAGTGGAGTCGAGAGAGCCTTTCTCGACGAACTCGCCAAACTGCTTGGCGCTACGTAAGTGAAATCGTGATTTATTTTACATAACACAACATAGCTCATGACTATAACCCAATTGGGGTTAGAGGTACATCCATCACAAGATGAACCAAGTACCTACCGAACCGGCTTCACCGAGCTTTCTGTTAGACCAGCGTGATAGGTGGTGAGGCGTATCGCCGTCTATAATGGTCGAGCCAACTGTGTTGATTGTGTTATTTATTTGACGTTTCCGCGAAAGTCCTGGTTTTCCCTTCGCGGATTGGAAGGTCAGATAAGATACATACTTTATAGGCATTGATATAATGACAATATAGATCGAAATTTTCGCATGGGCAGGATGACGACTTGGTTGTAACGGTGAACACGCTTGTCCCGGCTTGACAAGAGCTGCGGTTTTAACTGGAATTATACTTTATTGAGCACAAAAAACACAAAGTAAACGGCCATATTGTTCAGGCTGCAATTTCTTCCAGGCTTCCATTAGGTACGGTCACGAGCATTAATATGTATTCACTTTGGTACCATGTCACATTAACTTTTTTGACAAATTGAAATGTAAGTTTCACTAAATGTCAAATATGTTAGTGCGACAGAGTCGTAAAGTGGGTACATTATATTGCTCATGACTGTACAGAACAAATATAAGACATAAGCAGTGACTTCTGTAAAATCCGGACCTGTTAAATCTTCAGGTTAGGTAAACGGACGCTATGAAAACGAGATGACGCTAGGGAGATGATGATGTTTCTGTTTCTTCCAGCACCCAACTGCGTTTCTGCCGGCGCAACACTGCGAATGCGCTAGCATCGACGCATCTCATCTGTCCATCCCCTGTGGGCGACAAGTACACAGGCGCTTTGAAGTGGGGCCTGCCAGCTGTGACGGCTGACTGGCTGATGGAATGTGCCAACTCTGGCCGCAGGGTCAGCGAGAGGCCGTATCTGGTGGGTGATACTAAAGGTGAGTTGCTTCCATCGATTTGCCCAAATTTATATCATGAAATAGTGGGCTAAATCACGAAATGCCGCCACGTCACGATCTGGTCAGAGATCGACAGAGTTTTACGACATTGTACATTGATGTCAAAGATGTGTTGCTGTTGCAGTTTCTTCACATTTCTCCTTAGCCATAATACCTTGCGAAATGACGTAGGTTCAATTGACCGTCAACAAGTTTTTCCATGATAATTACGTTGAATAAATGATTATGATTTCTGATCTATATCAGGAGCCTCTGGCGCATAGCGGTTCAACATTGACACTGACACCAGGCACCAGAGTTGAAGGGAATCTTTACTCCCACTAGTTTTGTTGCACGGTTCCGTTTACAGAACTACTGTTTTTTTTTTGTCCCATTAGTTCTGCTAATCAGTCGGTCACCTCGCAACCCACGAGAGAAGAATTGTATAATTGTATGTTTCTCCCAACAGCGCCCCCATCGCCAGAACCGCACCCAATAGAAGAAGTGCCTCTAGAGTCGACCCTTGTAGCTGTAGAGGAGCCCGCCCCCGCGCCTGACAAGGAGAATACCATGCTTCCCCCCGCCGGCCCCGCGGTGCCCCGGCGCGGCTCCATACCCAGCAGGGAACAGACGCCTAAAGCTCTTAAAAGTGGTGAGATTCTTTAAACTTAACCACCCAGGCACATACAAAACCCACATTATTACGTAAGCCGCCTTGCCACGTAAGTGCGAGCCAGATAGAAAGTCCGCGCGCTCCCTTACTCCTTAACGGCTTAAATAGACTGAAGCGGCTCTGTATCGGGAGGTGAAGTAAATCAACCTCGTTCCAAGTACGTATCGGTGCGGGGTGGAGAGTATGTCTTCTATGCCATGGTTTATTTCATGCTATATTTATCTTTGACGTAGGAAACTATCCAATTATTACATTACTTTTTGGGACGCGGACATTCAATCTTATTCTTGTATATAATTATGCCAGCCACAACGAGAAAGTCTTACACGTAATTAGAGTTTCATTTCATTGGCGCGCTTTTTAGGTCAAATTCCAAGCTTTATAGAAGAGGTGGATTCAATAACGATTGGTACTCATGATTCAGATGGTGACAACGAGATGTCGCCGGCGTCTCGTTACATAGCGATGGCTCGACAAGGGCTATTGGGTGGCGACACGCAGGAGACTCCCAAACGGATACAGGACCTCAAAGACGACGCTAGACAAGGTAACATTTTCTATTTATTTTTCTTCTTGCAACTGCCTCTGTAGTTAGAGAGTTAGGCTTTCGAGGTCCAAGTTCAATGCCCGATGGGGAAATTGTCTTTTGTTCGGTAAGGACATGGCTGAATAGCAAGATTGTCCAAAAACGTAAGATTATTTCATGCTCCGAAAGGCACGTTGAGCCGTTTGTCGCGTCTACTAGCCGCACATTACTTCTCTAATTTTCTTGGTCGATATCAATCAAGAAGCGCTACTGATCTACGGACTCCTTTAAACAACATACAGACATAAACTCACTTCTGTAATCCCTGCATCCCATCAGGGATTAGTAATCAAAAACAACTTGCAGCTACTGTTGATACGAAGTCCTAAGATAGATATCATGAACTTTATGGTAACAAGAGATAAGCCTATCGCCCGTCATGTCAGAATCAATGCCTCTGTCTGATTTTACGACATTCACGAGAAGAGAAGCAGCTGAACGTGTTTTTATTCGCTCCTAGTTCAGCATAGAATCGTGTTTACTCCTATCGTGGTTGCGAGGTGGAGGACCAACGTCAGCAACCCTGGTGTCACACTTGCTACAGTTGGTAGGTTTACTTATTTGAAATAACTTAATTTTTTGAACATTCTTGAAGATGGAGAATGCGGCTTACGTACCCCGCCTTTGGACGATGCTCTCTCCACTCCCAACTTGCGAGGGCTCAGTCCGACTACCAGGAGACGAATACAGGCTGTGCGCCGAGGAGAGATGCCTTCTGACCCTATACGGACTCCCAACGACCCTTGTAAGTTATAGTTTTTTATATATGACCCGTACCAAATAAACGTCAAACCACATAAATGTCGGCACGCTAAAGCATGTTGTAGTTCGCGTACGCATGCGGTCGCTTTCTCTCGCTCTAGCAAATGACAGTACTAAGTAACAGAAAGGAATGGAAGTATAGGAAAGTGTTTCTTTATTTATTGGGGGGGGGGGGGGGGGGAACTAGCAGACTTAAAACGTACCTTAATACAATACAAAAACTCTTTATTGCACTTGAATCACATCATCATCTTTATCTGTGATTGTACTGATTCCAACCTAGGGACATACCACAAAAAATACTTTGTGATCCCTAGTTTGGCAGTTACAGGCTGAACACCTGATTGTCCGAAAGTAAGATGATCCGTGTTTCGGAAGGCACGTTAAGCCGTTGGTCCCGGTTACTACTTACTGATGTAAGTAAGTAGTCGTTACATGAGCCATGTCAGGTGCCTCAATAGTAACCCTGACACTAGGGTTCATGGGGTTGGTAATCCATCTCACAACCCACACGATAGAAGAATTGATATTATTTTCTCTCTCTCTCTCTCTCTCTCTCTCATATATCACTTACTCGTTAACTTATAATCTGTATTTGCACAACAGTTGAAAAGATTCCCACCCCGGATAGTGCGTTCGGTGCGGCGCTTCGCCCTGGGTCGGGCCGTATGTCGCCCGAGGCCCGCAAGCGACTGTGGAAAGTCGTCAACGATCTGCCCTCTAAACAACCGGAGATCGTCAAAGATAAACATACGGTAAATATAATCTTACAATGGTGCTGATTCCAGTAAACATCATCTTATACCTGTCACTTTCTTATCCGCCGAAAAGGAAAGGGACGGGTAATCGACAGGCATAAAATTTATGGAACACACGTCAATTTTATACAGAAATTTAAACAAACCTCTCAAAATTTTACATTGGTCATAGGATAAAGGTGGGTCTACCAAAGCTAATGGGCGTGACGGACGTCATGGTTCAGTGGCTGAGCGTTAGGCTCACTGTCTAGAGGTTCTGGGTTTGAATCCCCGTGGGGATATCAAATACAAATATCACGAAAACCACTTTATGATTCCTAGTTTGGTGAAGGTATTAGAGGCTGATCATCTGATTGCCTTACATAAGAAATAATAAATGTAATTAAAACACATAATACCGGGTTCTTACCGCGTTAATCAGGGATATGAGACTCCCGATATTTTAACAATGTTGCAAGTGCCATCATTACGGGACGACTGATGAAATTGGAGTGGAGTTGGTAGATCCATAATTTTCTAAAGGCAAACATATCTGTCTACCCTCTTTCTTTGCCGCTAGTTTCTACATTTGATATCGGAATGTCCGGAACCATCTGAACTCGCATCAAACTCACTACGACAACCCGCACTCACTGTCTGTGTAACCGCGTAAACCTCAAACAATGAGTAATAAATGTTCCTTTAATTGTCATAGCCGCTGTCAGAAATCCGCAACAGATTCCTAGCTCAGTTCAACAGCGATGCGCCGACGCCGCCGTCTGAGCATCATGTAGCTCCAAGAAAACTTCATTTACAGGTGCGTTTTATGATAAAAATCTATTGTTTATAGAAATAGATATACTCTTAAGTCACTACTCAACGACCACCACCTCCTCCGTGGTAACGACCTCCGTGGTCCAGTGGTAGAGCGGGCTCACGATCCGGAGGACTCGGGTTCGACTCCCGGTGGGGACAAATCACAAAAATTACTTTGTGGTGCCTAATTTGGTTAGGACATTGCTGGCTGATTACCAGATTGTCCGAAAGTAAAATGATCCGTGCTTCGCAAGGCACGTTAAGCCGTTGGTCCCGGTTACTACTTACTGATTAAAAGTAAGTAGTCGTTACATGGGCCATGTCAGAGGCCTTTGGCGGCTCAATAGTAAGCCTGACACCAGGGTTGATGAGGTTGGTACTCCACCTCACACCCACACGATAGAAGAAGAGTCACTACTCTTACTCCCTCTCTATTCTCGCTCTGTCTTCTTTTTTACGCTTTATATTAAGTTTGTTAAAGTAATATTGTAATAATAATTGGAAATGTCCTTAGAAAAGATTCGGTACGATCTATTCTGAACCGGCGTGCGTGTATGAAACGATTAATGAATGTGGAGGAATCAAGAGAAGTGTGTCAGGACCGTAGCAAATGGAATTCCATAGTCTCTGCTTACCCTGGTGGGAAATAGACATGACGTTATGTATGTATGTATAATAATAATTGTTAAAAAGAAAACGATTTCTTTTGTAGGATCAAGAGGAAACTCCGCCAGCGAAAATGCCGAAATTATCTGCAGATCAGGTAACAATCATTACTGTTATGATGATGATATGATAAACATACTTCGTATTTCACCGAAACAGTGTTACTTATTTCACCGATAAGAGTTAACATAACACACACACTATCATGTTTCTTCAAAAAGACAGTTGCTATAAGGTTAGAATATTGAAGAAAGCTTGAAACCCTCGACTTCTGTGAAGTGCTCAGAAGGAGAATCCGACATAGATAGAAAACATAACATAAATTCGCGACTGTATCCCAACTGGATTAGTCAGGTACAATCCATCTTAAGATGAACTAAGTACCTACACCCCACCGAGTTTTCTGTTAGATCAACGCGCCATATCGGCATCTATAATGGTCGAGTCAACTGTGTTAGTGAAAAATGCACTTAAGATAAATTAATAACTCATTGGTGAAATCCAGTACCGGGATTCGAACCGGCGTTCCACGTTTGTGAAGCAAGCGGGTTTACCACAAGACCACAGTGACTATGATAATCTGAATTATAACTTATTTAATTCTTCAGAGCGCAGGAACGGCCTCACCAAAAACTCCAAAGACTTCAGCCAACGAAAGCACCAAAAGCGCTTCAAGCGCTTCGAGCGCTTCCAGCACTCTCCCTCCAGCGGTGGACGCACAGTTGCAGCGGCTTAGCGCAGCGCTGAGTGAGATGAGCGGGCAGAGGACACGACGGTCTACTGTCACTAGGGATTCTATCACTAGGCCTATTGGTAAGAATAAGATTCCCATTGACATTCAGAATTTACCTTTGAACAGTTTTAAGACAGTAATTAAACAGAAGATATCATTGCATGGGATTAGCTGTCTGGAAACTGATATTAGGCAGCCAAATTACTAAATTGTATAACAGTATTTAAAAAAAAGAACGTCTAGGGCCCAGTGCCGAGGTTTTTCTTGCAGCTTCTTTTCCCCGGCTATACAGGTTGTGAGAAGCTGCAGTAGTTTTACGGGGATGAGACGTTCCTTATGTAAAAAAGGGCGACTCAAAGAGTAAGTATGTTGTTTACTGATTAAAGATATTTTGTACCTATTGTTAGAATATCAGTCATGGTAGAAAGAATAATATATCGCCAAATAATAACACATATTATAAAGACATAAACAGCTTTTCTCTCTCGTTCGCACTTATGCGTTGGACGGCACACGGTGAAAATGAGATTTGTGTGTAGTGTCCGGTATGTTGCTATGGGCTGTACTTTGAATCAATAAAATCGCCTCAGAACAATGGGGTTACAAATGCACATACATACAGAAACATACATAAACTCACGCCTATTTCCCACCGGGGCAGAGACTATGGAATTCCATTTGCTTCGATCCTGACACACTTGTCTTGCTTCCTCCACGTTCATCAATCGTTTCATACACGCACGCCGGTTCAGAGTATATCGTACTAAACCTGTTCTAAGGACATGTCCAATTTGGCAAATGTACGTCCTTCTAGGTCTTCCTCTGCCAGCCCTACCATCAATCTTAGCTTTATATACCGTTAAAAAGGCCACATTGAAGCAATTCGTCTAATAAAGCATTATTGATATTTGACATTGTGCTCTTTTATATGTACAAATATCAAATTACTTTTAAAATGGGTGGCTTCAATAGGGCGTTTTTAGACTGCCATTTTTATAAAAGGTATATCTATTCTCAGGTCCGGAAACGGAGCCAGGTCCAGAATCCCAGCCCAACACAGTGGGTTGGGACGACACCACGCCTCACCAGCCGGCATCCGACCCGCTGCCCACTCCGCAAATTAAACGGTTCATGCTCTCATCAAACGTGGATGTGAGTATTCTTTGTCGCACGAGCGCTGTGTCGCAGGTTCTAAGTTGGTTTACAGTAAATAACCTAGTTCTAAATGCTAAGAAAACGAAGTGTATTAAATTTGTTCTACCAAACGTAAAGAAAGTAAATAATAACATTAAAATTAACGACGAGAAACTAGATTTTGTTGAACACACAGTTTTCTTAGGAATTACTGTAGATTCAAAACTTCAATGGGGCCCACATATTGTATCACTAGCGGGCAAGCTAAGTTCAGCAGCATATGCCGTCAGAAGGATCCGACAACTCACAGATGTACCCACTGCTAGACTTGTCTACTTCAGCTACTTCCACAGCATAATGTCTTACGGTATTTTGCTGTGGGGTCGAGCCGCTGATGTAGAAACTATTTTCATCATTCAAAAAAGAGCAGTTCGCGCTATTTATAAGCTGCGTTGTCGGGACTCTTTGAGGGAGCTGTTTAAAGAAATAAATATACTGACGGTCGCAAGTCAATATATATATGAAAACATTATGTATGTACGTAAAAACTTATCTCTCCTTCCGAGAAACTGTGAAAGGCATACTTACAATACAAGAAATAAACATAAAATTGCTATTCAAAATTCTAGATTAAGTAAATTAAATTCATCTTTTTTGGGGTTATGTATACGTTTTTACAATAAAATACCAGATAATATTTTAAATTTGTCAGAAAATAAATTTAAAGCTCACGTGAAGCTTACTTTATGTAAAAAAGCTTATTATAAGATTAATGACTACCTAAATGATAAAAATGTCTGGTATTGAATGTGTTCCTCTAGTTATTAAATAACTTGTAATGTATATCCTCATTGGTTTTTAAAAGATGTGTTGCTGTTGCAGTTTCTTGTCATTTCTTCTCCTCAGCCATAACACCTTGCGAAATGACGTAAATTCAAAAATGTTACATTGACCTTCAACAAGTTTATCCATGATAATTACGTTGAATAAATGATTCTGATTTCTGATTTCTGATTTCTGATTTCTTTCTCTCTTTAGAAAGAAATTGCGGTACGAACACGTGACGTCACTCACACACAGATGCACGTGTACGATAATGTCAAATACAAATACAAAAATATTTATTCGTGAATGTTGCGTGTTACAAGATATTACAGTGTTGTCATCGGTCTCAGCACATTCAGCCAAGAATTGGCATACAAATTTAAAATTGAATTTGACAATAATTAAATAATTTTTATATGTATATATGTGTGTGTGTGCATTTTGACGTATTGTAGTGTGGGTTTTTGGTTTGACTGTGTTATATATTTTATTAACATTGTATAATTTATAAAACTTAAATAATAACATTAAAAGTGTAAAACTGTAGGTGATGGAATATAAGAAAAAAATAAAATTTAAACTCAATAATAATAATTCCTAAATGTCATGCAGAATAAAATATAATATCAATAATATCAATCATTAATTTCAATTAATAATTAAAAGTAACCAATAAAAAAAACACATTAAAAAAAAACAAAACAATAATATCTTATCAAAAAATCAATGTGTAGTGTCTGTGTAAAACGAGGTGTTTTGTATGATGTGTCCGGGGATCGAACCGGCGCTCCCCGTTGTCATTACAGGATGTTCACACTTGTGTCTTTTTGATTCCAGAACAGAGAAGAGATAATAGAAATGATCCAGCACTTAGGCGGTGACGTGTGCGAAGGAACCGAACTGGATTTAGAAGCGAGCCATTTGCTATGTTGCGCGCCGGGGCGCAGTGAGAAGATGCTTGGCTCCGTGGCTGCGGGGCGATGGGTGCTACATCCAGCTTATATTGTTAGAAGTCGCGCCGCCGGACATTTCCTTGACGTATGTATTGCGCAAACAACACTCGCCCCTATCCCTTTTGGCCTCCACAGGTCAACTAGTGCATCGTTAGGATTCCAAGCTACTTGAATTCAATGCAAGTATGGTAAAAACCATCCAAGAATGGCATAAAACGTAACGTGATTAGAATGTGAGCAGGATAGAGATTGAAGAAATAGAGATGTAAATTGGTATGAATTGGTCAAAATCAAATGAAATATACTTTATTGCACAGAACTTAATTTCAACAATCAGACATAACACATGAATACAGTATATTTTGGGCGGCCTTATTGCTTTAGAGCAATTATTTATTGGTTTGTAGTAATTATTATATAAGTATTGTTGGGGCAACTTCGTTAGCGCGTTTCAGGATAAGCGCCATCTATCTTGTATAGGTGGAACTAGTTAGTCAACTAGTTGGTACCATACATACATACATACATAAACGGCCTATATACGTCCCACTGCTCGGCACAGGCCTCCCCTCAATCAACCGGAGGGGGTACGGAGCATACTCCACCACGCTGCTCCAATGCGGGTTGGTGGAGGTGTTTTTACTGCTAATAGCCGGGACCAACGGCTTAACGTGCCCTCCGAAGCACGGAATCATCTTACTTTTTCGGACAATCAGGTGATTCAAGCCTGAAAAGTCCTTACCAAACAAAGGACAGTCTCACAAAGTGATTTTGACAATGTCCCCATCGGGAATCGAACCCGGACCTCCGGATCGTGAGCCTAACGCTCTAACCACTAGACCACGGAGGCTGTTAGTTGGTACCGCCACATGCTAATAGAAACACATTTTCTAGGAAGAAGAATACGAGTGGGGTAATCCAAAGGCATTCTTGAACGCGTTTCAGGACCGATAAGCGCCATCTATCTTGTATAGGTGGAATTAGTTAGTCAACTAGTTGGAACGCCACGTGCTAATAGAAACACATTTTCTAGGAAAAATAATACGAATGGTATAATCCAAAGGCACTCGTGAACGCGTTTCAGGACCGATAAGCGCCATCTATCTTGTATAGGTGGAACTAGTTAGTGAACTAGTTGACGCCGCCACATGCTAATAGAAACACATTTTCCAGGAAGAAGAATACGAGTGGGGTAATCCAAAGGCAACATGCTTACCTCCGTTGTCGGGCGCAGAGCGCACACTAGCACGCGCCGCGCACCGGTGGCGGGCCGCGCGGGCCGCGGGGCAGGCCGGGCCCTTCGCCGGGGTCGTGGCCCTGCTGCACGTGCCGCCTGCACGGAAGAGGCTGTTGGCGAGACTCGTCACCGCCGGGGATGGCCTTGCACCCGATGACGAGTGAGTACCTTTGTTATACCATAATAATATTATAATACACAGGCAAGATAACTCTCCGCGCTGTACCAATTCGTATCGGGCGTCGACCTAGATTTACCTCAGTCCCCCTGTGTCTTTAAAGAGAAGGGGGACTGTCTGTCTCGAGTTACGCGGTAACAAGGCACACGAATTTACACGACAAGAAAACTTGTATGGAGTGTAGTAGTGGATTATTCCGGTTATTGCTGGTATAGATAGTTACAAAAGGTTATTTTAAGACCATACACTTAAAGAACCTATGACTATAATTTATGTTTTAAAGAAAGGTCAAAGTGTTAAAAAGGCCACATCAAAGCAATTCATCTAGAAAAGCAATATTGCTATTTGACATTTTGTTTGCAATGCACACTTGCTTTCATATGCGCAAATATCAAAATACAATATTGCTTTTCTAGATGAATTGCTTCGATGTGGTCGTTTTAACCTCCCTGGTCAAGAGTACTGTAAACCTGGTCAGGATCATAGTAAATGGAATGCGTTGCTCTCTGTCTATACCGACGGGAAATAGGCATGACTGTGACCGTGACGATGATACGTATATATGTAAATAGCCTATATACGTCCCACTGTTGAGCACAGGTCACCCCTCCCCCAATCTTCCCCCCCCCCAATCAACCGTAGATGTTTAGAGCACACTTTATAATAGTTTTTCTTTTGTCTTCCTTCACAGGCCTCCGTACATGAACGAGGACATAACAGTTTGCTTCGCGGACGTGAAGCGGTGTCCGCTATCGTCGCGCGACACTAGCTGGCTAATAAGCCGACGAGTGCCCGTCTGTGCGCCCGTGCTACTCAGCGCGTATCTCACCGACGATACTGCGCCCGACCCACATACTCACTGCCTGCCTGACTTTAGACCTACATAGTCTAATAATAAGACCCTAGGTGACAACCACTAAAATCGACTATAACGTAGAGGTCAGAAGAACTAAGCACCCACGCCTCACCGAGCTTTCTGTTAGACCAACGTGATAGGTGTTGAGCCGTATCGCCGTCTATAATGATATACGTGGGTTTATAATGATTATATATGTGACTTAACCTGTATGGGGCTGGTTCTTCCTTTGCGGGTTGAAAGGTTAGACAGGCAGTCGCTTCTGTAAAAACCGAACCTGTCAAATCTTTCTTCAGGTTAGGTAAGCGGGCCCTGTGAAAACGGGATAACGTTAGGGAGATGATGAGGAGTGGGTGTATGTATTATATACCTCTGGCTACCCCTGAAATGTATCATATATTATACAAAGCGATTAAATGAATGACCACACACACCATACATCTATGCATCTTCGTCAATGCATTTTTAGTGCGAGATTGAAATAGCCAACGAACTATAATACTCAACTCCAATGCCAGTTAAGCCGCCTGCACCAATCGGGGTCTGATTGTTTTCAGATTTTTTGATTATTTTCAGGCAACTTAGCCTATAGATGATTAGTAACAATTTTAATTTACGTACTATGTTAGTAAACAGCCTTATTAAATTATTATTTTATAGATCCTGTAAATATGTTTAGCCAGTAATAAAAATGTAGAGAATTGTTATCTGCTACGTTTGATTACTTTTTAATTATCGATTATAACAAGAATAACAAAGGCAATCTCGTTATGAACGTGATAATAATTTATGTTTTATACATAAATTCGAAAACTAATTCGGCTGGCCCGACACGACAATGTTGTCAACTGTTGCTGTAAAAATCTTACATTTTTGATTTGTTGAAAATAATAAACCTTCTATTCCTGTATGGTAATGTTTTTATTAACCATTATTTTATAATAATCTTAGGCTGAGTTTCCATCGACGCGGAGCTGGGCGGAGCGCAGCGGAGATGTGCAGGAGTCGACCAATCACCGTGAGGGAGAGAGTGACAGAGCGTCTTCGTTTTTCGCTCTCTCGAACGCTGCGGTTGGTCAAATCCGCACATCTCCGCTCTTCTCCGCGTCAGTGGAATCCCGGCCTTAAGGGTGCTAGGACCCTAGCCAGTTTTAATCCGTTACCTAGATGGCGTACGCATAGCGCATTCAGTGTAAACATAAATAAATTAGTATTTTTCTCATTATTTATGAGGCTTCAGTTTCTTTTTGCGACAAGAGGTAAAATAATAATGTATTTTCTTTAAATTATTGATTGCAAGTCGCTGAATGAGGGAAATCGGTATCGGGGTTCTGAAGTGTTTGTTGTCGCGAGCTGATTGGCCGCCTCTGGGTAGAGTAAACGGGTCGTCAAAACGAACTTCACGGCCCACTAGTTTAAAGAGATACTCTATGCAGCCATGAAATAATAATTAATGGTATCTTAGGATAATTAGATGTAGGATAGTTAATTTCTATTATTTATTTTTGTCTTCCCTTTATTTTATGTTATCAATATTTTTTTAATATTGTTACATTTTATTTGTTGTTTTTAATAATGAGGGAAATTGTTCATGTGCAAGTGGGCCGGTGTGGCAACCAGATTGGTGGAAAAGTAAGTGTGTACAATTTACTTGTAATCGTAAAAAAGAAGTAAAAAGTTCCTTCCACATGACCCTCAACGAAGACAATGCTCATATAATGTATCATGTCTATATGTACCATATATAATCTACTAAGATATTTCCTAATGTCTAAAGCTCTGGTTATAAGCACAAATTCTTATTAATTTCATAACCTAACCTAACCATAACCCGATATAAGTATATACTTATTTAGCTCTTTGCCGTCTTTGACTTAAATGGTATATAATTACGTACGTCACAAAGCGGCAGAAGTGTATTTCAAAGATTTAGAAAGAAAAGCTCCATCTTTGAACAACATTATTCACTTCCAGATCACACTTGAAACTGGCTCACTTTTGACAACAAGTCTGTGTTCTAATTCCGTTCTCTTTACAGTTCTGGGAAGTAATATCCGACGAACACGGCATAGATCCCAACGGGGCCTACAGCGGCGACTCGGACCTGCAACTTGAACGCATCAACGTCTACTACAACGACGGTGCTAAGTCCACTTACGTTCCTCGAAGTGTACTGGTTGATCTAGAACCAGGAGTTCTAGACTCTCTTCGAAGTGGTCCGTACGGGACGCTTTTTAGACCAGATAACACTGTCTGCGGATACTCAGGAGCCGGCAACAACTGGGCCAAAGGACACTTCACTGAAGGAGCCGATATTCTAGAAACTGTTCTGGATGTTGTAAGAAAAGAAGCAGAAGGCTGCGACTGCCTCCAAGGATTCCAACTCGTACACTCCATCGGAGGCGGCACAGGTTCAGGATTGGGAACGCTACTACTCGCCAACTTACGGGAAGAATACCCCGACAGGATCCTGGTATCCTTCTCAATAGTACCCAGTCCAAAAGTATCGGATACTGTGGTGGAGCCATACAACGCTACGCTGTCAATAAATCAGCTGATAGAAAATTCTGATCACACTTACTGCATAGATAACGAGGCGTTGTACGACATATGCTTCAGGACTTTGAAGCTGAAGACGCCGACGTACGGGGACCTGAACCACCTGGTGTCGGCGACGATGTCGGGTGTGACGACGTGCCTGCGGTTCCCGGGCCAGCTGAACGCGGACCTGCGCAAGCTGGCGGTGAATATGGTGCCGTTCCCGCGGCTGCACTTCTTCATGCCGGGGTTCGCGCCGCTCACGTCGCGCGGCAGCCAGCAGTACCGCGCGCTCACCGTGCCGGAGCTCACGCAGCAGATGTTTGATGCCAAGAACATGATGGCTGCCTGCGACCCTCGCCACGGCCGCTACCTCACCGTCGCCGCCGTCTTCCGTGGCCGCATGTCCATGAAGGAAGTGGACGAACAGATGCTCAACATACAAAAGAAAAATAAAGCCTTCTTCGTAGAATGGATCCCAAATAACGTGAAGACTGCCGTGTGTGACATACCGCCTCGTGGTTTGAAAATGTCGGCAACGTTTATTGGTAATACGACAGCTATTCAGGAATTGTTCAAACGGATTGCGGAACAGTATTCGGCGATGTTTAGACGGAAAGCCTTTCTTCATTGGTATACGGGAGAAGGTATGGACGAGGCGGACTTCACTGAGGCTGACAACAATTTGAGTGACCTGGTGTCGGAATACCAGCAGTACCAAGACGCTGCGGCGGGAGGCGAAGAAGAATATGGCGAAGAGATGGTGGCACAAGGTGACAGTGACGAATAGTAGTCGTGTTTTTATTTATTAAATTATTCAATAAATTGCTTGTGAATTTGAAGTATTTTCATTTATGACGAGCATTTCCTCCTGACTTATGGAGGACATAGGCGTCGGACCTTGGAGGGCAAGTTATAAGAAGCAGTCTCACTAGTAACTTCAAGGGTAAGGGTTAAAATAGCTTGCCCCTAATAATGAGGTCACTAGCGCGTCATTGGATTCAGAACTACTTGCCCGACGTTTTGGCTAGCGGGTGACCTCTGTCGGAGAAACAGCTTGCAAGGAACCTCAATATTTATAGCTTGTGTGTAGATAAACTAGCAGCAGTACTTCAAATTAAAAATAATAAACATGAACGTTAGTTTCTTAACGATTTTATTTGTAACACATGCATGAGTATACAAATAAACAATATGTAACAAAAACGGTACACCTACACTAAACAACGGACAATAAACAAATAGACATCACAATACACTGGACAAACATTTACTCCTCTTCGACTTCCTCGTCAAACTCCCCCTCATCGTCTGCTGTGGCGTCCTGGTACTGTTGGTACTCAGAAACTAGATCGTTCATGTTGCTTTCTGCTTCAGTGAACTCCATTTCGTCCATACCTTCCCCAGTATACCAATGCAGGAACGCCTTTCGTCTGAACATTGCCGTAAACTGCTCAGATATTCTCTTGAACAGCTCTTGGATTGCCGTAGTGTTTCCGATAAATGTTGCAGACATCTTCAGACCTCGCGGAGGAATATCGCACACAGCGGTCTTCACATTATTTGGAATCCATTCAACGAAATAGCTGCTGTTCTTGTTCTGAATGTTGAGCATTTGTTCATCCACTTCCTTCATGGACATGCGGCCGCGGAAGACGGCGGCGACGGTGAGATAGCGGCCGTGGCGAGGGTCGCAGGCGGCCATCATGTTCTTGGCGTCGAACATCTGCTGCGTGAGCTCCGGCACGGTGAGCGCGCGGTACTGCTGGCTGCCGCGCGACGTGAGCGGTGCGAACCCCGGCATGAAGAAGTGCAGCCGCGGGAACGGCACCATGTTCACCGCCAGCTTGCGCAGGTCCGCGTTCAGCTGCCCCGGGAACCGCAGGCACGTCGTCACGCCCGACATCGTCGCCGACACCAGATGGTTCAGGTCCCCGTATGTCGGCGTTGTCAGTTTCAATGTTCGGAAGCAGATATCGTACAGAGCTTCATTGTCAATGCAATACGTCTCGTCGGTGTTTTCGACCAATTGGTGCACCGACAGCGTCGCGTTATACGGCTCCACCACCGTGTCGGATACTTTCGGGCTGGGAACGACGGAGAACGTATTCATGATGCGGTCGGGGTACTCTTCTCGGATCTTCGAGATGAGCAGCGTTCCCATTCCAGATCCTGTGCCGCCGCCAAGGGAATGCGTCAATTGGAAGCCTTGCAGGCAATCGCAGCCCTCCGCTTCCTTTCTGACGACATCAAGAACGGAGTCAACGAGCTCCGCTCCTTCGGTGTAGTGTCCTTTGGCCCAGTTGTTGCCCGCTCCGGACTGTCCGAATACGAAGTTGTCCGGGCGGAAGATCTGTCCGAAGGGGCCGGAGCGGACGGAGTCCATGGTGCCGGGCTCGAGGTCGACCAGCACGGCGCGCGGCACGTACTTGCCGCCGGATGCTTCGTTGTAGTACACATTGATGCGCTCTACTTGCAGATCGGAGTCTCCTTGGTAGGCGCCGGTTGGGTCGATTCCGTGCTCATCCGAAATCACCTCCCAGAACTGTGGACAAGCGATAGATATCATGAGTCATTTGGCTAATTTAAATGGAAATAATATTTGGGACATCGGTGGTATTTTTTTGCAAAGGGATTTTCCGATGGTAAGCAATTACCGTCGCCCATAGAGACCCGCAACACCAGGGGTCACAAGTCCGTTGGTCTTTCAGACGCTCGTTTTTTGAAGGTTTGAAGATCGTACAAGGTTAAAGTTTCACGGTTTTCTCCAAGTGTCAATCTACGCACGATAGAAATGGGGTTTCATATTACTACTACAGTAGAAGTAGTCTTTGATAGTAATCAAAGGAACTTAAGGTATACGATAGATACAAACACTGATCGTGCCTTACCTTAGCTCCAATCTGGTTTCCGCATTGCCCGGCCTGGATGTGGACGATTTCCCTCATTTTGGTGTTTCACGAAAAATTTATCGCCTAAAAACTAGATAGTTACAATTTCACAGCCGTAAATGCATATAAAAATAAAATAAAACTATAAAAATTTACTAATGCAGATCACTGCACGTGCATGATACACGAAATTTCCTTGAATAATGAGTCTTCTACATTCTTTTGTCATTGGCAGTCGAAAATTTGAATCGCATTTTGAAATGCCGTCACTTTGGCGTTATCGTGGTTGCCACGTATTTTATAGGCATTATTGAAAAAGGTTCAATAACTACCTATAGAATCTTTTTTTGTATTTTAACATTTCGAGTAAGATCCCTCGTAGATCTGGGTTTCAATGAATTTGGTGTCTTCATTGTATTGCATTGTAATAATCAATTTCTATTCATTAAGGTTCATGCCTATGCCCAGCAGTGGGCGTCGTACGGCTGATGATGAATGAAAGGTTCAATTGGACCAATTTCCCAATTCGCCACGATTCCCTCTATTTTATAAATCTACAGGTGTGAGCGACTCCAAGCAATAACCGACCCCATTAATCCTGGTGTCAGGGTTCGTATTAAGCTGCCAAAGGCCTTTGACATGGCTTAAGTAAGTAAATAGTAACCGGATCCGATTGCTTAACGTGCCCTCCGAACAATCGGGCGATTAGCCTGTAATGCCCTAACCAAACTAGGGATCACAAAGTGATTTCTGGATTATTTCTATCGGGAATCGAACCCGGAACCTCTGAATCATGAGCTCCCGAGACTTCTATAGGTATCCATTTATTTTTAATAAGAAAATATTTTTACTACAACTGTCAAGGAGTGGGTGTATATATGTTATACACCTCTGTCTACCCCTTGCAAAGGCGCGATGCTGTATTATGTTATTTTTGGTTTAGTATGCATGTTAGAAGAATACAAAATGGTTTAAAATATGTATAAAAACAAAAATCATGCAGAAACAAAAGAGAGATACCCGTAGGCATATCACGCTTGTATCCCCAAAGGGTAGGCAGAGGTGTATTCGTAATACGTCATAGGCAATAATGTTTCTCGTAGTTTCAGCAGGAGTTTTGTGAAAGAGGATCTCTTGAAGATAGAGGGGTGTTTTTTAACGGTTTTTAGTAGACAGGACTTATTCGCAAAACGCCTTACCCCTAAAAAAAGGATTCTATTTGTACAATGACTTATTCTTAAAACGACCTATTCTCAAAATGGCTTATTCTTGTAAAGACCTATTCGCAAAATGACTTCAAATTAAAAAAACATTCGACTAGTATACCACAAATCCAACAGATGGCGTTGTTAACTCGTTATATTCTAAAACGTCGTGTTTCGTAAAGTAGGAATAAGCTGTCATAATTTTGAAAACAATCAGGCAACGGCATACATTGCGTTGGTGGCGCGACTACTGGAGTTTTCCCCAAAAAAATAATGCAAGTGTATGAGCTCATAATATATTCGGACAACACAAACACATAGGGACAACACAAAATTAACTATCAAACTAATTATTCCAATCCTTCGCCTTCCGCTTCTTCGTCGAACTCCCCCTCATCGTCCGCCGTCGCGTCCTGGTACTGCTGGTATTCTGACATCAGGTCGTTCATGTTGCTCTCTGCTTCTGTGAACTCCATCTCGTCCATACCTTCACCAGTGTACCAATGTAGGAATGCTTTCCGCCTGAACATGGCCACGAATTGTTCCGATATCCTCTTAAATATGCTCTGGATAGCTGTGGTGTTACCTATGAATGTCGACGCCATCTTCAGCCCTCGTGGCGGTATATCACACACCGCTATTTTAACGTTCGAGGGGATCCATTCTACGAAGTATGTGCTGTTCTTGTTCTGGATATTGACTAGCTGTTCGTCTACTTCCTTCATCGACATTCTTCCTCTGAATATCGTGGCCACGGTCAGGTATCTACCATGTCGTGGGTCGCATGCGACCATCATATTCTTCGCATCAAACATTTGAAGAGTCAACTCTGGAACTGTAAGCGCTCTGTACTGTTGAGCTCCTCTGGACGTGAGGGGCGCGAAGCCAGGCGTGTAGAAGTGGAGTCGGGGGAATGGCACCATGTTGACGGCTAGTTTCCTCAGGTCCGCATTCAACTGTCCAGGGAACCTTAAGCACGTCGTGGTGCCGGACATCGTGGCACAAACCAAATGATTTAGATCGCCGTACGTCGGCGTCGTCAGCTTCAGGGTCCTGAAGCAAATGTCGTAGAGCGCCTCGTTATCCAAGCAGAACGTGTGATCAGTATTTTCAACCAGTTGATTCATTGCTAAGGTAGTGTTATATGGCTCTACGACGCAATCTGAAACTCTGGTGCTCGGGAATACGGAGTAGGTGAGGATAATTCTGTCGGGGTATTCCTCTCTTATTCTGTTGACAAGTAGGGTTCCGAGTCCTGAACCGGTACCGCCGCCGAGCGAGTGGGTGAGCTGGAAGCCTTGCAGACAGTCGCAGCCCTCTGCTTCGCGGCGAACTACGTCGAGGTCTGACTCAAGGATCTCTACTCCTTCAGTGTAGTGTCCGCGGGCCCAGTTGTTGGCGGCGCTGTTCTGGCCGTAGACGAAGTTATCGGGGCGGTAGAGGCAGCCGAAGGGCCCGGAGCGTACAGCGTCCATCGTGGCGGGCTTCAGGTCCGTGAGGATGGTGCGCGGCACGTACTTCCCGCCGGACGCTTCGTTGTAGTACACATTGATGCGCTCCAGCTGCAAATCCGAATCACCGTGGTAGCAGCCGCTCGGGTCGATGCCGTGCTCATCGGATATCACTTCCCAGAACTGTGGACAAGTAAAAAAGTGTTGGTAAATTGTCGAACTGTCAACGAGCTGTACGAAGAGAGCTTTAACAATGTCATTAACTGACTTTTACCCATTTGGGAACTACGCATCCTAAAAGACGAGACAAAACGCTGGGGCAAAAAAGCGTGTGATATTTACCTTTCCTCCAACTTGGTTCCCGCAAGCACCAGCTTGAATGGTAATGATCTCCCTCATCTTGATAATTTCCCAATTCCTAGTCCACAGGTACTTGTAAATTTATCAAAATTTTAACCAAAAATGATCACAAAGTTGAAGCTTAACATTAACTTAAAAACTAAAATAAAAATATAAAAAAAAAATCTAGCGCAAAGTCACACTGTGTACATTACGTCAGATTTCAAAGTGAAATGAGTCTGAAAGACAGATCTCGGTGAACCAGAATTTTGAATTTGTATTCTAGATTTCGAATGTAATATTTGAGAAAAAGAAAAATTATATTGTCCTGCCAGAATAGTTTAATCAGCCAGAATTATATCTGAAGTAAGTTATAAAAGCTCTTCTTAATAAGATTGCAAAGAGATACTTGTAATATACTAATATAAATAAATAATAAACGCACTAAATAATAAAAATACTTACGAATACGTAGCGCCACCTGTACTGAAACCAACTATTCAATATTTCAGCAAGGAGTCGTCCTTTCACGACTGTAAACCCCACTTGAATTAGTTCCGCGCGTCGCCACTAGATGGCCACGGTTCAGGGGACTTGTTTTGTTTTCAGCTCGAAGCGGCGGCGTTGTCATTATTGTCATGGCGCTCGCTTGAAATGTCAGCGAGGTAGCGTTTCGTGTATAAAATGTAAATTATAGTCTTATCCTGTATGATGTAGTTGTTTTTGATGCGTGCCGAGTGTGAAGTGTGTGAGTGCCCGAGGAGTGATGTCAGTGGCGGACAGAAATGCGCCCGCAGACGAAAGGAAACCAGCTTATTGCGAAGATAGCACGGACAGTGATAATGATACGGAGAGGAAACCTTTATTGCGGCGGATTTCGACAAGCAAATGCGTCGGTCGACTGGTACGTATACGCATTAATTGTGTACTTTGTGAGTATATCGGAATATTTGTGGTTTTAAGTTGGGCGTGCCAAAAGGACAGGACAGCTGTCAAACAAAGGGGGTGAGGTGTGGGGGAGGTATACATGTGCCCGGGCCAGCTCCACTTTTGGCGATCAGTTTTTTTTTCCGGATATTGTTTCTCTAGTTAATTGTGTTTGTAGAAGTAATGAGATGGTTACAGTTAGCGAGTAGTGACCTAGTTATGCTGCGGATAGTAGCCCGGGCACAGTGCCTTGTAGTGCGACCATAATTTTGGTGAGACATTCTTTACCTGTAGTTTACAAAATTATAACAAATACGTTTTTACTGTTCTTAAAAACTGCTAACTAGATTTAAATAATAAAATCAATAATTTTAATTTTTTGTTCAATTAACTTTGATTAATTTCAATGAACATTATCTACGTGACGGCAGGTTATTGGAACGGCGATAAAAATATCTGATAATTATAATTAAATAATAAAACAGCGTTATTTCAAAGTAAATACCACAATCTGAAACGAGTTATTGAAAAAAATAGTCTCCATATTTCTATTCTTTAGTACGTACTAAAGAATGTAATTTACGTAACTTACCTACATAGAAATATAAAATCACGCGCGTAATGCTTAATAGGGTGACATGCTCAAGACCAAGCACTAGGGAGTCTACGCTGTCTATGTTTTTATGCGATCCCAGTCCATCATAGAAGCATTCCTTAGATATGACTTCCATAAGTCAAACTCATAAATGTAATAAACTTAAATGTGTATATTTTTGTCGACCGTCTCATCCGCCTAAAACAACTGCAGCTTCTCAATCTGTATAGCCGAGAAAAACTATCTGCAAGAAAAACCCGAGTACAGGGTTCGAGACGTTCTTGAAACTGTTGTAATACAATTTCAGTCAGTTTAAAAGCTCGTTATTTTGCCACATTGCCTTGTTTAACTTCGGTTATACTTTTTTTTAGCCTACAGTGTCCTCGCTAAGCAAAGGCCTCCTCTTCGGACACTTCCCTTATTCAGACAGATGTTTTACCAATTCAAATCGAAAGACTTTTTAGAATATTTCAGCTGCGATTATTTGTCCGGGTTTTCCTTCCCGAATCATGGGTATCCTACTCATTGTGTAACGTGAGGGATCTAAGTCCTTGTCAAACTTTGATAGGTTACGAAGATAATGGTATTTCCTGAAATATATCAGGCCGTATTCGCTCTCGGTTTGTGCTGAAGTATGAACGCTAATTATATTATAATCGAATTATTACTGTGAAGCGTGGGTACTTAGTTCATCTTGCGATGGATGTATTTCTGACTATCACAACTGGGAAAACAATCGTGGACTGATGTTAATGTTACGTGTTGGTGTTACTAAAGATTTGCCTACTTATTTACGTACTTATGTACGTACGTAGTTACTAGTGACAGCAAAATTATGCAAATCGAAAAGGAGAATTGATTGCAAATCGAGGAAAATCTTTAGTAACACCAACACGTAACATTAACATCAGTCCACGATTGTTTTCCCAGTTGTGATAGTCAGAGATACATCCATCGCAAGATGAACTAAGTACCCACGCTTCACAGTGCTTTCTGTTAGTCTAACGTGATTAGTGGTGAGCCGTAATGCGGTCTATAAATAATGATCGAGCCAACTATGTTAATGAAAATTGCACTGATACATTAATAATTCATTGGTGCCATCCCGGTACTGGAGATAGATAGAACCGGCAGCGGCATCCCGTCTGAAAAGTAAGCTGGAGATAAACAGGACATTTGTCATTTTTTAAACACGCAAGGTTATCCTGACAAAATGAAAATCATAATTAAAACACCTGTGATCATGTCACTTGCAACAGTGTCGAAATAACGGGAGTCTCATATCCCTGATTTAAACGCGGTAAGAACCCGTTATTATGTGTTTTAATTATGATAATAACCGCGTAAACCTAAAACAATGTATAAAATGAAAATCATTTCAATCCTAAATGACGAAACAAAATGTTAGTACCTATCTGTCCCGGTAATATTGAAGGTGTGGTCACTGTGCGCCATTGTGTCCCGATGTGTGGAGAGGATGTCCGGTACGCGTCAATCTTTGGACGAGCTGGATTGTCCGTCGCTCCGGCCCAGTTTGCGCTCTTATGTTTACTACGTAGGTACTTACCTACGGTTTACGTAGAGGACGCTTTACAATATACGCCCCTGTCACAGGCACCACACATGCCCCAGTTTATTTATATAAGTTGCAAATAGGATCCGTAATAAACGATGACTCGTCCGTAAATTTGAGGGTTGGTACATTCGGCAGTCCCGGCTATTCACACATCTTAATAGTCTCGTCTTCTTATCGTGTGGGTTGTGAGGTGAATTACGAACCTCATCAACCCTGGTGTCAGGGTTATTATTGAGCCGCCAAAGGACCCTGACGTGGCTCATGTAACGACTACTTACTTACATCAGTAAGTAGTAACCGGGACCAACGGCTTAACGTGCCTGTAATACTCTCGTTGACCTAATCGTAGACTAGAATGTCTTGAAAACTCTGCCTAATGCGTTGGCTACCCTGCTTGATTGAATGTGAGGATGCCATAACCCGCCAAACTACAGACGGTCCGGTTTGGTTAGTCAATAATGATTCCGACACCAGAGTAAGTAGGTAAAACTCACACAAGATATACTTAGTAATGATTTCTCAATCTATAAGTACCAAAAACCTTTGGTTTGGGCAGCGGTGCGAGGAAACTTATGGCATCTCTACCCTAGTTTATACTCTGACAATGTATTCTGAAACCCTCACTCGGTAATAATACACGACGAGGATGCACAGAATCCTTTTATATGTAGAACTCGTTAAACTAGATATCTACATACGATGTGTGTTCTCTCGTAAATGAAAATATTTCGCACAAGTTTGTCGTAAACTTGTCATCTGTAGAGACATCCGAATACAGAGCGTAACGAATTGTTACTGATTGACTATATCAATTGAATAGGCTACTTGACAACCTAGTCAATTGAGATACATTTTAAAGAAACGTCAAAACGGAAGTTTTCTTTTGAGTTTGTATGAAAATTCTGACCGGTGACGTCATCAATAAAAGCGGCCAAACATCGTACAAAATGCTACTTAATTCATAAATAAAATTCGTAAATATGTCGAAAAGTAAAATGAGATTAATTTTTGATTAACCTAGGCTGGCTTCTCTTTCTAGATTAGCATTTTATAATTTATATTTGACCCCGTCAAATGTCCTATCTTACTCTCTTCAGAAGCCATGGGACCACAATTTGGAGGACCGTCCTTTCTTTCCTGTATAGGGCGGTTTCCGGTACGCGATCGCCACTCAAGAGCCTTACGGCCCCATCGGCCGTCCGGCCTACAAGCGATGTGATAAAATACTTTCTAATATTGCTGCGAATTCCCCGCCTTATAAACAAATTGATCCCCTTAAAAAATGCAAAAACGCACCATCGTCGTGCGTCAACTTCCAACAAACAAAACGCACCAAACGTCAGTTACGGCGCGTGTACACTTTCAAGAAAATTTAAAGTTATGTAAATTCAGTGTTGTTACTGCCCATGTAAGTATCTTTCCTATATCCAGTTTGTGATATTTCATCCATTATTGGTCTGGAGTTTACAATCCTGCCCAAAACACACAATTTCATATGACACATTAGATATAACCAAATTGTTTTTAAAAAGAGGCAGTGTGACTGCTTTCCATTGTCTTCCTTTATGAGAAAATTGGGTAGTTTCCAACTACCTATCCTAGACTTCTATTAGAAAAAACTTAGCGACTATCTCAATGTCCAGAAGGCCTAGCCAATAATAATTTTGCTTTGGTTAACGCCTATAGTAACATATTAATATACCTACTTACATCAATGGTTAACGCAGTTCAGCCATACATAAAAGACCGGAAATGTGTTAACATTGACATCTTAGCTTAGAAAATTCCCGGCAGTATTTTATATGTAACTGCATTTCAACTCAAAGCTTTTACAAAGATTTATTTTCGGAGTAGAACTCTCAACATCTTTACAAAGGCTAGTGGTTTATAAAGACTCATTTATACACCGTAAAAGTAGAATTTTCTTAAAGTTCAAACCTTAGAAATGTGGGTTAGCCTGTTTTTCGTACGTCTGTTTGAGTTCATTACATTTTATACGAAGGACATAATATTCGTTCCTGACGACCCTAATACTCTGTAGAGGCGGCCAATTAGCTCGCGACCACAAACACTTCAGGACCTTGATACCGACCTCGGCCGGCATGGTCGATGTTTTCTTTGATTCTTATCGCTAATTCGATCGTTTCGTTGTCGATCAATTCTTTCAAATCTCAGACGATACCCTAAGCTGAGGTTCGTGCCCAACCAGGCGGGCGACTTCATAGTACGAAAGCGGACCGTGACAGATCCTACGTCATCGACTATCACGATGTGACCAGTTTATAATTGTCACAATTTGAATGGGCCAGGTCTTCAGGTGGTATCGGGACGTAAATTTCACCAAAAAAAAAAAATGTCACATATGATTGCCTCCTACACAAAACGCTCCAGGATTAGGTGAGGCAACCCTATTTTTTTCGAAAGCCTATTTAAATAGTGACATTTATAAACTGGTCCCATCGATGACGTAGGATCTGTTACGGTCGGCTCTCCTACTATAAGGCTTGTTGCCTTTTAAACTTTTGTACCGCGAGAGCCCTCAGCGCTTCCCAAAAACAAAAAACAACATCAAAAACATAAACAAGCGGCAAAGAAAGAGGGTAGACAGATATGTCTGCCCGTAGAAAATTATGGATCTACCTACTCCACTCCAATCTCATCAGTCATCCCGTGATCATGGCACTTGCAACAGTGTCGAAATATCGGGAGTCTCATATCCCCATTTAAAAGCGTTAAGAACCCGTTATTATGTGCTTTAATTATGATAATAACCGCGTAAACTTAAAACAATGTATAAACAACATTTTGGGCTATATAGATATCTTTACGTTCCTGCTTGACTAGAAATAAAGAACACACATGGAAGTTCAACGTAGGCAATATTTCAGCAATATTTTTTTTTTAATTTTGAGATAAATTTAGATAAATCTATCTTCAAAAATCTATCTTTCTCCTCTTCTGCAAGTTTTTCTTCTGACAACTTTTGCTTCAGTTTATTATTAAGGTAATAGTGACTAGAACATAAAGAAAAAGCAAGTTGTGAAACCGAGCAAACCGTGTCCCTCATATTAGTGCCAGCCCGCTGCACTATCTATTGATTGACGTCTACTATGTAAGTTACCGCAAGACGGCGCGACGCTGTCTCGACGACTTGGCGACTTTAATGCACCGGGAATCGGTCTCGTGACTACATACCATTACCATAGAATAAACAGTAACACTATGTACTTTATTTATAGAAGAGACACTCTTCGCCCTGCAATAATACAAGCTTGGAGCGAGCTTGAATTCTCTATTCACCACTTTAGTCTCTTTAATGCCGTAAGCCGTTAAAGAGTAAGAGAGCGCGCGCGGACTATCTGTCTCGCTGGCATGCACAGGGTGAGGCGGGACACGGTAAGAACGAGATTTTTGTATGAAGTGTCCAGACTGTGTCGTTAGCTTGCTTTGTCTGAACAAATAGGAGCCGTCTAGACAGAAAGGACTTCTTGAAACGTAACGTAGATTCCTACGGTCACGAGTACTAATATGTATACACTTTGAAACCATGTCACATTAACTTTTTTGACAAATTAAACCATAAGTCTTATTAAATGTCAAATATGATAGTGCGACAGCGTTCTAAAGTGGGTTCATGATATTGATCATGACTGTACGCACATTAAACTCGCCCCCTGTAATCCGTTATGCGTTGAGCAGCGCCACAGGGAATCAGAAGACAACTTACAGCCGCTTTTTAACGAAGTTCGAGTCACCCAACGTCGATTCCCCCTACGGTGAGTCTCCTTTAAGTGACACGACGCGACGCGACGTCGCGTCGTGTAGTAGACCTGCAGTAGATCAGCAGCACCTGGCGCTCACAACCTGCAGAGGCGCATGCCTTACCATAGCCGGCATGTTGAAGGCTAGCCCTAGTTTTACCCAAAAAGAATCGGCTCGTACTAGGTTTAACCAAGAGTAAGTGGCTACACTAACCGGCTAAAACTAGGTGTAGCCGCACTTCGGGTATTAGCCGTAACATATACACCCACTGCTCTTCTCGTCAGCTACGTTTTATTTTAACTCGCATGTTATAGGGGGCGAGCCTATTGCCACTCAGCGACCACTAATCCTGGTAACCACGTGATATCAATTATCTATAAAGTATATAACCTAATAACGTCGAATTCAATAAAAAATAAAGCCAAGGTTGGTGGTAGGGCTGGCGTAGGAAGACCTAAAGCGACGTACATTGACCAAACTGGAGATGTCCTTAGTAAAGGTTCAGTCAGTAAGATCTACTCTGGCGTGTGTGTATGAAACGATTGATGAATGTGGCGGAAGCAAGAGAAGTATGTCGGGATCGAAGCAAATGGAATTCCATAGTCTCTGCTTACCCCGGTGGGAAATAGGCGTGAGTTTATGTACGTATGTGTACGTCGGATTCAGTGGTTCAGAGCCCGACCCGGGATTCGAACCCGTGATACGATGAAGTCACGCGTTTTCCGAATTAGGCTATCACGGTTAGCATTGTTTCATAGAATTCAGACGGTGTCTAACGATGTGTAATCTGTTAGCATTGTTTCATAGAATTCAGATGATGTCTAACGATGTGTAATCTGTTAGCTTTGTTTCATAGAATTCAGATGGTGTATAACGGTGTGTAATCTGTTAGCATTGTTTCATAGAATTCAGATGGTGTCTAAGGATGTGTAATCTGTTAGCATTGTCTCATAAAATTCAGATGGTGTCTAACGATGTGTAATCTGTTAGCATTGTCTCATAGAATTCAGATGGTGTCTGAGGATGTGTAATCTGTTAGCATTGTTTCATAGAATTCAGATGATGTCTAACGATGTGTAATCTGTTAGCTTTGTTTCATAGAATTCAGATGGTGTATAACGGTGTGTAATCTGTTAGCATTGTTTCATAGAATTCAGATGGTGTCTAAGGATGTGTAATCTGTTAGCATTGTCTCATAAAATTCAGATGGTGTCTAACGATGTGTAATCTGTTAGCATTGTCTCATAGAATTCAGATGGTGTCTGAGGATGTGTAATTTGTTAGCATTGTCTCATAGAATTCAGATGGTGTCTAACGATGTGTAATCTGTTAGCATTGTCTCATAGAATTCAGATGGTATCTGACGATGTGTAATCTGTTAGCATTGTCTCATAGAATTCAGATGGTGTCTAAGGATGTGTAATCTGTTAGCATTGTCTCATAGAATTCAGATGGTGTCTAACGATGTATAATCTGTTAGCATTGTCTCATAGAATTCAGATGGTGTCTGACGATGTGTAATCTGTTATCATTGTTTCATAGAATTCAGATGGTGTCTAACGATGTGAATCTGTTAGCATTGTCTCATAGAATTCAGATGGTGTCTAACGATGTGTAATCTGTTAGCATTGTCTCATAGAATTCAGATGGTGTCTAACGATGTGTAATCTGTTAGCATTGTCTCATAGAATTCAGATGGTGTCTGACGATGTGTAATCTGTTATCATTGTTTCATAGAATTCAGATGGTGTCTAACGATGTGAATCTGTTAGCATTGTCTCATAGAATTCAGATGGTGTCTAACGATGTGTAATCTGTTAGCATTGTCTCATAGAATTCAGATGGTGTCTAACGATGTGTAATCTGTTAGCATTGTCTCATAGAATTCAGATGGTGTCTCACGATGTGTAATCTGTTATCATTGTTTCATAGAATTCAGATGGTGTCTAACGATGTGTAATCTGTTAGCATTGTCTCATAGAATTCAGATGGTGTCTAACGATGTGTAATCTGTTAGCATTGTCTCATAGAATTCAGATGGTGTCTAACGATGTGTAATCTGTTAGCATTGTCTCATAGAATTCAGATGGTGTCTGACGATGTGTAATCTGTTATCATTGTTTCATAGAATTCAGATGGTGTCTAACGATGTGAATCTGTTAGCATTGTCTCATAGAATTCAGATGGTGTCTAACGATGTGTAATCTGTTAGCATTGTCTCATAGAATTCAGATGGTGTCTGACGATGTGTAATCTGTTATCATTGTTTCATAGAATTCAGATGGTGTCTAAGGATGTGTAATCTGTTAGCATTGTCTCATAGAATTCAGATGGTGTCTTACGATGTGTAATCTGTTAGCATTGTCTCATAGAATTCAGATGATGTCTAACGATGTGTAATCTGTTAGCATTGTCTCATAGAATTCAGATGGTGTCTAACGATGTGTAATCTGTTAGCATTGTCTCATAGAATTCAGATGGTGTCTAACGATGTGTAATCTGTTAGCATTGTCTCATAGAATTCAGATGGTGTCTAATGATGTGTAATCTGTTAGCATTGTCTCATAGAATTCAGATGGTATCTAAGGATGTGTAATTTGTTAGCATTGTCTCATAGAATTCAGATGGTGTCTAACGATGTGTAATCTGTTAGCTTTGTTTCATAGAATCCAGTTGGTGTCTAACGATGTGTAATCTGTATTTTTTTATTGAAAGTGTCATAGTCAATAAATAGCAAACGCTGTCTTATCTAGCAATAAAGAATCCAGCACTGCAGTAAAAAAAGCTCGGAATGTAAAAGAATGTTAAAATGAAACGAAGCACAAAAGGCGAAAGAATGCGTGAAACGATTTCTATGACAAAAACGATTGAGCCTCGATGGCTTTATAAATCCAATTGAATAGTACGTGAATAGAATGTTCATGTTCGTATAGATATGTTTATTTAATTAAACGGCATGTTTCGGTGTTACCATTTAATATAATAAAGCTTTTGAAATGAGTTTATGCCGTGTTCCAGCCGCGTACCACAGATAACATAATGGCTGTAAAGGTGAAAGTTCAGAGCATGTTAGCCGCAAGCAAGACAAGGCTTTAGAGCGAGGCTTTTGGAAAATAATAGTATAATTACGTACTTATTATTATAAAAAAAACACTATAATTATAAAATTAGGCCCCAACCATCATACTCATTGTTACTTAATTTCGTATTTAGGTAGATTAAAATTCAAGAATAAGTAAAAAGGAAAATGAGATTGATTCTTTGTCATTAACAACCTCTGTTTTCTAGTGGTTAGTGCGTTGGACTCAGGTTCAGGTTTGATTCCCGATGGAGATATTGTCGAAATCGCTTCATGAGCCTTTGTTTCGTAAGAACATAACAGGCTTGAATCACCGTGAAATGATTGCGGGCTTCGGAGAGCGCGTTAAGCTGTTGGTCCCGGCTAATAAGCCGTGAAAAAACACTTCCAGTATTCACTGGAGTATGCTCCATATCCCCTATGGTCGATTGAGGAGAGGCCTGCATCCAGAAGGGGGACGTATTATAGGCTGTTTATGTTATGTTTTTTGAGATTAAGGGTTCATTCATTTCTTACGGATAATGCGTCGCGTATTTTAGGTTGCATAAGCCTTTTTTTACTTTTTTTTTGACGTGACTTATTGTAGATTTGCCACAGATGGCACTAACTACTTGGCCAGACAAATGGGGAGCGCTGAAGGCTCTCACCCGGTACAACGTTTAAGACAACAGGCCTGAGGGTGCCCAGTTGGGCGGTCGCAAAACGCGAAAGCAGATAAATGTACTTATAGAAAAACTCGACCGTTCATACTCAACCGATGATACGTTAGTGCGACGGATGATACGCTCGACGCATTTTCCTTTGATATGAACAGACCTTTATTTTTGATCATCTTAGACTGGCTTCTATTTCTAGAGCATTTTAAAATTTATATTTGACCCAGTCAAATGCCCAATTCTTCTTTGTCCAAGTTTTTTGCATCGTATTGTATTTCGCATTAGTATTTCGTTTACAAAATGGGTATTAAAGCAGTAGGCACAATTTACGTCAATTATCATCCTTTGTGTGGAGCAGTTGCGTAATTAAAACGGACGCCATTATAATTATTACAGACCGAAGTCCACGCTGTCACAGCAGCGGGACAGTAAAGAGGATACCTCAGGCCATAATAATACATAAATACATAAACTCACGCCTATTTCCCATTGGAGTAAGCAGAGACTATGGAAATCCATTTGATTCGATCCTGATATACTTCTCTTGCTTCCTCCATGTGATTCATCCTCCCTCCTAGGGAGGGAGGGAGTCAGGGGCCTATGACAGCGCAGTAATAACCCTGACACCAGGGTTGATGGGGTTGGTAATCCACCTCACAATCCACACGACAGAGAATCTTTATTCTGTGTTTGAATCCTTGAAGAGTGCTTTAGTCAATAACCTTAACTAACTGTCGTCAGTTTATCTAATAAATGTTTGTGGTACGTTTTACAAGGTGTCAGTATGTTTAGCAAATATGTCATCATCAGTTGTAATCTCTGGCACGGAGCCGCGTGTTCACTATAGTAAACAATGACCGTCAATTATACAGGGTGTTAGTGACACCCAGTGTCGGCCCCAGCAAAATATTCAGGTGGCGCGAGACATCACAGTGGCGCCTCTTAAAATACAGTTTTTTTCGATTAGTTACCACCGAAATAGTTACCGAAATTAGTTACTAACCTAACCTAACCAAAATCTTTAAAAAATG
Source organism: Pectinophora gossypiella (assembly GCF_024362695.1). Taxonomy (NCBI): domain Eukaryota; kingdom Metazoa; phylum Arthropoda; class Insecta; order Lepidoptera; family Gelechiidae; genus Pectinophora; species Pectinophora gossypiella. Next base: position 15,026,379 of record NC_065406.1, on the reverse strand, counting down.
TCGTTTACGGCCATCCATTAAGTATGAGTTTTATCTGGACACTAAGAGGTCTAATTCACAGGTCAGGTGTGCCCAATCCCGGTGGACCCGTCTTGGATGATTTTGCGCCACTGATGACAACGTACCGAATACTGAGGGGAATAATTCAGCTGATTCTGAATTAGGTAATATCAAGTGGAATTTTCCATCGGGATCCGAACCTGGATGTCTGGATCATAAATCAAACGATCAACCACTGGACCACGGAGGCCGTCGAAGATCGCGAAAAGCGTAGATGATTTTGGTGTTGCTTCAAGCTGTTTAATCTGCTTTGGTCTAACAAAAAGCTCCGTAAGGCGTGGATCTTGCGATGAATGTTATCTCTTGAGTACCCCAATTGGGATTATGGACTGTACATTGTGTTAGTAACAGAGAAACATAACTACGTAACACCACTTTAGTTATTTTTATTACTTGCAACAAATACTTATATAGTATATTATTATGAATATTAATATAAGGGTGGACGTAAATGGCAGAGACCACGCGCAAATTGCGCCCGTATTTCGCGGGCGAATAAAGAGCCGATTTCCTTTTCCGAGTCGTTATAATGTTATTACATTTGGTAGACGAAAGTCGGAAAGAAAAAAAACTCCGGAGAATCGAACTCTGACCTTTCAACGTGAGACGCTGTACGTCCGATTGGCACGATCCATCATTGCTAAGTCCTCGTAACGTATTACGTACATTTCACCGCATAAATACACGTGTAAAAGTTATCATTATGAAAGACCAATCCGCGTTAAAACGGCTCACTAGGCTTCCCGATTATTTAGTTCATATAATATTGCATCGAAATACGCTTAAAAATACTTAAAAATATCGTAATATTGGATAATTCCGGAAATTGCGGCACTGAGATTCCGGATCCCGATGTCTCTCTACATAAGATGCAACTGTGATCCATTAGGAAAATGTTTCATTCAATAAAACAGTTGCAACAGATCACGTGATCGGGTGGTAAAAGTAATCACAATTGCTTAATTTCATCGAATTCTTCATGTGATCCGATGGAAACTTATTGTGTGATCCGATGCAACCGACAATGGATTACATGATCCGTTGGATATAATCCAATTCCCTCCTGGTGGTCTAAACGATGACTCGAAAATGTCTAAAGATGACATAATTATTTACTTTTGTTGCCGTTAAATATTTTAAATTCACAATCTTGTAGATAAGAGAAAATTATTCACATTTTATGAATCGTTTGTTTTTAAAACCGACAGAATCTAATAATAGATCTATTTATTCAAACATCGCAGGCTTCATTTTGTTAGATAAAGCAATGAATTAAGAACTTTGTTAGAGTTACTTTTGTTCTTTAAAATTAATAAAAGATGAGACTGCTGGACTATGAGCTTTTATAATGCTGAATATTAGTCCTTAGAAAAGGTTTAGTACGATCTATTTTTTTTTTGACGTGACTTATTGTAGATTTGTCGCAGATGGCATTAACTACTTGGCCGGACAAATGGATAGCGCTGAGGGCTCTCACCCGATACAAAATTTAAGACAGCAGGCCTGAGGGTGCCCATTTGGGCGCGCTCGGCTAAGGCATCGTCGTTTGAGAGGAAGAATACTCGTATTTGAAAGAATTAATCAACCCTAGAGGGTTGATTGCGATAAGCGCTGAATGAGGGAACGTCGTCAATGAATGTGGAGGAAGCAAGAGAAGTGTGTTCCTGTTTATCCCGGTGGGAAATGTGTGTGTATGTATGAATGTATATATATAGGGAATATATAGGGAATTGGATTATGGTGTGTGTGTGTGTGTATTTATATATATTTTTATTTACGGTATTTTTTAGTTGTGTTGGTATCATTATAATGTTTATTACACCATCCCGTGCTCCAATGCATAAAGAAATTGACAGAAATTGCTGTTAAGCAATAAGGCCGCCTATTGTGCTTATTTTTATTCGTATGTTTATGTCCTTTGTATATGTCGTTGTGCAATAAAGTATTATTGATTGATTGATATAATAGGCGATATTTTATGTATGTAAATATTACTATCTCGAATATTATACCAACTGTACATATTTCACGGTAACCTGCGTCGGAATATAGCCACTACCTAACGTTTGTAAGATTTATTCGCACGCTGTATGGTTGAGTCATGGACTTTTTGATATAATATATATTTAAGATCTTTTGTACCACTCTAGAGCGAATAAATTTTATTTCATTTCATAAACAAATATAAAAGATGCATATGTCTGTTATCCATGAAATTAGAATGTTAAAAGGACGATCTGTACAGCGCCACCTATATTATTTTTGAGGAACGTAGCCTGGAAAGTCCCCATTACTAATTAAGTATTATAGTATTAGTTTTCTATAGTATATAGACACCCTGTAACTTTTAGGTCAGACAGGCAGTCGCTTCTGTAAAAAACCGGACGTTTCAAATCTTCACGTAAGCGGTCCTTGTTAACACGGGATAATGCTAGGGAGATAGATATATACACCGTCATCATCTCAGGCCTTTACATCTTTATCAGATGATTCAAACAGCGTTTCTGTGGCAGCTTTTAAAATGGCTGTAAAGTCCAATGCGAGAGCGACAGTAGCGGCCGCACGACTGGCATTGTAGTTGAGGGTTACTAGATGGTACAGGTGGTAAATCGGCCCTCTCACTTCTGTGTCGCCTCTCGCGCTTGTCGGCTAGATTCTGGACCCAGGTTTTATCGTGTGCTTTGCACCCATCGGCCAAAGACGTCCTCCACTTATTCCGGTCACTGGCCAGGTCCTCCCATTTATCGGGGCTGATCTTAAAAGCAAGCATGTCACGCTTTGTGCAGTCTTTAAATCGCAACAACGGCCTTCCCACCTTTCTTTTTGCAAAGGCAACTTCGCTCAACAGGGTACGTCGTGGTAAGCGGGTGGCGTCCATTCGATGCACCGTATAACTGTTCTAAAAGCTATAAAAAATGCATTCTCATTAAAGTTTAAAATTATCCTCTATTCTTTTCTAAATTGACATCCTTGTGGTTATTTATTACATAACCAGCGATGTAGCTCGTTATTCTCCCCGCGTCAGTTTCGGCACAGATTAGGTAACAGTTACTATGTAAGTTTCGACACAATCTATAAAAGTCCGTTTCTTATAGGCATTTTTCTGACAGAGAATCGACACGGTACATTGGTATCTTAGGTATAGCTAGGTAATAAACTGCAGGCCAAGGTCACGGTAAATTCTTGATTGAAATTTATAAAAACGGATCTCAACTAATAGCAAAGAGATTCCTTTGAAGGAGATAATTCAATCACAGTCTGACGGAGATCGCGGTAAACAGAGATTCGGATAAGATAGCAGTTGTGTACAATGATATCTTAGACTAGCGTCTACAAAGTGTAGGTCTAAGCCCGGTGTTATGAAAACCTCTTAATTTTCTTTCTTTCTTCTTCTATTGTGTGGGTTGTGAGGTGAATTACCAACCTCATCAACCCTGGTACCAGGGTTACTATTGAGCCGCCAAAGGCCCCTGACGTGGTTCATGTAACGACTACTTACTTACATCAGTAACCAACCGTGACCAACGGCTTAACGTGCCTTCCGAAGCACGGATCATCTTACTTTTTGGACAATCAGGTGATCAGCCTGTAATGTCCTAACCAAACATGGGACCACAAAGTGTTTGTGATATGTCCCCACCGGGATTCGAACCCGGGACCTCCGAATCGTGAGCCTAATGCTCAACCATTGGGCCAAGGAGGCCGTTACCACTGTTCTTTCTTTGCAAACTATTCTTTCTATTCTTTCATCTCAGCAAAAAGTCTTTTGTACCAAAAACGTCGTGGTATTCTCGTGCGGTGGTAAAATGAATGGGTTTTGTAGAAAAGCCATTTGAAATAAAATACTATGTACCTAAGATTTGTGATTTCTCTTGTGTAATTTGGCGATGAGTTTCTGGGCTTTTGTGATAGTGGATGTGGAGGTTAATGGTTTGTTTTTAATAAGTAGTGAATTGTGTTCTTGTTGTGTTCACAAAAATGTTTTTATTTATTTAGATAAGTATACCAACAGTACACATATTGTAAAGTTATAAAATGCAAGTCTTAAATTAGTTTTTGTATATGTGCTCCAATTACAGGTACACATAGCATTCATAATTACAACAACAAAACGTTTCGGTTCGTTTTTATGACGTCAAAGTGTTGTTCAATGAGAACTAATAATTATTTTATAGATCTGCTTACTTATCCATTGTACTTATATATTATTTAATAGTTTTTAGTTTTTTTTCTCTATCGCTTCACTAACATGATCTCACAATAGAATATTAATTCTACTTTCAATGTCGTTGATCACATACAAGTTATTGTTATGTTACTTGTATATTTAATGTAACTTCATTGCACAGCCATGAAAGAAAGTGCATTTCTTCGAGGCAATGACGTCATAAATCGTCTGAAACAGACGTATAAGGCCAATGATGATGATGATGATGATGATTGTCGTGTGATATGTGTATAAGTGTGTCTGCAAAGGAAAAAAAGTGTGAGACTAAATTTGCAACTATAACTACAACAATTATTTATAACTGTACCTTAATTTATACACGATAAACATCTTTATCTTTATTTTTCTTTTGAACATAAAGATACTTACTTATTATTTGTTTGCACTTACTTACATTTGTGTGAGATTGCGTTGAGCTGGTTACTTACCTATGTAAGTGCCTATCACTACGTTCATTACGGTATGTCGTCAAATCAAATTAAACTTTAATGTTTTTTGTTTATATAGTATTTACCCGTGCTTTAGAGAAATTCACAAAGAGAAATTAAATCGGAAAAATGTGACTCGGACGGGACTTACACCCACATTTTTTTTCTTTTTTTTCTAGGTAGTATTTGAAAATAAGCTTTTGTAGGTTTCCCTCAGATGGAATTAACTAAGTAATTGACCGGACAAATGCGAAAAAGACGACAGGATTGCGGGAGAAAGATTCAATATTAAAGAAAAATAACAAAAATTTCAAAAATATTTATTTTCAAAATTGACTTACAAAGTTAGCGCTTTTTGAACGTCAAATATTATATAACATATTATGTAACTAGCTGTAAAACTACTACCACATCGGAATCGGGAAAAACGTGGCCAGAAAACCTCCCAGCACAGGGCCCTAGTCCTAATTAATTTTATAAGATAAATGTAAATTATGTAGGTTGGTGATAAATCGTTTCTTTTTTACATAATTCCCCAATAATTTCGAACCGATATTTACTTTGCAAAAGATCATCGACCTACGAACATCACAGTCGACTGAACACTGGCATGGTTCCAAGAAACTCGCCAAAGACATTAGTATGATATAAAAGACTACGAGAATATATTGCATTCATCGTAATACTTACTTGATTGTTTTTTTTTTAATTATTCCAGCTGTGGTAGCTCAGAGAAAGAACGCGCTTGCTTTCTAAAGAAAGTCGTCGCGTTGTTAGGCGTCACTCATAGTAACACCTTTAATTATAAGTATTATGCTATTATTAGTGACGGCCTCTGTGGTCCTGTGGAAGAGCGTTGGGATCACGATCCCCGGATTCAGATCCCGGTGGGGACATATCACAAAAGTCACTTTATGATCCCTAGTTTGGTTAGGACATTACAGGCTGATCACCTGATTGTCCGAAAGTAAGATGGTCCGTGCTTCAGAAGGCACGTTAAGCCGTTGGTCCCGGGTACTACTTACTGATGCAAGTAGTCGTTACATGAGCGATATCAGGAGCCTTTGGCGGCTCAATAATAACCCTGACACCAGGGTTGATGAGGCTGGTATTCCACCTGACAACCCATACGTTAAGAATAATTATAAGTACTTAAGTACATCAATGTACGTCATATTTTTGGCGGGACAGTCCCACGTAGTCGCGATTTTATCCTGAGCAGTTAGATGTTGTCGCCGAACGAAATAAACACTCTTTTGATCAAAACTCTTTGGTTCACTCCTTTAAAAGAAACATAATGGCAGACATTTTTAAAAAGAAAACAAGACAGTTGACTATCGGAAGCGAAAAATGATTGGTCGCGGTTGAATGAAGTAAAATTTGATATGACCAGGCTGTATGGCTATGTTCCTTTGCCTGCTCCTTTTCGGGGCAAATTTAACAAAAAAACAGGCTTTTTGGCGGGAAACGGGAACGGGACAGTTGCTTTCTTCATTGATAATGTAATTAATTAATACAAAGTGGTGTTTTGTGATTAATGATCGCATTAAGTTAGTCGGAAGACATTCGCGTGTGTTATTATATCGGAGTATTCAATAAACAAAGTGTATCTGCCTATTTTCGCTTCGTGCCAGGAAGCCGCTTCATAACTCGAAAGTTTATGCGGACTTTTGAGTTAACTCGTTTGGGGTTCGGAGTAGGAGTCTACTCCGAGGGTGGGAGCTTAGGTTTCATCATCATCACCTTTCATCATTTCATTATTCATCAAGAAAATAAATACGTAAGACATGGCTGTATGGGCATAGTTCCCTTTGCCTTACCCTTCGGGGAAAAAAAAAAATAAAAAAAAAAAAACAAAAAAACAATGGTCCTAAGATCACTTCTATTCCCCGTTGGCGAACGGAGGTATGGTTGAACTACAGGTACTTAATTAGTACTTACTTATTAAATATATAAATAATAATACCTTGTGTTGTCATAGTTTTCTAATGTGTCCCATGTATTCTTGACGAAAAAAATTAACAATCCCGCTTTGTTCGAATAATAATCTGGCAACACTGGACATGCACCAATCTTACGAATGAATATATATATAAATAAGAGCGAACCACCAAGAGATCCAAAACACAAGACATAAATGAAGGTAAATAACTTAGTTCGTGCTGGAATGATGGGAATCCTGCGTATTATAACGAGAAAGGTACAAGTATGCAGGGATTGTCTGGAATGGCTCGCGAATAACTTAACCTACCCAGTATAGACGGCGAAAAGTCCCCAAATGAATTGCATTTAATCAGGGCCGTAGCTAGGATAGGTGGCACCCCTAGAAATGAAATTATTTTAATGAGAGACTTTCCAGGTTACGTTTTCCAAAGAGAATATCGATGACGCTTCACAAATTTGCCTTTGTTTAACCTTCTAATTTCATGGATAACAGACATGTTGTGCATTTTATCTTTGTTTTTGGGTCACCCTTCACCCTTGTTATTACACCCAGGCACAATACATCTTCAAAATAAGCAATATAGGTAGCAACATAATTCTATAACTTATCTGTTCCAAATATCAAGCATCAGTTATTTTTATACATGCCTCTGAAAGTGCATTATATTTTTGACATTTAACATGAATTATGTACCCGAGCAATGAGATTAGGTAATTAGGTATCACGTTAAATTATTTACGAATTTTAATAATGGCAAAATGTAATTAGTGCGACATTTTGTCACGTTTTTCTATGACGTCATAGTGTGCTTTTTTTCACGTTAAATTGTGCGGCGCGTATTATCGTATTTATGTGTTCTTCAAGTGGGTACCTACCAGGCGTCCCCCTTCTATGTCAATGCCTACAACCCTGGTAAGCGCTTGAAGAGGTTAAGAGATCGTTATAATAATATCTTTTATTGCCGTTCGTTAATTAAAATGTTAATGATCATCAGCCTCCATGGTTCATTGGTTAGAACACTGGGCTCACGATATGGAGGTCCAAATTCGATTCCCGATGGGGGCATTGTCGGAAATGTTTGGCTAGGACTTTACACTTAACAGGCTGAATCACCTCGCTGTCGGGTTATTGACCAATATAAAATTTTGAGAGGGTTTTTTTCTGCTTAGGAGAATAGAATATAGCGGCCTCTATCGGAATGGTATCTATTTTATTTCTTGTTGTTGTCACTTAGTCTTGTCAGGTTAAGAATGCAATATCAGAAGAAGGAAAAAATGATTGGGCTTCTTTGGAAAGGTTGGAAGGCGCGAAACTCGTACGTAGCTGCTGAGAAAAATGGTGCTACGGACGTGAGTTGGCTAAAAGTCGTTTACATACTTACTTAATGCATTTTTTTTTATTTGTGTTTCTGATTCTGATAACCTTTCCCTTTAAAATTGATATACATTATGATATATAATTATGTATATAGACTTAGTTAAATAGTTTTTCGACAACAAATCCTGAGGTGATTTTGCAGTCCACTACTGTACACTCAGGACAAACATGGCCGTAAAAAAACCCTAGGACAGAGTTTGATAGAACTTTGCCAGAATCATAGGACAAGTATAAGCTATCATTACATGCAAGTCTCACTAGTGGAGGTTCTTGGACCAAGTTCCAAGTTGCTGATAAGCTTATAATATGCAATACCGTAATGACTTGCTAATGATGACGATTTCTTGCAATAGGCAATAGCTTAGCCGGTCTCTATCGGAGAGGTGTTTATTTATTTTTCTTGTTATTATCACTCAGATCAAATTCCGGAAGCAATATGAAAAAATCGGTAAGATACTTTTGGAAGGGGTAAAAGGCATGAAACTTGAACTTAGCTACCGAGAAACAATGGCGCTGCAGATATAAATTGACTATAATTCGCTTACAAAAAGTTTTTTTTTTGTTTTTTTTTTTTATGTTTCGGATTCTGGAAAAGATCCTCTTTAAAATGATATACAATATGATACATAATTATTTATGTAGACTTTGTTATCCAGCAACAAATCTTGAGCCGATTTTAGCTCCCACTGTATTTTATCACATTTTTAGCCAGGACAAACATGGCCGTAAAAAAAGAACCCCGGGACAGAATCTGATAGTACTTTGCCAGATTCATAGGGAAAGCATAAGCTTTCATTACATATAAGTCTCATCAGTGGAGGTTCTTGGACCAGATTCGCCCATTCTCCTTTTAGATACTTGTCGATTACCCGTATTCGAGTATCCGTTTTTTCCTCTTCGGCGGCTAAGAAAAAGGCAAGTTCTTATAACTTATTAAGAGGTGTCTGCAGGTATCGGGCCAAAAACGCCGCTTAACCCCATTTTGTCCGACCATCTGAGGCGAATCCACATTGAGTCACGTAAAAAATCTTAACCCCACTCGGGTGGGTTTGTCTCGGTTACATTCCGCTTAGAATAAGAGCTAAGTATATATTTTAAACGCTTTTAACCTGTCGAGTTGTGTACTACCAGCGTTCAAGTTCCGAGAAACTCCTATTCCCAGCTCTAATGGCAACATTAATAGGTCATTTGATCTTAGCTAATGTTACCTTGCATCGGAGAGTAAACTGACTTGCAATGTAGGTGGGTAGTTGATGTTGCAGTAGCTACTATTGAAGTTTAAGTTGGGTTTGTTGATCATAAGATTATTATTCTGCTCTCTGCCCAAAGTAAAGCCTCGTTTGCACGGACTTATTCATTCAAAGTTTAACAGTTAGGCTCTTATTGGTGTACCTATCTCTCTCTTTTTTTGACCTCTTTGTATGACAAGACGTCGGTCTTTTATTTTTATTGGGAAATACAAAAAAAAATCATGCTACTTTTTAGCATGGAGAGGAATGCTACATCCATCATATAAGAAAACCAGGTATGCTTAAAAGTGACAGCTAACATTTCAAGGTTAGCCCAGCTGACGTCATACCGCCCTGTGCGTTGCCATTTCGTAAAAAATAAATTACCCACGACCAATGTTTTTATATTTACTTTGCAAAGAAATGAACTTTTTTCTTTTACTTTTAGTAAAAGATTTACTAACAGTTTTAATGATTTTTATATACGTGACAATTAATAGTAATTAAATACATTTGTCAGTAATTCGCTTAATTTCCAATAGGTAATAAAATTTACGCCCTAAGAATGTTGTAAATACCAATTTAATGGTAACGCTTACGTCATCAATGGGCTAGCAATGGCGGCTTGTCATAGGATTGAGCATATCTGGTTTTCTTACACCGATAGAGCATGGCTCTTAAATTAGTGATGATGTCGAAAAATAAATTTATGAAAGTCGAATTAAAATGAATAGAGATTATGAGAAAGTTCGGTGAGGTGTGGGTACTCAGTTCATCTTGCGATGGATGTACCACGGGCTACCCCAATTGGGATGTAGTCGACAGTCCATAATAATAATAATCTGCAATAGTCCTACACGAACCGTGGTTTGTCTTTGGGTGCATTCCCATACAGGGATAATCGCCGGTTGGTGTTACAACACATTTAGATTAAATTGTCTTAAGGAGCCTCTACGTGTTGGCTTCGACCCCACGCACGCCTTCCGAAAGTCCGGGACTCCATAGGCCCGAGATATGGAAATGACATAAGTAATAATAAGAAAATAATGACACAAATAATAATAATAATAAAACACAATATTAGCCACAAATTTACAAGGCATTTACAGGATAAACTTGTCGCTAAGAGCGATCTCTTCTAGACAACCTTCGGCGGATGATATAGTACACTTGTACAGCTGCAGTGTGGCGCGCAAAAAATAATTATAAAATAATAGACATATTTTACTTATATATTTATATATATATATAAAGAATAATAGGAATTAAGAATTAGTTAAGAAGTATAGAGTCCCAGAGTAGTTACATGGAATAGCTGGCGCCAAGGAAAAAATGTTTAATTACAGACTTCTAGGGAGTTGAGAGTAAAGCTTAGATTCCTATACAAGATATATTTTCGTAATCGTCAATTTAAGAGCCACTCTCGTCAAAGGCCAATTCTTTGACTTCTTTACAGTTACTGTTTCATTTGTTCCATGTAAGCACATTACAGAAAGTAAAAAAAATACTATAGCGTTCAGATGTGCATCTGTTTATTTTTGATACGGTGCACCAACAACAGTGCATACACAAATACAAAATAAAATACACATAAGAAAAACAAAAACGTCTTTAACGGCTTAAGGGTTACAAACATTTCCATACATGTTTTTATATTAGACACTGTTCTTCAATCAATCAATGAATAATTCTTTATTACACAAAAACATAAACTCAGGACATATACAGACGAATAAAATAGGCACAGTAGGCGGCTTTATTGCTAAACAGTAATTTCTGCCAAGCAAACTTAGGGTGAAAGAAGTTTATGCATTGGAGCGCGGGATGGACATACCTACATACAACTTATACAATATAATATACAGGGTGTTAGTGACATTGTAACAAATACTGAGGGGGATGATTCAGACTATGATTCTGGGTTAATATCAAGTGGAATTTTCCAGCGGAAAAATATTGACATTTTTAAGTTATTTTCAATTATTTTCAATCTATACTTTGGCGATGGAAAATTTCACTTGATATTAACTCAGAATAATGAGCTGAATCATCCCTTTCAGTATTCGTTACGATGTCACTTACACCCCATACAAGTACATACAGGTAGCCATACAAGTAGGTATGGGTGTTAGTGATGCCGCAACGAATACTGAGGGGGATGATTCCAACTATGATTCTGAGTTGATATCAAGTGGATTTTCCTGTTGGAAAATTCATGAAAATTTTAGTGTTTTTTTTAATTATATTCCGTTTTTCAATTCGTCGTTCCACTCGGAGCATTCCGTCGGAAAATTCCACTTGATATCAACTCAGAATCATGGCCTGAATCATTTCTTGAGTTGATATCAAGTGGAATTTCCTGTCGGAAAATTCATTATTTTTTTTCTTTTTAATTATTTTCAGTTCCATAGTTTTGCGACGGAAAATTCCACTTGATATCAACTCAGAATCATAGTCGAATCAACCCTCAAAGTTTTCGTTCCGATGTCACTAACTGCCTGTATAATAGATTTAATGAGAATAAGAAAATTATTTCAATGTTATGCCTGGAGGTAAAGCGTCTCTCTCTTTCCTTCCTTGCTTTTTTGCTTTTCTGTTTTTGACACTACAGCAATAAATAGCGAAGCCACCTCCTAGCTCGCAGTAGACCTCTGTCTCAAATACTAATGGATCTTGAGTGTTGCATCTAGCTGAGTGATGACATGAATCGAGGCTCTTACTTCGAAGAAGTCAAGGTTTAACCCTTAGTTGGCTGTCTATACCTAATAGGCATCTAATCTTAGTCTACGTTACGTAGAATAGACTAGTTTCTAACTAAGGTCAAAACAAGAAATTACTATGGAATTTTGTATGAAAAAGCACACTGTGACGTCATAGAAAAACATGTTAAAGTGTCGCACTTATTATTACGTTTTTCTTGATTGAAATTCATAAATAAGTTATTTTATTTTATTTTTTATTTTTATGTTTATTGAGAAAACCAACAGCATTATAAAAACATATTTAACAACACTTATTATCTAAACTTAAGCTATTTATAGGTTTCCCTAGAGTTCTGGAACATCGTTATACATTTTTAAAAGCGAAGCTAAACGAAAGAGGCCAGAAAATTATTTTTTGAAAAGAAAGTATCAGTAAAAATAAAAATATGAAACATCTTAGCATGGTTTAAGGCTAGTACCCAAAAATGATAATAATAAGATTGGGAGTAGTGTGTGTCCGAGTGTAAGTGTGTGTATGTCTGTGTGTGTGTGTGTGTGTATGTGTGTGCGTGTGTGTGTGTGTGTGTGTGTGTGTGTGTGTGCGCGTGTGTGTGTGTGTGTGTGTGTGTGAGTGTGTGAGTGAGTGTGTGTGTATGTGTGTGTGAGTGAGTGTGTGTGTATGTGTGTGCGTTTGCATGTGTGTGTGAAGAAGTGTATGTGTGAATGTGGTGTTTATATATTTATTGTATTACACAATTACATAATTAATGTGATTCCCCCTAGCAGTAGCAGCATCTTAGCCGTTAAATAGAAACAGAAAATGTTTTCGTTAGTTTTAGAACTGACTTTATTTAGTAATCTGAATTTCATAATTTATCTTCAACCTAGTACACGATCCAATTGCTAAGTGGTAATTTTCAGCGGCATACCTTCGTATGTAGACATTGAATAAAGAACACTACATACTTACAGAAGGGATACTTCCCGTCTAGTAATGGCCGATTGTTGCATAAAATTAAGAACGTAATTTTTCGAATTATTCGAAAGATCATTCGTAATCGAACGAAAATTGATCATTCAAATGATTTAGCAGCTAAATTACTCAATTGTATAACAATATTTTATGTTTATTTATTTTTTTAAAGAATATCTAGGGCGGCCCTGTGCCGAGGTTTTTCTTGCAGCTTCTTTTGCCCGGCTATACAGGTTGTGAGAAGCTGCAGTAGTTTTAGGCGGATGAGACGTTCGTTATGCAAAAATTGACGATTCAAAGTGTAACTATGTTACCCATTGAACTAAGATATTTTTGAATTTGAATTTGAAAAAAATATGTTTGACCGCTAAGTATGTATGTATGTCTATTGTACCTACGTGTGTTCACACCTAAGTTCTAAACCACCTGTCCGAATTTGAATAATGAGGTCTCACTAGAAACGTCTGGAGTGTCCGCTGGCTAATTAAACGTAATTATTGAGTAAATAAAAGCAAACCCGCAGGGTACGTTGCACGCTTTAGTTGAGACACTTTGAACCTGGGGAAAAACAAGGTAGTTAATATCTTGAAAAACATCCCTTACAGGGATGAAAAAAAAGTGCGCCCATTTCCCTGATTTCCGTAGAGTGGGCGCGTTTCGTCGTATTTGTTCACTGTTTAGTTTCTAATTATTTTTCCTTTGTTATCTTTACCTATTTTAGTAGCAACTTATGTAAGTCATTAGGTAATGAGGGATTTTCCAGGCTACGTTCTCAAAAACATATATAGATGGCGCTGTTGATATTTAACGTGATAATTACCTATTTTCTCATTTAAAATAAAATATAAAGCGGTCAAGTGCGAGTCGAACTCTCCCATGAAAGGGTTCCGTAACAGCAAGTAACATATAATATAAAAGTAAATTACGGTTTACGATTTATGATGTATTAAAAAAAACTACTTACTAGATCTGGTTCAAACCAATTTTCGTTGGTAGTTTGCATGCTAATCTACATCATATATTTTTTTTAGTTTTATCCTCCTCTTATTTTAGAAGTTACAGGGGGGGGGGGGGGGACACATTTTACCACTTTGGAAGTGTCTCTCGCGAAAACTATTCAGTTTAGAAAAAAATGATATTAGAAACCTCAATACCATTTTGGAAAACCTATCCATAGATACCCCACACGTATGGGTTTGATGAAAAAAATTTTGTAGAGTTTCAGTTCTATGTATGGGGACCCCCAAAATTCATTGTTTTTTTTCTATCATTGCATAAAAATCTTAATACGGTTCACAGAATACACATATTTATCAAGTTTCAACAGTATAACTATTATAGTTTCGGAGAAAAGTGGCTGTGACATACGGACGGACGGACAGACATGACGAATCTATAAGGGTTCCGTTTTTTGCCATTAGGCTACGGAACCCTTATAATGGCAGAAGCACATATGTAGGTATAAAAAATATTATAATTACTTATAATCTATATTATTAGTATAATTTTTATCATTCATAATATATAGGGTGCTAGTGACATGGTAACGAATACTGAGGGGGATGATTCAGACCATGATTCCGAGTTGATATCAAGTGGAACTGTCCGTCGCAAAAATCATTTTCTATTTAGTTTTTTTTTAATTATATTAAATTCTATACATTTGCGATCGCAAATTCCACTTGATATTAGCTCAGAATAGTGAGCTCAATCACCCCCTTCAGTATTTTGTTACAATGTCACTTACACCGTAGAGACCGTAGAAGTAATAAACAGGTACCGGGCCATACAAATGCGTATAGGTGTTAGTGACACCGTAACAAATGCTGAGGGGGATGATTCAGACCATGATTCTGAGTTAATATCAAGTGGAATTTCCCGTCGGAAAATTCATGAAATATTAGTGCTGTTTTAATTATTTTCAGTTTCATGTCATACTTTTGCGACGGAAAATTCCACTTGATAACTACTCAGAATAAAAGTCTGAATCATTCCTCAAAGATTTCGTTACGATACCACTTATTAGTGATACCTTATATACATTGGGGTACGAAATAATTATTTCTTTCTTTCATTATATTAACGTTTCTATAAACATTCCAGCCGGAGAGAAAAGAAAACTCGCCTAGAGCTCTTTAAAACATTACGTTGTCACAAAGAATAACAATCTCCGTTTCTGTTTTTATTTTTTCTAGTCGTAGAATAAAAATATAGAATACTTAGATTAAGAATTCTTTGAATAAACAATAGATACTCTCGGTTACCTTTGTGAGGAAAGAGAAAGAATAATAACTTCAGCACGTGTTGTTTTTTAATTATTTCTGTGCAAAAAACTAGAAGCACCAGCGCAATAGATAATATCTTATCTCATTATGTAAGTAAGTAAAATTTTTATTTCCTCTCCAAACATACATGTGGCGTGGAGCCTAAACTATGATAATACCCTGTGTTTTAGTACTTCAGGCCTCCACCAGAAAGTCTTTGCAAGAGAAAATAACAAAAATAGAAAAAACGTAAAACAAATAAGTAATAGAAAATACAGTGTGTGTGTCTGTGTGTGTGTGTGTGTGTTGTCAGTGTGTGTATGTGTGTGTGTGTTGTGAGTGATCACGTGTGTGTTATTACATTATGTCTATCTCGTCTATTTAATAACATCTAAAATATTAAGTATTAAGTATATAATATTATGTATGCTGTACGCTGCCAGTATTGTGGTCTTATGTAAATATGAACGACTAGCTGTCCGTCCACGACTTCGACTGCAAAATTTTATGCTTCTAACTTATAATGACAAAGTTTCAAAACTTTCAGACCCCGTTTTTTACCCTGGGATGAATTGTCAAAAATACCATCTTAGTCACTGACGTCACTTACGGAATCTGCGTGCGAAATTTCTGCTTTTAACTTAAAAAATGACACACTTTCGTCTCCTATTTTTAACCCTTTCCAAAACATACAAACATACATTAACTCACACCTATTTTCCACCGGGGTAAGCAGAGAACATGGAATTTCACTTGCTTCGGTCCTGACACACTTCTCTTGCTTCCTCCACATTCATCAGTCGTGTCATATACGCACTTCGGTTCAGAGTAGATCATACTGAACCATTTCTAAGGACATCTCCAATTTGGTTAATGGACGTCTTTCTAGGTCTTCCTCTGCCAGCCCTACCACGCTTTATATACCGCTTTCGTAATCCTATTATCCTTATCCAAACCAACTTAACATTCCCTTCTCAATCTTAGTCACTATATCCTCTTTTACACCACATCTCTCTTTTATCATACTCTTTCTGACTCTATCACTGAATTTAATATCGCAGATGCTACGCAACGACCTCATTTCTACGGCATTAATCCTAAGAAGTAGCCCTAATGAGAAGTAGCCCTAGTGAGAAGAAGCCCAAGTGAGAAGTAGCCCTAATGAGAAGTTGCGAAAATGAGAAGTTGCCATAATGAGAAGTAGTTCACTTGCGAGTCGATTGCCATAATGAGAATTAGCCCTAATGCGCCTAAATCCTTTCAAGCATCTTTCCTTTCCAAAATGAAATTAAATAAAATAAAATTAATTTAATTAAATTTTTAAGTCCTCACTTGTGATATTTAAGGCATTTTTGTGCGAAATTTGACAATGAATGACAAAGTTCCATACAAACTTTCTCTTTTTTAATCCCTTTTCCCAAAATCTCGTCTTAGTGAACATGTACAGCCATGAGCAATATAATGTATCCAATTTAGGACTCTGTCGCACTAACATATATGACATTTAGTGAGACTTACAGTTCAATTTGTCAAAAAAGTTAATGTGACATGGTACCAAAGTGTAAACATATTAATGCTCGTGACCGTACGTTTTCAACTCCTAGTAGTTGTACTTTCTGAGAGAGGCTCAATAGTAACTGTGGACGGTAGCCTAAAATATTGTATTGTTTTTTGAGAGAAAAGTGACAGGTAAGCGTTGTACCAACTGGACTACCACGGCTCTACGCAAAAAACTGAAAACAGAAATTTAAATGACCATAAACTTAAAAAAGGCCATAAACAAATATAACTTGCAGGTATTAAAATAGTATACCTAATATAGTTTCCGAAATAGCTCATATTCATATTCATTTATTTCGTAATAGTTATATTACATGTCATATGGAAAATATAATAATACAATAATGGTACTTAAGTAGTAAGCGGTAAATTTGAAAGTTAAAAATTCTTCAAAGCTATAGAAAGTGTGTTCGAGTAGCCAGCATTTAAGCCTACTTTTAACACATTTCAATGATGGCGCGTCAACGATTGATTTAGGCAATCTGTTATACACGGTCCTGTCACATGAGTCAGTTTGCTGGACTTGGCGAGTCTGTGTCTGACAGGTTGGAGTCTATTCGTGTGCCGTAGCGTTTTTACGGCCTGGTCCCCGCGCAGTCGATACCCGTCAATATGTGTGTATACGTTCTCAATTTGCATTTAAGCCCTGGATGCGTCATTACTTATTACCGACAGTGACGTTCGATGAATGCCACAAACCGCAGCATTGCAGGCAAAATTTTCAACTCCTAGTACTTGTCCTTGTACTTGAAAAGAGAACCATATTGAAGACTATAGAGAACCGGAGAGGAAATATGATTGGCCACCTGATACGACACGATTCATTTATAACAAACATTATAGAAGGAAAAACTGAAGGGAAGAGAGGAAGGGGTAGACCTAGGATAACATTTATGAAACAAATAAAAGAGAAGGTGCAGGCGTGTCGTATCGGGAGGTGAAGGTTTTGGCGGGAAGAAGAGAGGAATGGCGATTACTCCACTGACAAGAGCGCAGCAGTGTTGCAGAGAGTACTTGTACTTTCTGAGAGAGGCTCAATAGTAACTGTTAGCCTTAAATATTGTATTGTTTTTTGATTTATAAATAAAGTAACGGTTACCAAAAGAGGAGCGTGTGCTGTCAGGGTTGATGAGGTTGGTTATTACTCTCACAACCTACAGCACAGAAGAAGTTACAATAATAAAACTTAGCATAAAATCGATGGTACGCAGAGCGTTAACGTCACAAGCAGACAGGCGTTCTATTTCTAAATGCAGCCTCTCTATTGTGACATGTGTCAAAACCTGTGGAAAATAAAAAAAAATACGACATATTTCTGTCGTATTTTTTTTTAACATAAGCTCACGACTATATCCCAATTGGGGTAGTCAGAGGTATATCCATCGCAAGATGAACTAAGTACCCACACCTCACCGGGGATCCTGTTAGACCAACGCAACATCATAAATAGGTGGTGAGCCGTATCGCCTTCTGTGTGAGTGATGAGTCAAAATATAACTCATTGGTGTAAGAACTCCGGCCAAGAAGTTAATGCCATCTGCGGCAAATCTACAATAAGTCACGTCAAAAAAAAAAGGTGTAAGAAGTGCGGGGGGTTGTAATAAATAATTGAAAATAAGCATAACATAAGCTCACGACTGTATCCCAATTGGGGTAGTCAGGGGTACACGCGTCGCAAGATGAACTAAGTACCCGTTTCAGCCAGGTAAAAAAATGTGCTCTAAATTGTTACCGGCATTGAAATGAATTGAATGAAATCAAAGTTTTGTTGAAGAAAATCACATCAGAATGTGATTATTTGTTTGTTATTTGATTATCTTTAAAGGCAACATAAAGCAGGCCTAACGGAAAGCTCGGTGAGGTGTGCGTACTTAGTTCATCTAGCGATGAATATACCTCCTACTACCCCAATTGGAATATAGTAGCTTATGTTATAGTGGATTTCAGTGGTTATTACCTAGGCTCTTATTATTAGTGTATGCAGGTCTAAAGTCAGGCAGTCAGTGAGTATGTGGGTCGGGCGCAGTATCATCTGTGAGATACCTCCGCGCTCAGATAGATATACGACACACGAAACGCTTCGCCTCTTGCTTCTTTCTCTTTCCCCCCACAGGCAGTAAAGTATTAGAACAGCTATTTTAGTAAAGTAAAAAAATAAACTTAAGTACCCGTTTGTCTGATTGTTGCAGCCCGTGGTCAAGGAGGGGTACCTGATGAAGCAGACGCGCTTCCAGCGATGGCAGCGCCGCTACTTCCGCCTGCGCGGGCGCACGCTCTACTACGCCAAAGATAAAGACGTGAGTCACTCAAGCATGTATTTGAGAAAGGACCAGACTCCACCAAAACGGAGCGGAGAGTTCTCATACTACCGCAGCACGCACTTATACTATCTTCATCTCCCTAGCGTTATCCCGTCCTTCACGGGGTTCTCTTACCTAACCTGAAAATGTGACAGGACTGTTGTTTCACATAAGCGCCTGACTGGCCTTCCAAACAGAAGGGAAAACAAACCCAATTGCAGCTTAAGTCACATACGTCCTACGATTTGTCGGTCCGGCCAAATAGTTAATGCCATCTGCGGCAAATCTACAATAAGTCCCGTCAAAAAAAAAAGTTTCGGTTTTTAACGATGTTTTTCGTCATAGCTGAGCACATGAATTATTTAACATCAAACATTTCAAATCATTAATGTTGGCTCGTGCAGGATTTGAAACTGCAACTTCACATTTGACATTTATGATCCAAGCATGAATTCGAAAACAAATTCGACAATCTGTGACCTCAAAGTGAGAGGCAAACGTTCTATCAACAGGGCTCTACGTAGAAAAATGAAAACAGAAATTTAAATAGATGAGCATATACTTAAAGCAAGGCCATAAATAAATATAACTTGCAGGTATTGAAATCTTCTTCTTTGCGAGTCGATGGCGATCGAAACTAAATTTAAAAATATATTTATTTTTAAATAGTATACCTAATAGTTTCCGAAATAGCTCAATTTGCATTTAAGCCCTGGATGCGTCATTAGTTATTACCGACAGCGGCGTTCGATGAAAGCCACAAACCGCAGCATTGCAGGCTTGTGTTGGACTAAAATATATCTGTGCGCAGGTTTATTGCAATGTTCTTTCTATAACTCGGGACTATAGATTTCAGGACTTCTGGAAGGCGTGTTTAGGACCGAACCTAACACGTAGAGGACCCTTAAAACATTTTAATTCAAATTATTATAAAATAGGTTACTTGACAATCTAGTCAAATGAGATACTTTTTACGAAACGTCAAAATAAAAGTTTTCTTTGGACTCTGTATGGAAATACTGTCCTGTGACGTCATCAACAAAAGCGGTCAAATGTCGTACTCATTGTTACTTAATTCATAAATGATACTTGAAAATAAGTCGAAAAGAACAGATGAATAGATTTTTGATCATCTTAGACTGGCTTCTATTTCTAGATTAGCATTTTATAATTTACCTTTGACCCAGTCAAATACCCAATTCTAAATTCAGTGTCATTCCGTACACTGCCGCGGCTCTCTTTTTGAGGAATTTTTTGATACGTGGTTTTACAATTGTTTATACATAATGTAATTATCAAAATCAACGATCTCTATGTACTATTAAAATCTTCTTTTTCCTCATCTATCGTGTAGGCTCTGAGGTTAATAAACACACCACATTTAGATTAAACTGTCTTAAGGGGCCTCTACGTGTTGGCTTCGGACCCACGCACGCCTTCCAAAAGTCCGGGCCTCCATAGGCCCGAGATATGAAAAAGACATACAATAATAATAATTAAAGTCATACAAATAATAATAATCATTTATTTCGGACTCATCCACATTGATTACATCCATATTTGTTAGTAAAATTGCAAGCTTACAAACTAGTGTTAGTAACATACGAATATATTAAAATGGCAAGTCCGGATGGACTCCCCGACGCTGGCGGCCAATCATACGACTGCGTGCAGCCGAATCCAGCGAGCCAGCATCGGAGAGGCCCACCGGCCAGCTATCGCGCGCAGGATGGTGTTGGGACTGCCGCGCGTGCGGCGCAGGACGGAAGCGCACCGCTTTCGCATGATGGCTGCAAATCCATCCGTGTTAGCCGCAGCGAACATCTCGGAGGATTAATGACCTACCGCGTCGCTCTAGTGTCAATATTATTGAGCCGCCTAGGGCCTTTGACGTGGCTCACATAACGATTGAAATAAATAATTGATTAATATAATTTCTTCCCAAGTTCCTATTGTGAGCTATTTATACAGGTCAGTGACATCGTAACAAAAAAAATTGATTGTCTATTTGACGGCATTAAAAACGATAGTTGGTGTTTTTATTGTCGGAAATGTTTAATTAAGATTTTGAGCTGATGCTGTGCTGTAATGTAGTAACGGTGGTAAAATCGACAACGACGTAATTAATCGTACCACATCTGGCTGGAATAAGGGGTGACAGCTCACAGGCGTAATGTGCGACAAAATAATACCCGTTAAAAACACTAAAATAACTACTACTAGGTACTATTCTATTTCTCTTTGTTTTGTTTTTTCCTGTTTGTGAAATAAAGTATTTGTTATGTTATGTTATATTAAAACTAAATAAAAACATACTACAATTTCAACAGGCAATTCCATTTGATATCAATTCTGACTAATGGTCCGAGTCATCCCCCAAAGTTTTCGTAAAATTTTCACTAACACCCTGCATTTAAGAAGCTTTCAAGAACTATATTATATTTACCTGCAAGATTGTATCGTTCGGGTGTACCTGTTGGTAATTAACTACAAACAATTTCGGCATTAACTGGTTGTAACCGGTTGAACAGTGCATTGCCGCGGGGTGTGTCCATTACAGAGTCGCTGTCGGTTGCAGTTTCACAGAAGCAAATGTACAGGTATTTTAGCGGGGTTTACTGTGAAACTACCTTGCAGACAAAAAAAGATTTATTGTAGATTTAGCGCAAATGGCATTACAAACAAATGACAAATGGGGAGCGCGGAGGGCTCTCACCCAGTACAAAATTTAAGACAACAGGCTTGAGGGTGCACAGTTGGGCGCGAACCTCGGCTCAGGGCGTCGTCTGAGAGCATAATATTTGAAAGTATTAATCGACATAACATAACAAATACTTTATTGCACAAACAGGAAAAAACAAAATACAAAACAAAAGAGAAATAGAATTAGTACAATAGGCGGCCTTATTGCTAAGTGCGACCCTAAGTTATTGGGTTGCTTGTTGCGACCCTAGTGGGTCTATAGTGATACGCGCTTAATGAGGGTAATCGTCGACTACGCCGGCGGGCTCGGTATCAGGTTCCTGAAGTGTTTGTTGTCGCGAGCTGATTGGCCGCCTCTATGGCTAGAGTAATCGGGTCTTCGGACACCAATACTTTTCAGTACCATCCCTAAGCGGAATGTATTCGGAAGTCGAAACTACCAGGGGATTTGGGTGGTGCGGAGCAGAAAACAAGTTTTGAAGCTAATTTAAGCCATAGGGTAATGGTTGGGAGACCTAGGTCAATGTACAGATTTTCGTTGCGAAGGAACCACGAAAGTCATGTTACCTACATAATACGTGAGGTGGAATACCAACCTCATCAACCCTGGTGTTAGGGTTACTATTGAGCCGCCAAAGGCCCCTGACATGGCTCATGTAACGACTACATACTTACATCAGTGAGTAGTAACCGGGACCAACGGCTTAACGTGCCTTTCTAAGCACGGATCGTCTTACTTTCGGACAATCAGGTGATCAGCCTGTAATTTCCTAGCCAAACAATATAAATATAATATAGTATCAAAAGAAAAAAATAATGGTTTCTAAGGTAAGTACGTATATCTACTATATATAGGCTAGTTTCCAACTATTTAAATCAGTTACTATTCACTATTTTGATTTTATAAAAAAATGTTCTAATGCAGTGGGGCGTTAACAAGAAAAAGTCACTTTTATAAGCATATGTTATTTATTAAATTGTTAAAAATAATTACAACATACGTGAGCGTACAGAGCGAGAATGATAAGAAAATAATTAATTTGAATGAATACTAAACAGTTGCTTTTTACTAAACGTCAAAACACGAAATCACAATGGAATTTGTACGAAAAAAACAACCTGTGACGTCATAGAAAAACGTGTTTTATCACCAAGACTTTTTTTTTAAATGTGCAAAATTTTCGTTTACTTTCACCCTACCCGTATTGTATTGTCAGTAGGTAGCCTTGTATAGTGAACGTTTGTTTGTAAGCTTGACATTCGAGCTCCGGTATTGTGTACGAATTTAATTACGGCCCATTGCACTCTAACAACAGTATTCCTTTATACATAGACACATCCGCAGATGTACACAAGAGCATGTAAACTAGATGGTTTCGTTAGTTACAAGCGGTTTATAAAGTTAGGCGCTACGAGAGTGGCCTTATTAAAGTCATAAAGCACAACGAGAGTGGCCAAATTTGCCCAAAGGTGTCTGTTTAGTTCTGATTTAAGAACACAATTGTAGTGGCAATATAAACTTCCTTATATAGGTCTTAACCGATTTCTATTAGACTTCGACTCAGAGGTACATCCATCGCAAGATAAACTAAGTACCCGCGCCTCACCGAGCTTTCCGTCAGACCAACGTGATAGGTGGCGAGCCGTATCGCCGTCTTTGCTGAGCACGTTTAGACGATTATGAATGAAGTAGAAAATTTTCTACAACCCTCTACGTCGTAGCGTTACGAACTACGAGTCTGCTACGGCGCTACGCTTTGTCTTATTATAGAACCTTTGTTTGGTTTAACTGCTGTTTTTTTTGTTTCTTACTACATTTCAAACCTGGTATTATCTTTAGGTTATCTTTAGTCGTCGTTTTTTAATAAGGCAGGTAGATACTAAAGCGTGAATGTATTGTACATAGTATTATCGTCATATCCTTAGAAAAGGTTTAGTACGACCTACTCTGAACCGGCGTGCGTGTATGAAGCGATTGATGAATGTGGAGGAAGCAAGAGAAGTGTGTCAGTATCGAAGCAAATGGAATTTTATAGTCTCTGCTTACCCCGGTAGGAAACAGGCGTGAATTTATGTATGTATGTATTATCGTGAGAGTCTTGCGTATACCCACTACAGAACGCTATCGCATTAACATGTGTGACATTTAGTGAAACTTTGGGTTCTATTAGTTAATTAATTTATAGTGACATGGTCCTAAATTGTCTACATGTTGGCTCGTAGCCGTATGCATTCGCATTTTATTATCTAAATATATAAAAGGAGAAACTAACTGACTCACTGACTGACATATCAACGCACAGCCTTAACGGCTAAACGTAGGCACTTGAAATTTGGAAGGGACGTAGCTTAGGTACCGTAGAGGTGCACTAAGAAAGGAATTCCCGAAATTCCCACGGGAACGGTCATTAGCGGGAAAATCCTTTTGTATGAAAAACCTAAACCACTTAAGTTAGACGCTTGAAATTTGGCATGTAGATACCTGAGTAAACTTAAAGCTTAGTTGCAACAGGATATTGCAAAGTTCCCACGGGAACGGGAGTTAGCGGGAAAAAACATTTGTATGAAAAAATCTAAACCACGTAAGATACGAGTAAATGTTTGCAATCTAGCATGCATGCATACCTTAGTAAATATAAAGTTTAGTTATGGCTGTATTTTGAAAAATGGGAGTTAGCGGGAAGAAAATGTTGTAAGAAAAAAATCTAAACTGCATAGGTTAGATGCTTGAAATTTGACATGCACTCCCACACACGCAAAGATCTCTCTTTTATAACACGCCACGCGGACGAAGAAGAAAAATGTAATAATAAGTGCGACATTTTGTCACGTTTTTCTATGACGTCACAGGTTGCTTTTTCATACAAATTCCTTAGTAATATTGTGTTTTGACATTTAGTAAAAAGTAGCTGGTTTGGCTAGTTGGAAACTATCCTATTCTATTTAAACATGTAAAAGTTTCGAAATGTTAGCTGGATCTGATGTTTCTAAATTTAATTTAAAATAAAATACTGAACTGAACTGTTACAAATTGGACCCAATTGAATCAACTTTACACATTCAATATTGAGTTTAAAACGTTTTTAGCTAACTTAACCTGTTTAGTGGTACGTGAAAGAAAGAAAGAAAGAAGAAAGAAAAACATTTATTTTAGAAACAAGTAGGTGGTACACACAATAGAAAAATTAACAAAATAATGAATTTAAATCTTATCTCTAAAAAGGGACGTCAGCTCAGCAAGATGTTGTGACACTCCTACATTGAGGGAGTGCCACAACGCTGATTTTCAGCTGAACCCCAAAAAATATTAAAAATAATAAGCTTAAAACTAAACAATCAAATCAAATTAACTGTGTTAATAATATGTATACATTTAACGGATTATAATGAATTTGATTAAAATGAATGAAAACGTGAGAAGAGTTGACATTTTTTTAACTCTCTTTGGGATGTCTCTTTCCAAGATGTCAGGTAGGCATCCGACTCTTCACTCCTTCTTGGTCGGCCACAACCGAAATCCGAGATCTGTAGAGCTAACATGCGCATCACGGTCATTTTATCGGTTCTAGCGATATAATAGACCTAGATAACAATAATGGGGTAGACCTGGGATAACATTTATGAAACAAATAAAATTTTGTCGTATCGGGAGGTGAAGGTTTTGGCGGGAAGAAGACCGACAATAGCGCAGCTCTTAAATAGAGAGAGAGTGAGCGATATAATTCGTCGCTGACGTCGCAAACAGACGTATCCGCAATTTTCTGCTAAAGTAATTAGTGTCTCATTGACAATAGCATAAGGTGCAAATCAGATCCGCCAAAAATTTGAGATACGTCAGCTTGCGACGTCAGCGACGAATTATGTCGTTTTGTCGATTGGTACTAATATGTGAACTCAAATAGTATAGTAGGTGGAGGCTATAAATAACATATTCATGTAAATCTTTTTGAATGACGGGCTCACGATCGTTGGCCTCACGATCCGGAGGTCCCGGGTTCGGATCCCGATGCGGACATATCACAAAAATCGCTTCGTAAGGCCCTGGTTTGGTCAATACATTGCAGACTGATCACCTCATTGACCGAAAGTAACATGATCCCAGCTTCGGAAAGCACGTTAAGTTTACACGTTGGTCCCGGTTACTACTCACTGATGTGAGTACGTAGTCGTAACATGAGCCATGTCAGGGGACTTTGGCGGCTCAATAATAACCCTGATAGGGTTGATGAGGTTGGTAATCCGCCTCACATGATAGATGAAGAATGACCTTAACATATTGCCCATAACATAACGCCTGTGTCCCTAAAGGGGTGGGAAAAGGCGTAAAGTTTGCAGTCCCTCTCCTCGCCAGCTATGTTTGCGTCCCATGTAATAGGGGGTACACCTATTGCCATGAAACGGGCACAAACTATGGACAACAACATGACACAGTGTAGTATTTCTGCCAAAATCCAATCATAGTAGTAAAGTTTGCTTGTTTGTGCACGTAAGTTTGGCAAACTATTGGCATGGAATAAAGAATAAAACTACGTACGGAACGATAACTCCCTGCCCCGCACCAATTCGTTTCCGGTGCCGTTCTCAATCCCATGATGTAGATAATTACTTGGCCGGATAAATGGAAAGCGATGAGGGCTTTCACCCGGTAAACAATTTAAGACAGACCAGAGGGTGTCCAGTTGGGCGCGTACCTCAGCTCAGTGCGTCGTCTGCGAGGATTAAATTAAAAAAAAAATCGACCCTAGTGGGCCGATAGCGATAAGCGCTAAATGAGGGAAATCGCGGATCACGCCGGCGAGGTCGGTAACAGGGTCGTGAAGATCGTTTTGTCGCGAGTTGATTGGCTACTTCTAAGGCTTGACTTCAGAAGCTTATTCCATGAGTCCACTACACGGATGAGGCGCACGTATATATAATTTCTAATCTAATCTAGCCTACAAGATGCCACTCCTGGGCAAAGGCCTCCTCTTCCTCGAAAGAGATGGCGTGACGACTTGGACGCTTGCCGGAGGGACTGGCTGGATTACGCACGCGAAAAATGGAAAGATAATTTCAGCTTTATAAAATAACAGAGGTTTGGCGCTGACTGGCTCTTGGAATAAAATATGTTTATTATTTAATTCGTCATATCATCAACGACATAACTTAAGCTCATGACTATATTATATCCCATTTGGGATATCCGGCAGTACGTCCATCGTAAATTAAACTTCTCGTAAGTACCCCACACTTCACCGAGCTTTCTTTTAGACCAACGCGCAACGTGATAAGTGGTAAGCCGTATCGCCGTCTGTAATGGTCATGGAGCCAACTGTGTGTTATTAATTTACATTTGTAACATTTCACCATTACGTCACAAAACAGTCATCATAAATTTAAGAGCCACGCTCTTATCGGTGTAGTATTCTCCATGCTACTTTATTAGGGAAAAATAGGGCAGTAGTTTTCCTCTTGCCTTCCGCCCTGCAGTATTCTGTCTGACGCAGGTGAGATGGCGCCCAGAGAAGTCTATCTCAAAGCCGTACTAGGAGTCCTGTCCTCCGCCTCTGAATAGTACTGACAGTGCTGCTGCCCTCTGTCAGAAATCAGAATCATTTATTCAACGTAATTACCATGGATAAACTTGTTGAAGGTCAATGTAACATTTTTGAATTTGCGTCATTTAAGAGAAATGACAAGAAACTGCAACAGCAACACATATTTATACATTACAAGTTTTTGAATAACTAGAGGAACACATTCAATATCAGACATTTTTATCATTTAGGTAGTAATTAATCTTATAATAAGCTTTTTTACATAAAATAAGCTTCACATGAGCTCTAAATTTATTTTCTGACAAGTTTAAAATATTATCTGGTAAGTATTTTATTGTAAAAACGTATACATAACCCCAAAAAAGATGAATTTAATTTACTTAATCAGTTTCCAGGTTACAGTCCCTGCGACTTGTCCTTTCCGTCCTGCGTTGCCAATGGTTCCTATCTCCTATGCACCGTTGACGTCTTCATTCGCATCCCTAGGCAAGGGTTCTACTTTATACCCCGTAGGTCCCTAAGTCATCATCTTTGTCTCCTGTGACTCTGTCCCCCCTGGGGCCGGGTTAATGGTCTTGTGTGAAACCAAAACCAAAGGCTAAGTAAATAATAAGTATACAGGGTTTTTGTGACACCGTAAAGAACACTTTGAGGGGTGATTCTGAGTCGATATCAAGTGGAATAATTAAAAAAAAAAAACATATTTCATGAACTTTTTACAGGAAATTCCACTTCGTTACGATGTCTCTAACACCCTGCATAGTAAGTGTATAGCAATATATATTATAGTATCTATATTGTAACAAGTTTAATGTGCTTTATTCAATTGTTGTGCTTTTATTTTTTGTGGAGCAAATTGACATTTAACCCTGGGCAAGAACAGTGATTAGTTTACACCTCATTTACGACTTTTCCTTAAAAGCGTAGACAATTTAACCTCATTTTAGCATTAAGACTTAATGTTACGCTTTTTCAGACAGATTATCTTTAAGTTGGACGTTAAGTGTTCCGTTCAATGTTTAAGCGCTTAAAATTATTCGAAATTCTGTAAGTTTCGTTTAAGATAATTGGTTTTTAGACATTATAAGATTTATTTATAACAAGATAACAAAAACTACAATTTTACGTCAATGGTGGTACCTATGAACAAAAAACGTGCATAGATATTTACTCAAACCATATTATTATTGCGTGTGACAATAAAATATTCTGCGTAGATCATATTATATGCACTTTAAAACATAACCCATACCAAACAAGCAAGCAAAGCAAG
Organism: Pectinophora gossypiella; assembly: GCF_024362695.1. NCBI lineage: Eukaryota > Metazoa > Arthropoda > Insecta > Lepidoptera > Gelechiidae > Pectinophora > Pectinophora gossypiella. The sequence goes on along the minus strand of NC_065406.1, from coordinate 14,997,800 downwards.
CAAGTATTTAAACCATATATTTATTATATGACCCATATACGTATATAAGATATTATGTTTATACTTTGTGAACCACATTAATACCGGAATAAATGTCTTGGGTATTTTAATAACACGCATTAAAATTTGATTGCACGTTAAGGTAAATATCGAGCGCTTAGCGTATCGTAACAAACGTTTGAGAGCAAGAAAAGCGCTTCGAAGCGGGAAAATTGCTCAAGAGCGGGAAAAGCGCTAAAGAGGCGAGCTCACCTGAGACCGCTCGACGCCCAGACGTTCCCGTCAGTCGCGGTTCAGCCGCACAACCGAACGGACGTATTCTCCACGTCAAGTCCCCTCGCAATCCCAGCGAGAGCAAAACCCAAAAATCATTAATGAAAACTTATCCAAAATCTCATCTATCGCAATAATTCTTGCCTTAATAACTGTTCTATCCGTAGTTATAGCAAAAAAACAACAGTGTATAGTGCTAGTGTTTTTGGTTGACCTGGTTTTAATTTTGAACTCTTGCACAATTTTTGCCGTTTGGACGCTGAAAGTGCGATCAAGTGAGTAATGTAGGATTAATTTTGGCAATCAAAAGTTTTAAAAAAAGCACAACCTATATTTTGGGCACTTTTATAATTTATGAGAATTGTTAAAACATTTTCATTTTCTATACTTTTTGTAGCGTTATGAATAAATGATGGTGATGGTCATTATTTTACGATCCATCGTTTTACTTTTTAAAACAGTTCAGTTTATTGGTTTTTGTTATTACAAATTTCTAAAGTCACGCACGCTTACTAAATCTACCTACTTATATATGTACCACGATGGTGTTTACTTTATCTATTGGGCTTTTCACGTCTTGGAAATCATTTAGAAATACATTTCACCGCTCGTAATCCCTTTTGTAGAAGGGAGAGCCACAAGTTGTTACAAGATAAATCTATATCGTCACTGGAAAGGCAAAATTACGTAAGCGCCAAAAGGCCATTTCGAGAAAAAGCCGTTTAAAGTTTCATTTTTTCGTTTTTTTATCATAACTTTTTACCCAATTATCCAATTTAGATGATGTCAAGGTAAGGTTACATTGTTTTTTAATTTTCTATGTCCAGCAATACATATTATAACTGTTGGATTGCTATTTTAGGATATAGTGGCGCTTACGTAAAAATGACTTCAGTTTACAGTAAAGCAAATTTACTTAACCGCCATCTGGTTAAAATATTATTTGGAAGCAAAATTACTTACAGCTCTTAAGACAATGCATACGAGAACGACAATATTTCTTTAAATATAATAATACTGTAATGTTAGCGGAGTAAAAGTTACTGTAACGACTTTTACACATCTGCTCTCATTATGTAAAAATTGCCTAAAAGTGATCGATTGATTATGTCAGTTCACCAAAAATTCTTTAAAGTAAGTTTTTGTAATATCTTACATGGGTAAAAAGACGTAAGAGACAAATAATTATTCTTAATACCTCCTTAAACTACTTATTACTTCAATTGATTTATAAAAATGGCTATTAAAATACTGAAGTGCCAGAAATAAAGTTTCATAAAATATAAATAATAGCGTACAACCCGTTATCTGTTTGTAAAAGTTTCTTTTTAACACTTTCAAAGACAGAACGTATACGGACGTTCCGATTCCAAGGTGCCATACTACCTATTATGAACCACCAATGACCCATGGTCTCTGTCCGTGAAAGGGTTAAACGGTTTTATTTAGCTAAACCCGTACGGTATATTTGTATTAAAATTAGATATTGCAATTTAAGTACCTTCCTGTTGTCAGATTGATCTGAAATTTAGTACGCACCTTTAATTCCGATGTCAATACAATATAATAAAATCAATAACATTATAAATCTAAGATGGCAGCCGGTACATAATGGGGGATTACATATTTTTCCAAAGCCCCTCAATATGGGTATCAAATGAAATAGCTACACAAGTAGAATACTGTGATTATGTTAAAATTTAAAATCCAAGATGGCCGCCGTTCCAAAATAGCGGACTAGGTACATATTTTTCCACAACCCCCTCAATATGGGTATCAAAGATAGGACTACACTAGTAGAATACTGTCATTATGTCAAAATTTCAAATCCAAGATGGACGATATTACAAAATGACTGAAAGAAGGATGTTGCCCTTAATTTTGTCATTGTCATCCACCGTCCATAATATGCAGGGCAGCACAGTGGATCGCTGGGTGGGGTCGCTCCGCGAAGCCTGTGAAATCCCCAGGAGGCTTCTGAGCTTCTGGAAGGAGATAGGTTGGCTTACGTAGTCAACAATTACACGCATAATGGGCCACCTTAGAGTCTAAATGCGGAAAACAGAGCCCACTAACATAACATAACATATGCAGGGCAGCACAGTCGACCATGCAGTAGTATATTTGGGCTCAAAATTGTTTGAATTAGGACAAGCATACGTGGCTCTAAGTCGAGTCAAGTCTCTGGAAGGGTCAAGTCTTTTTAATTCCTCAATAATTCCCCTTATTGTTTTTAAGAGTATTTACCACGAAGTTTAATACACTTTTCCATTCGCTCGAACCAGGTGTTATTTAACATTTATTCCACTCCAAAGTAGAAGTGTTCAAAATGGCTGACTTGAAAGCGTTGGCCGCTTCTTCACCGCACTGGAACCTTTGACCGCGAAGAGTTTCTTTTTTAATTTTAGGAAATGTAAAGAAATCATTGGAGCTTAGGTCAGGACTGTATGGAGGATGGTCAAGAATTTCTACGTTTTCCTGCTTCAAATAATCGTTTGACGAGCGGTGTGTGAGCTTGCGTTGTCATGGTGCAGCATTCTGCACTCCTGCGCATCGTCATGCGTCGCTTTGGGTTAGATTTTCGAAGTTCGGCGATGACTTGTGGTATACCAATCTGCATTAACCGTCCTACGATCTTCAAGTGCAATTGTCGCAACATGACCGATTTTCTCCACGAAGGTAGCCACCATCTTCTTTGAAGTGCTTCGAGAGCGAACAACTTTGACTCGTTTTGGAAGACCCAAACTGTGGATTGTTGTTTGGAATCAGGATAATAGCATAAATCCAAGATTCATCACCACTGATGATGTCGTACACGTGATTTGACTCTCCTCGGTTGAACCTCTGAAGAGTTTTCTTACACCATCTGACGCGGGCTACCTTATGATCGTCAGAAAATGCGGGATGCAACGGCAAACTAGTTTTCTCACACCAAGTGCCTCATTCAATATCGTTTAAATGGTTGTCCCTGAAATGCCTAATAACGCCTCTATTCTCGGTATGTCACATGACGATTTTTGAGGATTAGTTGTCTCACAGCAACGATATTATCTTCAGTGAAGGCGGATGTCCACGCTCGAATTCTAAATACCAGCGTTCGATGGCTCGCAGACATGGCACTTCATCGTGGAATAGAGATTTTAACTGTTTGAAACACTGAAGTCGCAGTAGGCCTCTTCGAAAGTTATAGAAAATTTTTCTTTGTAAGATTGATTTTCGTACGTGACCTGACAGATTCAAACCAACGCTGTGACTAAACAATTGCATTAATCCTAATGCTTTCAATTGTTTTGATATTCGAAATTCCAACAAATTTGAATTTTGAGTTCTCAATTCAAAATTGGCGCTAAATATGCAAACGACAGAACTTAAAAAGTATAACAAAGTCGCTTTTTCTGTCCCTATATCCCTATGTACGCTTAAATCTTTAAAATTGCGCAACGGATTTTGATGCAATTTTCTTTAGTAGATAGAGTGATTCAAGAGAAAAGTTTATAGGTATGTATAATAACATCCAATAAATAGTGTAGAAATACTGTTATTATTGAGGATTTTAATGTGATGTCGTAAATAATTTCATTTTTCCTCAGCATTGCATCCGAGCGAAGCCGGGTCGCTAATAAATTATAAAATCAATTCTAAAATAGTTTTACTTTTAGATCTATTGTTAAAAAATAACTTCCTGGGAAACTTACTGCTAGCCCACAAACTTGTTTAATAACAGCATAAAAATGCGAAGGCAAATTTACGTACACGCCTTACTTATTCTAAATACTGTCAGTCAAAATTACTTATTCGCCATTCACTGCATAAACATGCTAAGACATTTTTTTCTTATACGCCTTACTTATTTTAAAAGCTGTAAATAAAAATGACTTATACATAGTCTATTTTTTATTTTCAGTAGTCCAAAATTACCAATAAAATGATACTTTTCAAACTATAGAATGCCAATTTTACTTAAAGTTAATATGTAGTTATTATATAGGACCACAATATTACTTATACACCAGTCACGAAAAAAACACCAAAATCATGTTGTTTAAGAAACTGGAATTGAAAAAAGTCAACTATTTTCAAATTTACGTAAGCGCCAAAAAAGTGCTCGTATCGCAATGCTACCCAGACAGATCGACGCAGAATGAAACGCTGATTCCGAATATATAAAAAACCCAAAATACCTATTTTGGCGCTTACGTAATTTTGCCTTTCCAGTGACGATATATACCTACTTGTGGCATTTCTGCCTTATGATTTATAAATAAACAATAATTGAATTGTTAATATTGTAGATATATTTAGCTATTATTAATTTATTAACAACATAATTCCCTGAAAGTGACGCCTGAATTTATTTGTATTATATTATTATTATGTTATACAGTTATATTTATAATAATATCATTATTAGTCATTGTAATTATTGGGGTTTTGCCTTTAATAAAAACATTTTATCATTTTATTTTATTTATTTAAATTACGTAAATACTTTACAAATCTCTCGCCAATCAAACCGTTTTAAAATATTAATATAAATAATACATAATATATTGTATTATGTTACTTAGGTTAGGTAAGTTGACCATGACATAAAAATACCGGGACAAAGTTAGGGAGATGATGATGTTTGAAATACGCTTAAATTAATATATTAATTTATTTTAATCGGGAGGTACTTATTTCTTCTTCTTATCCTGTGGGTTGTAAGGTGGACTACCAGCCTATCAACCCTGGTGTCAGGGTTATTATTGAGCCGCCAAACTCCCCTGATATGGCTCATGTAACGATTACATACATCACTAAATAATAACCGGGACCAACGGCTTAACGTGCCTTCCAAAGCACGGATCACCTTACTTTCGGACAATCAGGTGACAGCCTGTAATCTCCTAACCAAACTAAGGATCACAAAGTATTTTTTGTGATATTTCCCCACCGGGATTCGAACCCGGGCCTACGGATCGTGAGCCCAAGGCTCACGGAGGCCGTAGATACTTACTTAGGTACATTTGTCGTAAATAAGATTTCCCAAAGTTTTAAAACCCTAAACGTAAATGTGTTTTGAACAAGTGTTACTACCCGCATTACTCCATACTTGTAAACAATGTAACAAACCGGTGTCTATTTTTTGTAATTACTTATAGTTAAGTTTCGGGGCCTTGGGCGGCTTAATAGTAACCACACAAGGGTTGATGAGGTTGGTTATCCGCCTCACAACCCACACGATAGAAAAAGAATTAGGACCCATGCATAAATTAACTTTCCCTTTTTATTTATCACGTGAATTTGACAAAGGTTTCCACGAAACTATAATTAGTACTGTTTTGTTGATTTCAACCCGAAACCTGTGAAGTTTGCTGTTGAGGGCACTTTTCGTCTTGCTAGTTGCTTTGGTTTCCAAAGAATTTTTAACTTTGTTGAGGTAAATTTGTGGTGAGGAGGGATCAAAGGCAAGTGACGAGTGTGAATAGGGGTAGGGGCGACTCGAGAATGTGTGGATGAATGGTTTGTGGAAGGTGTTGTAAAAGAGGATATATGCGTGTGGATGGTATGAGGTTGACAGAGATGAATGGAAGAGGAAAGCACGTTGTTCCGACCCTACTTGGAGTAGGATAAAGGCAGGAGGATGAGTAAAGCACATAATAACGGGTTCTTACCGCGTTTAAATGGGGATATGAGACTCCCGATATTTCGACACTGTTGCAAGTGCCATGATCACGGGATGACTGATTATGTGCTTTAATTATGATAATAACCGCGTAAACTTAAAACAATGCAGGAGGACGATGGTGTTACTATTCTAGTGTCTCTACTCAAACAATATGGACTATTAGGTCCCTATATGGGTAACTCAAATTCAAAAATATCTTTATTCAGTAGGTAACAAAGTTACACTTTAAATCGTCATTTTGTACATAAGGAACGTGTCATCCGCCTAAAACTACTACAGCTTCTCACAATCTGTATTTTTTTTTTATTTTAAACGTTGTATAATTTTGTACTTTTTCTCTTATTCAAACAACCGTCCGTCATTTACCTGTCATACTGCAATTACCTCTTCTCTCTCGCTCACTCGTCGCTCTCTCTTTCACACTCCTTTACGTTACGTTTCATTCAACCTACCATTCCTACATAGTCGGGGAATAGAAGCTGAAAGAAAAACCCCGGAACAGAGCCCTTGATGTCCGACCTTATAAATCTACTAGTCAAGTTGTCACCATTCCTCGTAACCATCTTAAGCACTTCGAATTAAGAGTGGCTGCAGTGGTCTCCTGATGACTTGCGTGTCTGCCCACCCCATTAGGAATTACGCACGCGGAACTCTGTATGTGATCATCGAGGTCCGTTTACCTAACCTGAAGATTTGACAGACCGGTTTTTGACAGAAGCGACTGCCCGTCTAACTTTCCAACCAGCGAAGCGAAAACCAGTCCAATACAAGTTAGGTCACATACCTCCGAAACGCATTTCTCCGGAATGTGGGTTTCATTACAATATTTCCCTTAACCGCTGAGCACGTGATAACTACATTATGATCCAAACGTTAATTCGAAAACTTTGGAAATTGGTTTAGGCTCGTATTATTATTACTGGGACTTTAACCTGCGACTTCACAATGAGAGTCAAGCGTTCTTCCAAATGGGCTGCCATACCTCACAGACACTCAGAGAATCGCCAGACTCTCTGTCTGTAATATAATGGAAATTCCATTATCAGGGAGAAGGAAAACTATATTAAAATCGTGACGTGGCGGTTGTAGAAGATATTTGAGTGTAAGTAGGAACCATGACGCATTTTCACCATCGCGTGACGAATATATAATTTTCGTTGGGAAGTTGGCAAGTGTTCCTTCAGTTATTTATTAAATAACTTGTAATGTATACCTTCGTTGATTTAAAAGATGTGTTGCTGTTGCAGTTTCTTGTCATTTCTTCTCCTCGGCCATAACACCTTGCGGTTTATTTGACGTGACGTATTGTAGATTTGCCGGACAAATGGGGAGCGCTGAGGGTTCTCGCCCGGTACAAAATTTATCGACACCTTGTGAAATGTTAATTTGACCTTCAACATGTTTATGTATGGTAAATTGGATAAATGATTTTGATTTCTGATTTCAAGGAAAAGTATCAGAAAAAGTTGACGGTAAAGTCATAATAACATCACTATACAGGATGTTAGTGACATCGTAACGAATACTGATATCAACTCAGACTCATGGCCTGAATCATCCATCAAAGTTTTCGTTACGATGTCACTAACATCCTGTATATTCAGGCTAATCTCAAGAACCCCTGAATGAACTTACAGGCAGTTGTATTTTCTCCGAGAAGACGAATACACAGTAAAATTGAACTCAGGCAAAGCCGAGTCGAGTCTCAACTATTACTATATTTTTTACTATTATTTTTAACTTTAGTGGAATCATGACGCATGGACACCATCGCGTGACGAATATCTAATGTTCGTTGGCAAGGAAAAGTAACAGAAAAAGCTAACGGTAAATTCATAATCATCATTATCAGCCGTTCGACGCCCACTGTTGGGCATAGGCCTCCCCCAAGGATTTCCACGACGATCGGTCCTGCGCAGCCCGCATCCACTGGCTTCCCGCGACCTTCACCAGATCTTGGGTCCACCTTGTAGCGGGCCTACCCACTGAGCATCGTCCGATACGTGGTCCCAATTCGAGAACCTTTCCGCCCCAGCGGCCATCGGTTCTCCTCGCTATGTGTTAATGTAAGATGTTAATTCATAATAACATCACTAGGCATATATTCAGACTAATTTCAAGAACCCCTGAATGAACTTGCATGCAGTTTTTACTGTCTATCTATCTACTCAGACTTTATCCACCCACTGCTGGGTATAGGCCTCCTCTCTTTCACGCTCCCTTCCGGTCCTAAGCAAGTCTCATCCATTGCTTTCCGGCGTATCTCACAATCTCATCCGACCATCTGGTGGTCTGCCTCGATATCGCATACCATCCCTTGACCACCATTCAGTCTTCTTCTATCGTGTGGCTTGTGAAGTAGATTATCAACCTTACCACCAACCAACCCTGGTATTAGGGTTCTTACGGTGCCGCCAAAGGCCCCTGACACGACTCATGTACTTACATCAGTAAGTAGTAACCGGGACCAATGGCTTATTGTACCTTCCGAAGTACGGAACATCTTACTTATGGACAATCAGGTGATGAATGCATTTCCCGGGAATGTGGATATCCTTACGATGTTTTCTTTTACCGTTGAGCACGTGATAATCATTTATGATCCAACCGGATTCGAAAACAAATTCGGCAATCATTGGTTTAGGCCTACGCTGGATTCGAACCTGCGACCTCAAAGTGAGAGGCAAGCGTTCTACCAGCTGGGCTGGCACGGTGTTTTTAAAACACTTTGTACAATGAAATATAAATAAACAAACACTCCGAACTTAACTTACGTGACCTCCTTGCTCTGCAGTGAAGGTAATCAATCACTGCAGAGCAAACTTTTGGGGTTATAAAAGATAAATGGAAATAAATGCTGTAACATAATGAATACATTATTTAGTGCTTGTCTACTTCAGTCAGGAACTTTCCAAGCTACGTTCTTCCAAAACAATATAGATGGCGCTGTACTTTTCTACGTTTAACCTTCTAATTTCATGGATAACAGATATATGCATCTTGTATATTTGTTTTTTGGGTAGTTCAACCCCTCTTTTAACTCCTTGTGGGTTGAATTTTGCAAAATTCCATCTTAGTGTTCACTATGTCCTAAAATGGTATGGAGCTTACTCCACCTCGCTGTTCCACTACGGGTTGGTGGACACCTATAAAAGGGTTTTACGTGTACAGTCATTAGCAATGTAATGTACCCACGTTAGAACCCTGTCACACTATCATATTTAACATTTCATGAGACTTGCAGTTTAATTTGTTAAAAAAGTTAATGTGACATGGTTTCAAAGTGTATACATAATATATTATTAGTACTCGTGACCGTACCAACGGCTTAATGTGCCCTTTCACCATGGAATCTTACTTTTTCGGACAATCAGATGATTCAAGCCTGTAATGTTACCAAACAAAGGACGGAGAAGGCGATTTCGACAATCGAGAAAACACGGAATCATTAACAGTATGAATGATGTATAGGCGATAGGAAATCATCATCATATTATCAAGTCCATTTTAGGACCTTAATACCAGATAAATAAATGCTAAACGCATTTTTCGTTTTTACCAATTTACGTTCCTATTAGAAGAAAATACGGTCCGCTAATGACTCGATCGTAATTATACCGGTATCGCTGGCGTTTCGGTTTTGTACCGATATTTTGTTCGTTTATACCTCTAATGAAGAAATCTGGTATTTTATTTGGTCAACAACATACCTATAGGTGTGTTAGTGACACCGTAACGAAAACTTTAAGGGATGATTTTGACAATGTTTCAGAGTTGATATCAAGTGGAATTTTCCGTCGCAAAAGTTTGGAACAAAAAATAATTAAAATAATAGGCTGCCGAGGGTAGTTCAGGAGAGTTCCTCTTACCTAATTTTTAAGAAGAGAGTCAAAGAGCACTTTTTATCCATAGAGTATTCGTAGTCTAAGTATATTGTTATATATATAATAGGTATGTATGTAGGTATAGTATATTTTATATGTGTATATATTTATAGAGGCTTAGGCATATGTTTGTGTATATATATATTTTTAAACGGTTTTATATGTAGATATAATTATTATAATGTATTTAATATATTGCACCTCTTTTTATTCTTCCGCAGTTACTCTAATACTACCTCTGGGTTGGCTGGAAGAGATCTCTCTTAGAGATAAGTCCACCCTTGTAAACGTCCATTTCTTGTTTGTGATGTAACTAGTTGTTAAGTGCAATAAAGTATATTCATAATTTAAAAATGAACGAAAATTTTCGTGATTTTTCAAACAGTAAAATCGACTTGATAAGAATTCAGAATCATGGTCTGAATTGTCCCCCTCAGTATTCGTTAAGATTTGACTAACACCAATACAATACTTATATGGCTACCTGTACGTACTTGTATGGGGTGTAAGTGACATCGTAACGAATACTGAGGGGGATAACACAGTTTATTATTCTGAGCTCGGTGGCGCAGCGGTAAAAAAAAGTTTTCATCTAGAGCTCCTCCGTGCTTCGGAAGGCACGTTAAGCCGTTGGTCCCGGCTGCATTAGCAGTCGTTAATAACCATCAATCCGCACTGGGCCCGCGTGATGGTTTAAGGCCCGATCTCCCTATCCATCAATAGGGAAGGCCCGTGCCCCAGCAGTGGGGACGTTAATGGGCTGATGATGATGAATATTTAAAGCCCCATGTAATAGGGGTCGAGGCAATTGCCATTAATCGGGCACAAATCCTGCACGCCACGTGGTATGAATTGTGTATGATCCAAACATGAATTGAAACTCAAATCAATAAATCAAATCAAATCATTTATTCGCATAGGATTCATGGTTTTGTAAAACAGTTGATAGGTTTTATGTTCCAAGTGTCACGTGTTCCGCTAGATATAAGCATGCGAAAATTTAGGAGGTAAGTAGGTAGGTACTTACACAAAGTCAAATTCAGTGTTTTAGAGCCCGAACCGGGACTGAAACCTGTGACACAAAGTTGTAAGTCATATATTTCCCAGGAATGTAATACTAGTAATTATTCACGTTACTCGCTAGAAGCGAGAACCATTAAGCATTTTATAGAGAGAATAAAGTCATGATATTAATATGCAAAGTGAATGAACCACTGCAATTAATGACGTCACTTTACAGCTTTGGAGCAATTTATTATTACTATTTATTTACACACTTATTGATACAAAATATTATTAATATGACGTCGTCACGTTACGAGTGACGTTAGGTGCCAATAATACGAGGGGTCCAAGATAGCGCGCCTCGAGGTCAATTTGATTAAATAAATACCTATGGCGGAATTTGTAAGGTTCATAAGAACAGCATAATTATTTCTATAACATAACATAGTCTACTCTTAGCGCCATCCCCCTCGCGTCAGACAGAGTACTGCGGGGCGGAAGGCAAAAAGCCACAAAAAAAAAAATAAACAAAAAATGTTTTCCTTCTAGTATTTTTTTGAAAAAATCAGAATAGTAAATAGTAAAAAACGCATGCAGAGTTATTCAGGGGTTTTCTAAATTGGCCCTAACGTAAGTACAGAGGACATAAGTAGCCTTATATTATAACACAATACATATATATTGAACCCAATTCCCAAGTTGATAGAACGCTTCATCGCGAGCGGGGGATATTTGAATTGCAATTTTGGGTATTTGTAATTCAAATGGCAGAAATCCAATTTTTTGAATGATTAATCTTCAAATTTATGGCACTGATATCAAGCCTCTTTCGGTCCGTTTACTTATTGATCAGTTCATTATACGAGCAGATTCAGCAATGGAATAATAAATTTTAATAAAGAGTCGCTTCTTTTCCTTAGCTATAACACGTTCAGCAGGGCTAACATTCGCAACGTGAGAAAAAGATCGAACGATTCAATAAATTTTGTCGAAATCGATAAGTTTGTTTTTTCCCTAACATGCGTGCCACGTGATTGTGTTCGTATTTAGACACAACGATTTCACTTATTTGGGTTCACATATTAGAACCAATCGACAAAACAACATAATTATATCGTCAGTATCGATAAAATAACCGTGACAAAATTCTATCACGTTTTGCATGTTAGCCCTACTGGAATGGTAGCAAGTGCTATATTAACTACCACAGATAACTTAATAATTACTGCTTCTGTTTTTTAATGTACCTGGGCCATCACCTCATTTCCGAATATAAACGTACGCTAATTTCTATCAATCATTAGATTTATCGTCTAAAATAATAAAAAATAAAAATAATTAAAATTCAAAATCAAATTCATAATTTAAATTCAGGATTAAGTACTTTGTCGTTGTTGTTTTGTTCATTAAATTACTTAGTTCTAAATTCAAATTCTGATACACAATCAATATAGTAATTTTGAACATGGAAATTAGTATTCGTTTGTATTTGGAAAGGAAATTATTGTCATTAAGGAAAGAGAAGCACTGTAGAGAAGATCCTGACTTTCAAACTTTAAATTATTTTAAAATAAACATTTATTTATGTTTCCATGTAAAATAAATCGTTTCAGTTATTATATTACTGACCGTTAAATTATTCTATTTATTTATTTATTAAAAATAAGTACTGTACTTGATACATTTTTTTACAATTGACGGTGCAACAAAAACCAACTTTGGTTTGTCCGTACACCGACATTCACCATCGTTGCTTCCAATTTGCAACATAATATCATGCTCGAACAAATAGATACCTACAATAAATAAAGAACATGTAGGTAGGAATTTATACACTTGCAAGCGAAGTACACAAAAACTAGTTCGCTGCATCAGCTTCACCCCGCGCGTCACACATAACTGCCACGTAATATTATTATTAAAGTCACCTGTTGTGCCTCTTTGTGTTTTTTCTTCATCATCATTGCGTATTACTTCATCCTGTGTCCTGTGTTCAATAAAGTATCTTACTGTTGTATTAAGAACATGTTTTTATTTTTCAGGTAAGTGACTACCGGTGCGGCTTTGGTTGTAAAAGCTCCAGGTAAATAAAATAGTAAATCAGTACAATCAGTTCAACCACTTCTTCTCGCGTGTGGGTTGTGAGTTCAATGACCTGCCTCATCAACCTTGGTGTCAGTGTTACTATTGAGCCGCCAAAGCTCCCTGACATGGCTCATGCAACGACTACGCACTTGCTTAAGTGAATCGTATCCCGAGTAGTAGACCCGAGTAGTAGGTCTAGTAGAACCGACTGCTTAATGTGCTCTGCGAAGCGCAGATGATCTTAGTTTCAGACAGAATGTACCAGCAGCAGCTGTAATATCCTAGCCAAACTAGCAACTACTTACCCTAATACATAAACTATGGTAAGCTGAGACTATGGAATTCCATTTGCTTCTTCTTCTATCGTATGAGTTGTGAGGTGGAGTATCAGGGTTACTATTGAGCCGCCAAAGGCCCCTGACATGGCTCATGTAACGACTACTTACTTACATCAGTAAGGTTACTACTTACTGATTCTATATGCTTCGATCCTGATACTTTAATAACCTTAATAGTGCGCTTATAAGACTTGTATACTAAGTGCACTGTGTTAATTGTTATTGGAGTCAAACACTATGAACCGTACGTGTATATAGTATGGTCTACTATTAATAGCCTAAACAGTTTACCGATAAGTGCGTAATCATAATAATCGTAAACCAATCTACTAACAGATGCTCATCGTAAAATAGTTACAGGAGACTATGAGTACGGTCACGAGCATTAATATCACTTTGGTACCATGTGACATTAACTTTTTTGACAAATTGAACTATAAGTCTCACTAAATGTCAAATATGTTAGTGCGAGAGAGTCCTAAAGTGGGTACATTATATTGCTCATGACTGTACTACAAAGTTTTTATACAACAATAGTTCAACACTTTCCGATACACAATCCAGACACAAATAACTATTAGACAGCCAAGCAAAGTTCAATCGAATCATTTGGTAATTGGATACAATTTTGCTTGGCTGTGAAACACACGTTCATCGCTTGTTTATTTTTTATTCGTATCGCGTAATGTCGAAAAGCGCCTTAGCCGTGTTGCAAACGACTATGATAATTGACAGTGACAGTGATAAAAATATGTCACGTTATGTCACATTTTGTCAATCCCATACACTTTGTCGAACTTTTCATCCACCTGAAACTACTGCAGCTTTTCAACCTATAGCCGAGAAAAAGTAGCTGCAAAAAAACCTCGGCACAGGGCCCTAGAAGTTCTTGAAACACCTTTAATACAATGTCAATTCGGGACTTAAGTTACTGGAACCTCTGATTGCTCAATAATAACCCTGACACCAGGGTTACTCTGTGCGTTCGATTATCGATCTCCGGTACTGAAAAGTATCGGCGTCCGAAAGACGTAATATACGATCCCGACGACCCTATTACTCTAACCACAGAGGCAGCCAATCAGCTCGCGACACCAAACACTTCAGGACCCCGATACCGACCCCGCCGGCGTGGTCTACGATTTCCCTCATTCAGCGCTTATCGCTATCGACCCACTAGGCTTGATTAATTCTTTCAAATATTTTTCCTCTCAGACGACGCCCTGAGCCGAGGTTCGCGCCCAACTGGGCACCCTCAGGCCTGTTGTCTTAAACGTTGTATCGGGTGAGAGCCTTCAGCGCTCCCCATTTGTCCGGCCAAGTAGTTAATGCCATCTGCGGCAAATCTAAAATAAGTCACGTCAAAAAAAAAAGATTATCGATCTCTCAAAGAACTCGATAAAAAATCTTAATTTGTTAGAACTTACGTATAAAAGTACGATACGTAGTATAACAAAAGCCTAGGACTAAGAAATTCAAACTCAAATTTAAATACATAATTCCAAGTATGAAAATACTGATTGGAATGTTTGTTTGGTTACAGTTTTATAACCAAACAATAATAAAGAGGCGTAAATATACGGTCATTTACTCGAGCCAGTTTCTAGGTAAAATTCCTGTGTTTTATGAACAATCACGGCAGGCAATCCAAACGCTGGCTTGAAACAACAGCGACATTAAACGTATATCGAGATTGGATATTGCGGTCGGTAAATAACAGTACATGTATAGGTACGTATAGTATACGATACAGAAACTGGAAATTGTTTTAGGCCCCATTTAAGTGGCGTATAGCGGAAAATTCGCGTGCTATGTATTTATAACAGCCTCCGTGGTCTAGTGGTTAGAGCGTTAGGCTCAAGATCTGGAGGTCCGGGTTCGATTCCCGATGGGGACATTGTCGAAATCACTTTGTGAGACTGTCCTTTGTTTGGTAAGGGCTTTTCAGGCTTGAATCACCTGATTGTCCGAAAAAGTAAGATGATTCCGTGCTTCGGAAGGCACGTTAAGCCGTTGGTCCCGGCTATTAGCCGTAAAAACACCTCCACCAACCCGCAGTGGAGCAACGTGGTGGATTATGCTCCATACACCCTCCGGTTGATTGAGGGGAGGCCTGTGCCCAGCAGTGGGACGTATATAGGCAGTTTATGTTTATGTATGTATTTATATACGGGGCTTCTTAATTTAGATAGAGGACTCATCCTTCTTTCTTTTCTATAGTGTGCGTTGTGAAGAGAATTAACAACCTCATCAACCCTGGTGTCAGGGTTATAATTGAGCCGCCAAAGGCCTCTGACATGGCTCATGTAACGATTACTTACTTACACCAGTAAGTAGTAACCGGGACCAACGGCTTAACGGAAACACGGGCGGCCATGATTGATCTTCGTGTGACGTCACATTACACAAAATAAACAAAAGCTATCTGTCAGGTTTCAAGTGATACTATTTGACAGTTTCTTTGTTTGTTGGACTGTGACGTCATTGGGCAAATGTCACGTGCAGTCCAGGTTACAGTCCCTGTGTCTTGCTTCTATCGTCCTGCGTTGCTGTATCGATGGCTCCCATCTCCACCTCTGAAATCGTTGAGGTCTTCACCCGTATCCCTTGGCAAGGACTTTATTCTACGCTAGCCCTAACAGTACGGTCACGAGCATTAATATGTATACACTTTGGTACCATGTCACATTAACTTTTTTGACAAATTGAACTGTAAGTCTCACTAAATGTCAAATATGTTAGTGCGACAGAGTCCTAAAGTGGGTACATTATATTGCTCATGACTGTACACAAATCAATAATTCAGCGTACTAACTGAATTGTTTTAATAAACTTCGCACACTGTGAAGTGAACATGGTTCATTACCCTTTTCACTTTGAAGGGTGAAAATAGTTGTTTCCAATATATTTGAGTCGTGTTCTGCCGAGATAACGCCTTTGCCGCAGAGTGAATTAATAATTTTATCTGTGGTAACGAACATTGGGGAATAATTTTGCATTGTAATAAAATTAATACAATTATACTAGAGAGCTTTATTGAGAGAGAATGTAAATTGGGATGCATTTGCTTATCTTCGGGCATAGTGTAGACCGACAGAGACAGGTTTTTTTTTAATAATATAGACTCGCGTTTGACCCCGACACATGACGGATCATTTTATTGACGATAAACAGATCAACTGACTGCAAGTCTTCCTCATTTTACTTGTGGCGCCCACTGTCATAGATTAGGTAATAGCTAGTTATTTACTACCAACCGGTGTAGCTAGGACACTCCATATAAAAAAAAAAACATCCTTATCGTGTGCCGCCTAACACGTATACAGAGTGTTAGTGACACCGTAACGAATACTGAGGGGGATTATTCAGACTATGCATGATCCTGAGTTGATATCAAGTGGAATTGCCGATCGGAAAATTCATGATTTATTGTGTTTTTTTTTTTAAATTAATTTAACTTGATATCAACTCAAACAAATAAAAGAGAAGAAGCAGGTCGTGTCGTATCAGGAGGTGAAGGTTTTGGCGGGAAGAAGAGAGGAATGGCGATTACTCCACCGACAAGAGCGCAGCTCTTAAATAAAGAGAGATATATATATATATATCCAAACGCTCGATATAATTCGCGGCGCGGTTGTTTTGCAGACCCGGCAGGCATGAAGACTGATGAAAGTGGAAGAAGCGAAAGTGGTGTGTCAGGATTCCGTGGTCTCTGCTACCCCGACAGAAAATAGGCGTGATCTTATGTATATGTCGTGGCCATATCGTAAAATTGATCATTTCATGATGTGCTCTACCATTTTATGAAATGGTCATATTTCATGAAATGGCCAACTTAAGTTGACCATATCGTTGAAACGTCAACGTTTAATGATATATCAATCAACGTTTGGCCATATCGTTAATGTAGGCGGTGTTCATGTTATGTGGTGTAATAAAAATGCGAAAAGTCGGTTAATTTCTTAGGATCAAAATTATGTACATATTCGATATGGAAAATTGAACAATTACATTGATTCATCGATTATAATATCAATCGAGTTTGAAATATAATCGACACCAGCGCCACTAACGGTGGATAATGTTATTAATTTTACGATATGATTGCCAACGTTTGGCCATACTTATCATGAAGTAATCATGCATTTAGTTGATCATATCGTTAAACGTTTTGTGTTCATTGATCTGGCCAAACTACATCATGATGTGGCCAACGAATGATATTCTATTTCATGAAATATGACCATTTCATGAAATGATCGAGCACATCATGAAATGATCAATTCTATGATCTGGTCACGACATATATATGGGTGTAAAATATTAGTCCATACTAATATCTTACACGATGTGCATGTACTGCTAGTTGGCGTAACTGCACTAGTTTTAGGCGGATGAGACGTTCATTATGTAAAAAATTACGATTCAAAGTGTAACTGTCTTACCGTCGTGAAGATATTTTTGGATTTGAAACACAAACACATGAACATTCGCTATGAAAGGTTTCTCAATCTCAAAGGAGTCTAGATAGGTGAAAAAGTAAACAATATTGCCTGGGCTTTATACACACGAATGAACAGCGTGAATGAATGAGTTCGTTGAGTGGATATCTGTATCTGGTTATTAATACATAAATAAATATTGTTAGATAGATATTTCTTTTCATCGATCTATAGATAACGTAATGTTACAGTCAAAGTTCAATGACCCGTGTCTTTCATTCCTTAGAGTTCCTACAAGTATATGTTTGTTTGATTTTAACTTTCCCATCATACCATCTCAGGCAAACCCACAATATCTACGTCACATAAGCCAGGTCTAACAAGAGGAACTCTAAAATAACATAAGCTCACGACTATATCCCGATTGGGGTAGTCAGAGGTACATCTATCGCAAGATGAGCTAAGTACCCACACTTCACCGAGCTTTCTGTTACTTCTTTCATGTGATAGATAGCCGTATCGCTGTCTTTAATGGTGGTGCCAATTGTGTTAGTGAAAACTGCACTTAAGATAAATTAATAACTCATTGGTGCAAGTCAAGTACTGGGGTTAGACCCGGCGCTCCCCGATTGAGAAGCAAGCCGGTGAATCTCAGGAGGACAATGAAAGAACTCTAAAAACATTCAATTTTTTTCACAGAGTCCGCTTACCTAACGTGAAGATTTGTCAGGTCCTGTGTTTTCCAGACGCGACTGCCTGTCTGACCTTCCAACCCGCGAAGGGAAAACCACTCCAATACAGACAGTGGGTTTCATACGATATTTTCCTTCACCGCAAATTGTTATCAAGACTCTCACAGAGATAAAGGTTCCCTGGTTTCACCCTCTTTTGTTTTCCCTTGTTTGTTTGTTCACTCACAGAATGAACAGACAAACAATACCTTTCTTCTTGGATATAACAATTAAATATAACCACACACTGTAAACAAAAATCTCATTCTTCCCGGTGCCGCTTAAAAGTGGGTACTGACCGGTGTTACGAGGCGTATTGTACCATTCGCAGCGAGCATGATAATGATACATTACGTGCTTAAAATCAGTGTTGATGCTCGTTACGAGCGCCTTATTTCCCTGTACTGACTGCACGAACGCTCGCTGTGTAACACATTACATTACGCCTTGTTACACCAGTCAGTACCCACCTTAACGCGTGAGTGCGAGCGAGACACAGTTCGCACGCTCTCCCCCTTACTCCATCCCGGCTTATGGTCATTGAGGACTAAAGTAAGACTTAGAGCGGAAATGAAGTAAGACTTAGACAAAATTCTCCGACTTACTCCTTAGCTGCTTATGGTCCTTGAGGACTAAAGTAAGACTTAGAGCGGAAATGAAGTAAGACTTAGACAAAATTCTCCGACTTACTCTTTAGCTGCTTATGGTCATTGAGGACTAAAGTAAGACTTAGAGCGAAAATGATGTAAGACTTAGAAGAAATTCTCCTCTTTAATTAAAACACATAATAACGGGTTCTTACCGCGTTTAAATCAGGGATATGAGACTCCCGATATTTCGACACTGTTGCAAGTGCCATGATCACGGGATGACTGATGAGATTGGAGTGGAGTAGGTAGATCCATAATTTTCTACGGGCAGACATATCTGTCTACCCTCTTTCTTTGCCGCTTGTTTATGTATTTGATGTCGGAATGTTCGGAACCATCTGAACTCGCACCAAACTCACTACGACAAACCGCACTCACTGTGTCCTCACGTTCTCCACTTTACTCCTTAGCAGCTTTCCGTCATTTCAGACTAAAGTAAGACTTAGAGCGCAAATGAAGTAAGACTTAGAAGAAATTCTTCCCCTTACTTCTTGGCGGCTTACGGTCATTTAAAACTAAAGTAAGACTTAGAGTGGTATTGATAAACTAATCTCAGCTTTGAGACTGTCCTCTAGATCATGTCGACCTGAGCAGGATCTTGAGGGCAGTCTCAGCTGAGATTCGTTTATTATTACCACCCTTAAAGCGGAAATGAAGTTGAGACTTATAAGGAATTGGCGCTGGGGCGTAGAGTTACCGTTCTATACCGTTCTAGCTACTTTGGCTTATTCCAAGAACTTTCACAAGTGCGTTCCATTTTTAGAAACAAGAAATAACAAACATTTTCTACGTCACTACAACTTCTCATTTAAATCTATTATTAATAAAGGCAACTAGTCCCTCCGAGAATAACTAAAGTTAGTTTATTAGCCTTGTGAAACTTCTCAAGAGAGATTTAATGGCTGCTAATAGATTTTGTGTAGTTTCATTAGAATTCGCGGAAGCAGTTATTTCCTTAAAATTAGTTTTGTACATTAAAGACTAATATCGCAAAACGACTGGATATCACTTCACCTACAATTTATAACTCCACCGCGCTGCTTCAGTAGCCGGGATAAACGGCTTAACGTGCCTTCCTCTGGGGTCGTCTTACTTTCTCAGACAATTAAATACTTAATTTAACTTGCAATGATCTATTCAGACACGAGCTAGTAAGAGAATACTGTTCAAGAATTACACTAAGTTAATCCGCATAACATGTCCATAAAAGAACAATAAGATACCTGACAAATTTATAAATGGACCCACTAAAACAGCTAATGGTTAATTATACAGGGTGTTAGTGACATCGTAACGAAAACTTTGAGGAATGATTCAGACCATGATTCTGAGTCGATATCAAGTGGATTTTTCCGTCGCAAAAATCATGTATTTTTTTTAGTTTTTTTAAATTATTTTCAATTCTATACTTTTGCGATGGAAAATTCCACTTGATATTAACGCTGAATCATCCCTCTCAGTATTCGTTACGATGTCACTTACACCCCGTACAAGTACATATGGTAGCCATACAAGTAGGTATGGGTGTTAGTGACACCGTAACGAATATTGAGGGGGATGATTCAGACCATGATTCTGAGTTGATATCAAGTGGAATTTCCTGTCAAAAAATTCATGAATTTTTTTTTTGTTTTTTTTTTTAATTATTTTCCTATCCATACTTTTGCGACGGAAAATTCCACTTGATATCAATTCACAATCATGGTCTGAATCATCCCTAAAAGTTTTCGTTACGATGTCACTAACACCCTGTATAACTTGCATACGTTTAGTTGGGCTACCGTCTGAACCTCAAAAAGTGTATTACTGTTACGTGTGTTTATTAAATAAATAAATAAATTACTATATACGTAACATACATAAACAGCCTATATACGTCCCACTGTTGGGCACAGGCCTCCCCTCAATCAACCGGAGAGGAATTACTATTTATGTTGTTTTTTTGTAGACTAATAATAAATAGCAGGATAAGGAATCTGCAACACTGACTTATACCATACTATGGCTTAAACGATTTCTGATATTCAGATTTAACAAAATATAGTCTCAACATTCCAATTCAATATTTGGTGAATGGAAATACGAACATCACGATCTGTTTTGCAAGTAGCTTGTAGGTATAAGCTTATAATCCTATTATGAAGGCATTACCCGTTCATAAAGAATTCCCTCGATAATTCCATAGTTTTACTTCCTAGTTCCCTCATATATGTTGCCGACTAGATTTGCCTATATACTCGTAAACACAAGGGCCGGCCTGTTTGCCCGAAGCCGAATAAATACATAAACAATCGATACAAAACAGTGGTTTGACGTGCGAGTCCTATTACGGGAATGGCGTCATATGCTGCTTGAGATTAGTGCACATTAATATTAAATCGCTTGTAGTACTGCATTTAGGGGAACTTTAAAGCTTAGACACACCAGAAGCAAGAGCAGGGGTGTTCGCCAAGTTGCAAACGAATTCGAAAAGCGACAGTGATATTGATAAGAATGTATGGGATTGACATAAGGTGGCATAATTGTCTGCAGCTTGGCTAAGGCTTTACCCTCGCGGCACAGCAGCCGCACCGCGAACGGCGTGACTTATATCGAGGGCTTCGACCAAATTCCATACGACATGCAATATAGCATTCGCTGCGTCTTTTGGTCGAAGCCGTAGATATAATTCGCGCTGCGCGGTTGCCGTGATGCGGGGAAGGTGCCGTGCTGGAGTAGCGTATTTAGTATTCCGTATCAAAAGTTTATGCAAGTTATTTTCTGGTTATCTCTGGCTATGTCCATCTCATAGTCATTGTAGACATGAGATGTTACAATTATGCGAGTCCTAAGTTCTTGCACAAAAGGAACATATTTAAAACACAGTAATACAAATTAAGCAAACGTACCAACGACGGCCTGATTATATTATATTAGTGAAACAAGAAGTATTTTAACCAAAACACTCTTTCATCCCCTATCCCCTATGAATAATCTATGAATTTTGAAACAACAACATTTAACAACAGCATTTAACCAATATTTCTCCACTATTGGATCTATCCTGGCAAATACAATAAAAACTAATCTTTCATACAATCATGCACCCTTTTCACCATCCATACAATCGGATACTATCTCACTTAATAACTTAAAACCATGTACAGCAGATGAAATTTCTAAAATAATTGACAATCTTGACCCTAGTTCTAGCTCTGGAATTGATGGTACAAATACCAAAGCTGTAAAATGTATGAAACCATTGATAGTTAATAAACTAACTGAATCTATAAATAACTTGTTGAGCGTTGGTCATTTCCCCGACTCACTTAAGATAGCAAAAGTTAGTCCCATTTTCAAGTCTGGCTCTAAAACTGACCCAGGCAACTATCGCCCAATTTCAGTTTTACCTGTTTTATCCAAGATATTGGAACGGGTTCTGTATAGACGAATAGAAGCACATCTAGATTCAACCAAATTTATATCACTAAGACAATTTGGGTTCAGACCAAAGAGTAACACATTGGCGGCAACAATTGATCTAGTCACTAAAATTAAGCATAATATAGATAACAAAAAACATTGTTTTGGGCGTATTTATCGACTTAAAAAAAGCTTTCGATACCGTAAGCCACGACCTGCTACTACAAAAACTAGAGAAAATTGGAATTGCTGGTGTTGCTCTGCAGATATTTAAGTCTTACTTACAAAACAGACGCCAGATAGTGAAGATCTCGAATTATGAAAGTACAGTCCTTCCAATATCTTTTGGTGTGCCGCAGGGTTCCATATTGGGGCCTCTTCTCTTTTTGATATACATCAATAATGTCCAAAATTTGAATCTAACCGGTTATTTAACTTTATACGCGGATGATACGTGTCTATTTTATTTTGGGTCCTCGATACACGACATAATATCCAATGCACAGAAAGATCTTAAAATCCTGCATAACTGGCTACAGTCAAATCTACTTACAATTAATATCGCAAAAACTTCATACATAATATTTAAAGCTAAAAACAAAACCATTCCCTCTTTTACACCACTAACAATTAACAACATACCTCTTCTAGAAAAAAAGCACGAAAAATATCTGGGTTTGAGAATAGATAATCAATTGTCATGGAAAGCGCACATAGATCACGTAAAGAAAAAAAATATCTTCTCTTATCGGCTCCTTCCGTGGTATTGTTCGCTATTTTCCACGCTCCATTCGTTTCACTATTTATAATTCATTAGTAAAATCTCATCTAACTTATCTAATTGAAATATGGGGTAGTGCGTCTAGAACTAAATTAGCAGAATTGCAAAGATCTCAAAACAAAATTATTAAAATGTTATTTCACTTTCCGTACCTCAGCTCTAGCTCTATAATCTACGCCAAAACAAAACTCATGAACATCCACAACTTATACATCTACAATACATGCATACTAATCCGTAAAATCATCGATAAAACCATTCATACATCCATCTCACTCCCACAACAGAAAAACTCACTCAAACGCATAACTCGTCGAGCCAGCTATCTCGTACTACCTAAGATACGAACAAATTACGGCAAGTCAATGGTGACGTACGAGGGAGCACAACTATATACTCGTAACAAAATACCCTCAGAAATAAAAAATATTAAGAATTTTGAGGCATTTAAGCATAAATTATCCAGTTATTTGTTAGAAAAGTAAGTATTTATTTTAATCACTTAAGACTGTGCTAGATACAAATAAATATTATACATATTTATATTTAATAACCGGCCAGGGGGCTGTGTAGGTACCGCACTTTTAGAATTGCACTTATTTCTAACTATACCTACGTAGTAATTCAAAATGAAACTCTTTTTCAAATCCGTTTTATTTCTAAAATATATCTTGTGTATTTACTTAAAGTTATCATAATTTTGAAAGTGTGGTGCTTGGTTCTGCAGACCAGTCTCTGTATGTGTGGAAGTGCGTGAAGGAAATGCATATGTGTAAGTATATTAGGCGAAGTGTGAACTTATATGTATACAAATGTAAGTACTTTGTTTCTTATGTAAATGACATGTAATATGTTGGAAAATAAGAAATAAATTCTCTTTAACCAGACAACATATTCGTAAATAAGGCACATCATCGTCGAGTAGAATATGTAATTCCCCGGTAGACACAGCCCCACGAGATTGGTACTCCAACTATATTGTCACATAATTTATGCTTAAGTAATTTCATGGCGCTGTTCACATGAATCCGTCCTTTGAGGATAAATTGAACGATTCGTTCCTTGTCTTCAGCTAGATTAGACGTGTTCACGCTGTTAACTAACGATTAATGGAACGAGATGACGTGACTTAGTAGCTTACGGTGATTGATTACAAAATGTACAGCTTTATGCACGATACGTAATGTAATGTTACATTACATGTACGCATTATTAAGCTCAAACCAGCCTATATATGTATACGTCTGACTTGCTGGCCACAGGCCACCCCTAAATCAACCGAAGGGAGTATGGAACATACCAAGCTGAACGATGCTTGGAAAATAGAATCATAAATGTTACATTACAGACGAATTTTCACCTGTGTAGGGGCACCCATAGTACATCAGTGAGGGAGGGGAACCGAGTACTACAGTGCGCATCATACGCCTGTAACGTAATGTTCAAGATTTGAACATTATATGTACGCATTAAAATGCTTAAAATCGAATCATAAATGTTACATTACAGGCGGACGCTCACCGATGAAGGGACACCCATAGATTCGAAATTCAAATTCAAATATACTTTATTGCACCAAAATAAAATTATATAGTTTTAAAAGAGACTTAATTAGATTACACAGATGCACATAGAGTAAAACTTAGAATGTGTGAATGTTTTTTCTAATAATAAATACTCTTCTTTCTTTTGCTTATCATGCGTATTCATGACTATAATCCCTGTTTAAATAGAGCCACGAGTAATCACATGACGTATTTATGATATGAAGTCTTATGCAAGCAGATTTATGAAACGGATGTAAGTAAGTAAGTGTATAAGTATATACCGCGATTAAATTCAGATATTTTAAAGAATTTAGGTTAAGAGTTATCTAAAGCTCATCGTGTACTAGATATACCTAGATCTAGGCATTTTGTATGATTTGAAGCGAGAGCAGTGTGACAGGGTTGTAGTAAGTGGAATTTCGTGGTTTCTTCCTACCCCGTTGGAACATAGGTGTCGTTTTAAGTGTGGCTGTGCAAATTGGAGATGTCTTTAGAAAAGTTTCAGTACGATCTACTCTGAACCGGCGTGCGTATATGAAATGATTGAAGAATGTGGAAGAAGCAAGAGAAGTGTGCCAGTATCGAAGCAAATGGAATTGTCCATAGGCGAAAGCGTGATCCCTTCACGTAAGTTTATGTATGTATGTATAAAGTTCTCAACCACCTATCACGTTGGTTTAACAGAAAGCTCGGTGAGGTGTTGGTACTTACATCTTAAGTTGGGTGGACCTACGACTACCCCAATTGGGATATAGCTTATGTTATGTTTTAATTTAAACACAGAATACCGGGTTCTTACCGCGTTAAAATCAGGGATATGAGACTCCCGATATTTGAACACTGTTGCAAGTGCGATATTCACGGGATGACTGATGATATTGTAGTGGAGTAGGTAGATCCATATTTCTTCTAAGGGCAAACATATCTGTCTACCCTTTTTCGCGGTAAGAACCCGACATTATGTGTTTTAATTATATTAATAGCCGCGCAAACCTCAAACAATGTGCCTATGTTATGTTTGTTGTTGTAATGTCATCGTGTACTCCATCTTTACAGAATTCCGTGTTATTCATACTTTGTTGCGATTACTTCGCTAAAACGAGCAGGCACGAGTTAATATCGATGCCAATGAAAGCTATGCGTATTTCATTTAAAGGCCCGTTCATACTAGCGATTTGTCCGGCGATTTTTACGTCGAGGCGAGCACGCCGCGATCTTGCCGTTGAAAAATTATCGCGGCGAATTGCGGCTTACTTGCCGCGAGCACACAGCGATGTCGTGGCGATGGATAAATCGTGGCGATGTCGCCGCGTGCACGCCGCGATCTCGCCTCGCCGTGATTTCGCTGAAAAATCGCCGGACAAATCGCTAGTGAGAACAGGCCCTACGCTTTTTGTATTTTTGTTGACGTTTAGTAAAAAGCAACTGATTTGACTGGTTGGTAACTAACCTATTACTTACCTGTCCTTTCCACAGAGTTACACATACATAAATAAACTCACGCCTGTTTCTCACAGGGGTAATCAGAGACTATGGAATTCCATTTGCTTCGAGTTAATATTGATTGCAACGATATATAGTTATGCGTATTTCACCGATGTTTTTCATCTATCCGTACATGCATACATACATAAACTCACGCCTATTTCCCACCGGGGTAAGCAAAGACTATGGAATTCCATTTGCTTCGATCCTAACACACTTCTCTTGCTTCCTCCACATTCATCAATCGTTTCATACACGCATGCCGGTTCAGAGAAGATAGTACTAAACCTTTTTCTAAGGACATCTCCAATTTGGTCAATGTACGTCGTTCGTTCGTCATCGATGGATGCTAACTACTATACTAACAATATAAATGTAAAAGTAACTCTGTCTGTCTGTTGCCTTTTCACACGTAAACTGCTAAACCAATTTAGATGAAATTTGGTATGGAGTCAGTTTGTTAGTATTAATGGAGACTTAGGAAAGAACAGTGCATTTTATCCAGGATATCGCCCCTAAGGGGATGAAAACGGAGTGGAAAAAATGTACCGCGCGCGATAACCGAAGTCCTTGCGGGCAAAATTGCTGACGAAAGCCTAGTAAGTCATATAATAATAATATATTTATTTCAAGGCACAGGTACCCATACAGATAAAAACTAAACTAAGACTAAATTGAAAAATAAATAAATAAATAACAACAACACTTTATGTGTGGGTAGTTTGTTCATCTTGTGATAGATGTACTTCTGACTACCCCAATTGGGATATAATCGTGAGCTTACGTTAAGCTTATTGTCAATTATTTATTTCAACCCCCGGTACCGGACTTGTTCCAATGAGTTATGTTTTCACTAACACAGTTGGCTCGAGCATTATTTATTATTTATTTATTTATTTATTATGGACAACTTACAAGCTACACTTAACTTAGCTCTGCACATGCAAAGTTACAGACAATAAAAAAAAGATTAAGAGCTAGCTCAATTACAAGTAGTCACAGCATGCACAATCAAGTGAACAAGAAAAACAAGATATAAACTATATTAAAAAATAAAAAATAGACATAATTTAACAAAAAGCAGCCAGTGCAATATTCTTATATGCATTTAAGGGCATAGTAATGTCAAGATCATGATATCTGGCCAACATATTATACAATCTACACTACCTGGAAATAGTAGCATATTGACCCTGTTCGAGATGGTGGAGTTACAAAGAAGGAGTAGGCTTTTTTCCTACGAAGTCTCAGCGGAGTACTTATTTTAAATTTTGATAAAAGATGTGGGGAATCAATAGAACCGTTAAATAGTTTGTGCAAGAACACGAGGTCCAGTTGCTTCCTTCTATCAGCTATTATAGACGGTGATACGGCTCACCACCTATCACGTTGGTCTAACAGAAAGCTCGGTGAGGTGTGGATACTTAGTTCATCTTGCGATGGATGTACCTCTGACGCAATATTTATTTTCGCAAATGGCTAAGTAGGAGCAACAGGTTGTCCAGGTTCTTGTATTATGCAGGCCTATTTGTCTAAGAAATTATGCTCGAGGGTGTCGAGGGAGCTGGTGTTCAGATGCGTTTACATTTCGCATGAACCCTCCCGTCCTATGATGTAGAATGAAGTAGATAACCCGACCGTGCGAAGAGTGTTTAAATTTGTAATGTTTGCATCACAAATAAGAGCCAGTTGGTCAAATGAAGGGGTTTTTTGATGGCTCCATCGCAGCACAATAACACTTTCTTTTGCTCGTATTAATAATCCCACCAAAAAGATTTTAATGTAAAATATTGCCAAGACGAGATCATTGCGATCGCAATGTCAAAAAGTTATCAGATCTCATACAGCCAAGTTTCTAACTCTACAAGCCTTAACTAAGTTCAAAAACTTATGTTAGGCAAAATATGGGGATTGCCCGTTTCGTTACTACAAGAACTATATTTACTCATATAAAAGAATGACAATGAACAGACAATAATGTGTTACCTTACTATGGTGACGGTAGCGAAATTGTTTTTCACCCTACGCTCATGTGATGGTATAATATATATGCATTTGAAACTTTGTTATAGGCGTTTGTGTTTAAAAAATCCAATGCTGACAAAATATTCTGAGAATTCGGTTTATCTGGTTTAATACAAACCTGAGTTATGAGGGTTCAAAAAATCGAGGAAAGTAAGGACCTCCGTGATCCAGTGGTTGAGCGTTGGGCTCATGATCCGGCAGTCCTGGGTTCGAATTCCGGTGGGGACATATCACAAAAATAACTTTCTGGTCCCTAGTTTGGTTAGGACATTACAGGCTGATCACCTGATTATCCGAAAGTTAGATGGCCTGTGCTCCGGAAGGCACGTTAAGCCGTTGGTCCCGGTTACTACTTACTTATGTAAGTAAGTAGCCGTTACATGATTATGTCAAGGGCCTTTGGCGGCTCAATAGTAACCCTTACACCAGGTTTGATAAGGTTGGTACTCCACCTCACAACCCACACGATAGAAGAGAGAAGATCGAGGAAAGTTTTAAGAAAAGGTAGTTAGATGCCCTGCCCTTGCGCTTCGCTTTGCTCGTCTTGGCGGGGGCACTACCGTGGCCCCAGATATAATTAGTTGTTAAAGAAAAATGTAAACTGTAATCTACTGGCACTTTTCTTACAACACAATAAACTAAGAGTAGTTGCAGGCTTTCAGTCCATACCGCCGCGTGCGCTGTTGGTATGAATTTCACATACGCGGTATACAGAGTGTGAGTGACACCGTACCGAATACTAAGGGGGATGATTCAGACCATGATTCTGAGATGAAATCAAGTTGAATTTTCCGTCGCAAAATTCTTTTTTTTTAATTATTTTCAATTAAAAAAGTTCCACTTGATGTTAACTCAGAGTAATGAGTTGAATCATCCCTCTCAGTATTCATTACGATGTCACTTATACCCCATACAAGTATATACAGGTAGCCATATAAGTAGGTATGGGTGTTAGTGACAGCGTAACTCATACTGAGAGGGATGATTCATGATTCTGAGTTGATATCAAGAGGAATTTCCCGTCGGAAAATTCATGAAATATTTAATGTCTTTTTTAATTATTTACAGTTGCATACTTTTGCGACGGAAAATTCCACTTGATATCAACTTAGAATCATGGTCTGAATCATTCCCCTCAGTATTTGTTACGATGTCACTAGCACCCTGTATAATATGCCGGATGACAGTACCATCCATATATTATGCTTCCGTGTCCGACGGTTGTACAAAACGAGACTGACACTTTCATTACATGAGAGAGGTTGTTCTACATTTCGCCGGACGTTTTCAGTTGTCTGTGCCCGCGATCTGCTATTATGATGACGTCACAACACTTACATAAAGAATTGAGAAATGGATGCTCAGATGGTTTGGACATGTAGAGAGAATGAACTAAAGTAGTCTTATGAAAAATATTTATGATGCGGGTGTAAGTGGATGAGGAAGGCGTACATACAATCAGGCGATCAGATAACCTAGATCTGTTTTAAAGAAAGGCCAGGTCAAAAGTACACTAAACTCTTTGATGAGGGTAGAGGAAGCGAAGGTGGTGCGTCGAGATGCTCGGTCTACCTCAACGGGAACTAGGCTTGATCTTATATTCAAAGTGTTAGTGACACAGTAAAGAAAACTTTGGGGGATAATTTAGACCATGATTCTGAGTTGATATCAAGTGAAATTTTCTGCCGGAAAAATCATGAAAATGTCTTCTTTTTAATTAATTTTAATTCCATAAACACCTACTCTACCAATTGTTATTAGTATAAACAAGTAGACATTCTGATTTTTTTCCGTTATGGTGTCCCTAACAACCTGTATGTATGTTTTTTAAACGAACGTCTAGGGCCCTTTGCCGAGGTTTTTCTTTCAGCTTCATTTCCCCAGCTATACAGGTTGTGAGAAGCTGCAGTAGTTTTAGGCGGATGAGACGTTCGTTATGTAAAAAATGACGATTCAAAGTGCAACTATGTTATCTACTGAATAAATATATTTTTAAATTTGAATTTATGTAAGGATGTATGCACAATTTTATGCATTGACCAAATTGGAGATGTCCTTAGAAAGGTTCAGTGCGATCTTCTCTGAACCGGCGTGCGTGTATGAAACGATTGATGAATGTGGAGAAGCAAGAGAAGCGTGTCAAGCCCGGAGCAAACGGCGTGTCAATCACATCACTAATTTAAGAGCCACGTTCTTGTCGGTGTAGCATCGTCCTTGCTACTTTTTAGGGAAAAATAGAGCAGTGGTTTCCGTCTTGCCTTCTGCCCCGCAGTACATCATTCATCATTCCTGCTCTTCTGTCTGTAATACTTTTTGTTCTTGTCCCCTTTTGGAAAATGTAAGCACTTTTAAATATCTGGGTATACATCTTGATGAAAAACTTAACTTTCAATCCCACATAAATACCATTTCAAGCCGTATTAGAAAATTAATTTTTATCTTTAAATCCCTCCGTCAAATAGCAGAATTTAAAATTATAAAAATGGTTTATTTCGCTGTTTGTCAATCTGTCATTTCGTATTGCATCACCTCTTGGGGTGGTGCACCTAAAACTACTTTAATAAAATTAGAAACCGCTCAAAGAGCAGTCTTAAAGGTTGCCACATTTAAGCCTTTCCTTTTCCCTACTAATGAACTTTTTAAAATTTGGGAAGTATTGTCCGTCAGAAAACTCTTTGTCCTAAGCACAATATTGAGAAAACATGCCACAGTTAACTATGATCCCACTCTTATTCTTCGAAAAAGACGCCATGACATAGTTTGTGAAAACATTCCGCGAAAAACTGCCTTCGCAAAGTGTTTTTTTGGTTTCCTTGGTAATTACTTATATAATAAATGTAACAAGATAAACAATATTTTCCCCTTAAATAGCTACCGCTGTAAAGTATGTGTCTCAGTGTGGCTCCTTGGCCTTACTTATGATGATACGGAAAATCTGCTACTCGTTGAATCTTAATCATTGCTATCATTATTTTTATTTTTGTTTTATTATTACGCACTAATACAAAGAAACAGCCATACTCTCACGTTCACTAACACAAACACGCTAACTCACACACACATTCATACATACACACGCACACATACATACACACAAATACGTTGAAATTTATTATTACACTTTCTTTAATTTTACTTTTTTACTGTATTATTTACTAATTACTCTGCAAATTTATCATAATTGTAAATTTAACTGTTTAATATCTGGAGGTGGAGACCTGGTGTCCTATATGACAGGTTTTACCTAGTTTAGGCACCAGCCTCTTCTCAAAAATTGTATGCACAAACCAAATGTCTTTTGTTATGGATTCTTTTTGTAGAGGAAATAAACTTTTTACTTACTTACTTACTTACTTACTTACTTACTATAGCGCCCAGAGTAGTCTATTCCTCCGCCTCTGAATAGTGCTGACATTTACTGCTGCCCTCTGTCAGTTTCCAGGTTACAGTCCCTGTGACTCACACACACTCACTCACTCATGTATTCACATAACGGTGATAAATTATTGTTATCACGTGCTGACGATGATCGGTAATGCTTATTGACAAATTTTCCTGACCTGGCCTTAAATGGGTCAATGTAGAGTAATTCCTACAATGCCGACGGTATAACGCCCATCGGTTTTCGAGAACAATTTTTTAGCCGAATGGCGCCACCCCAATGACTGATCGGTCCATCAAATTTGAAACTGTTCCGAATAAAGCCTTTTGTCATTTTGCAGCAATTGTTGACTACTCGCTGAATAAGCTGTTGGCTTCATTTAATTAATCATAAAAAGCAACCTGTGACGTCATGGAAAAACGTGACAAAATGTCGCACTTATTATCACATTTTTATTTATTAAAATTTATAAATAATTTAAATAGAAAAAAAAAACGGAAACATATAATATATTAAGCTCTCGTGAGCCTCTGACTAGTCCAATCGGGGTATAGTTGTTAAGTATATAATAATAGGCACTAATAATTTAAAAGTACTACAAATGCACTTATATTGAGTGTAAAATTATACATTGTTTTAAGTTTACGCGGTTATTATCATAATTAAAACACATAGTAACGGGTTCTTGTTTCTATCCTTCAGGGGTCTCATGTCCCGGCTTTAAACGCGGTAAGAACCCGTTATTATGTGTTTTCATCATCATCAGCCGTACGACTGCTGGGCATAGGCCTCCCCCAAAGATCTTCATGACGATCGGTCCTGCGTATTATGTGTTTTAATTATGTAAAATTATATTTAGCTTGTTTTTTTCCGTCGAGACGTGTCATGGCTGAGGAGAAGAAGTGATGGTGTCGATCTCCTCGGAAACACCCGGAAATACAACAATAAATAGTCATTATGTTGAGCCGAAATTTTGATGGATGCGCATGTATGTGGTAGACCTCATTCGGCAGTGATCCGTCATTGACGATTTATTAAAACACGATATGCCACGAGTTTATGACGGATGGACGTTCACTTCACATACGGAGTCGTGTTTTTCCACGATTCATCAAAATATTCGATTTCACATTTCGTTTAACGCACGTGGTTTTTAAAAAAGACATCCCCTAGCATTATCCCGATTTTCACAGGGTCCACTTACCTAACCTGAAGATTTGACAGATCCGGTTTTTTACAGAAGCGACTGCCTGTCTGACCTTCCAACCTTTCGCGGGGAAAACCAATCCAAAACGTATAGAACGGTAACTTTCCGCCCCGCACCAATTTGTATCGAGCGCCTCTTCACCACTTCTGGGTCTTACTTTAGTCTTAAATGGCTGTAAGTCGCTAAGGAGTAAGGGGGTGCGGACGGAAGATAAGATTGAGATTTCTGTATGGAGTGTCCGAGGTGTGCTATGAAATGAAATGAAATGAAATGAAATGAAATGAAATGAAATGAAATGAAATGAAATGAAATGAAATGAAATGAAATGAAATGAAATGAAATGAAATGAAATGAAATGAAATGAAATGAAATGAAATGAAATGAAATGAAATGAAATGAAATGAAATGAAATGAAATGAAATGAAATGAAATGAAATGAAATGAAATGAAATGAAATGAAATGAAATGAAATGAAATGAAATGAAATGAAATGAAATGAAA
This sequence comes from Pectinophora gossypiella, assembly GCF_024362695.1. Classification (NCBI taxonomy): domain Eukaryota; kingdom Metazoa; phylum Arthropoda; class Insecta; order Lepidoptera; family Gelechiidae; genus Pectinophora; species Pectinophora gossypiella. The sequence goes on along the minus strand of NC_065406.1, from coordinate 14,964,391 downwards.
TGAAATGAAATGAAATGAAATGAAATGAAATGAAATGAAATGAAATGAAATGAAATGAAATGAAATGAAATGAAATGAAATGAAATGAAATGAAATGAAATGAAATGAAATGAAATGAAATGAAATGAAATGAAATGAAATTTATTCTGTGCATGGTATTTGTTCTATGGGGTTTAATGAACGCGATGAACAAATTATAACATATTATGTATATTATAAAAAAAATGTTATAAAAGGATCAGTTTTACCGTTTTTATTCTAGGAGTATTTCAGTAGGTAACTTTTAAAAATGTCGTATTTTTCCGAAATAAGGCCGAAAATAAAGTCGATTTTGCGAAGAAAGTAAATTGGTACCCTCGTCCCATCGCCAAACGACATTATTCGAGAATTCCATTTTAGATGTGATTCCCTTTAAATATATTGTGTTAAGTCGCTAAAAATAAGTAGAAAGATTTGAACGTACTCACGGCTGTGGGCAGGTGATTTTTATTTTTATTGCACCTACCCGTGCTTGGGGAAACTCACAGACAGAAATTTTTAATCGGAAAAACATTGGCGGCGTGGGCTTAGTGACGATACATAGATCGAAAGAATTGCGCATGGACAGGACGAGGACCCGGTGGTGTTATGGTTAACACGCTGTCAAGTCCCGCCCGAGTCAGAAATTGTTTGGTCAGTATCAGGGTTGCACCTGGAGCGGATGATCTGCCTCCACCGGTCATGTCCAGCGTTTCCCTTACTACTGTATAAAACTTGGATGACGACGAGTCTTTCACTTGATCAGTCCATGTAGTTGGTGAACGACCACGCGATCTTTTGCCTTCAGTGTCACCAACCACAATCAGTTTTTCTAAACTGTCATCCATCTGCGCATCGGGCGGCCGAAATAAGAAAGGATGCGTTGTTGGCATATAAAAATTAAATAAAAAAACGAAAAGTATAAAATAAAGAATTTTTATTTTTTATTATGGCCCGCGCGATGGGCCCGCGTGATGGTTTAAGGCCCGATCAACCAATCCATTATGGCCCGTGCCCCAGCAGTGGGGACGTTAATTGGCTGATGATGATGATGATTATTATTATTTATTCAATGTTTATTTTTGTTGTTTTAGTTTGTATATTGTTTTCTCGTCATACAGCGCATTGGGCCATACTGTAATGTTGTATGTACCTTAATAAATAAATAATATAGTGGACAGAATAGTTTTTATTTGGAGCTGGGTCATGATCGATGCATTAGTGCGCTTCGCAGTCCAAGGTATTCTTAGCATTCGCCTCCAGTGTTACGTTCTCAGTAAGTACAGCGGAGAAACAGGAGATCGAGATAGATCCAATAACGTTATTATGGAGGGCCACAACTTAAATTATTCATGAATTTATTAATGTCAATTAATAGGACGCTCAAATAAATGAGTTTTGTCTTTGACAATGGCTTATATTGAAAGGAATAAGGCAAGAAGATAAAACAGACGAAAAACAACAATAGGATGTAACTAGAAACCATTGAATCTTGATACTTTAATGTAAGCAAACTTACTGCCATGACAAGTTAAAGTATTTTTAAAGCCTGTTTGCGTAATTATCTCTTGTTCCTGAAATTTTAAACGTCGTAATTCACGTTAAAAATATCATCAACGTTTAATTTGGTACTTAAATGACTGTTATAAGATTTTAAGAACGTCTCGAGGTTTTTCTTGCATTTAAATACTTTTTCTCGGCTACACAGGTGCAGCAGTTTTAAGCGGATGATTTCGTATGTTAGAGATGAAAAATATTTAAGTATGTTAAGATAACAGCCTCAGTGGTCTAGTGGTAAGAGCGTTAGGCTCACGATCTGGAGGTCCGGGTTCGATTCCCGATGGGGACATTGTCGAAATCACTTTGTGAGACTGTCCTTTGTTTGGTAAGGACTTTTCAGGCTTGAATCACCTGATTGTCCGAAAAAGTAAGATGATTCCGTGCTTCGGAGGGCACGTTAAGCCGTTGGTCCCGGCTATTAGCCGTAAAAACACCTCCACCAACCCGCAGTGGAGCAGCGTGGTGGAGTAGGCTCCATACCCCCTCCGGTTGATTCAGGGGAGGCCTGTGCCCAGCAGTGGGACGTATATAGGCTGTTTATGTATGTTTTTTATGTATGTTAAGATTATTTTTCTTTTTTTTCTTTGTGTGTCTGTCTATTATGTACCCACAATTCACCGAGCTTTGTGTTAGACCAATGTCATAGGTGTTGAGCCGTATTACCGTCTACAATGGTCGAGCCAACTGTGCAAGTGACAACTGCTCTTAAGATAAATTAATAAGTCATTGGTGCAAGTCCGGTACCGGTGTTCGAACTGGCGCTGTACACAAGACCACAGTTAATTATTAACACGTTTCTTAATGGATTTTATATGCAAGAAATCTGTGAGGGTACACAGGGTGATAGTGACATCGTAACGAATACTGAGGGCGGTGATTTAGACCATGATTCTGAGATATCAAGTGGGATTTTTCGTCGCAAATTTAGTGTATTTATTTTTGTAATTATTTTTAATTCTATAATTTTGCGATGGGAAATTCAAATTCCATTTTGTTACTGGCAATAAATTTATTTTATTCTTTTATTTGATATTAATTCAGAATAATGAGCTAAATCATCACCCTCAGTGTTTGTTGCAATGTCACTTACACCCTGTACAAGTACATACAAGTAGCCACTCAAGTAGATAGGGTGTTAGTGACATCGTAACAAATATTGAGGGGGATAGTTCAGATCATGATTCTGAGTTGATATCAAGTGTATTTTCCTGTCGGAAAATTCTTGAAAATTTTAGTGGTTTTTTTTTTGTTATTTTCCGTTTCATACTTTTGCGACGAAAAATTCCACTTGATATCAACTCAGAATCATGGCCTGAATCATCCCTCAAAGTTTTCGTTACGATGTCACTAAACACCCTGTAAAATATATACCCTCACAGCGACATACCACAGTCCTTATATACCACATAGCATAATGCCCGGTACAGTCATGAGCAATATAATGTACCCACTTTAGGACTCTGTCGCACTAACATATTTGACATTTAGTGAGACTTACAGTTCAATTTGTCAAAAAAGTTAATGTGACATGGTACCAAAGTGTATACATATTAATGCTCGTGACCGTACATCTGTACAGAGTAATAATAAAAGTTTAATCTCTCTTCACAATAGAAGTAATCTTCGCTGAGTCGCCAAGGCCTACAAAAAGATAACAAGTCCCCGTCCCTTCTCTCATACAAGCCAAATGAAAATGCAAAACACAATCGCAATCATACGAAAGACATATAAAGATTTTAACGTGTAGTTTACTTTATAACCATTCGCAGCGGAGCAGCGTGGTGGAGTATTCTCATTGCTTCATACCCCCTCCGGTTACTTGGGGGAAGGCCTGTGCCTAACAGTGGGACGTATATAATATATATATATATATTTATTTATTTATTTGCAGCAGCGATTACATTATTTTAGGTGCAGGTTAAGTTAATATATATACTATTTATGTATGTTAAAGTTACCATCACGATGGCAATGCTTATTTTGGATCAAAATAAAATAAATAGTGTAAAGGCATTTCCTTAGGTAAGCGTAATCCACCCAAGACCCCATCGTCACTTACTATCAGGTGACATCGTGGTCAAACGCGAGCCTATATAATTATTTAAAACAAAAAAATATATTGATTTTTGTCCATCTCACACTGGCATCCATCTCATTCAAACTCAAATATGTCTTAATTCATTAGGTGACATAGTTACACTTGAAGTCACGGCAAAAAAAACTGGATCTGCTGGGTATAGGCCTCCCTTCAATCTGCCGAAGGGGGTATGGAGCATACTCCACCACGCTGCTCCACAGTGGGTTGGTGGAGGTGCTTTTTACGGCTAATAGCTCGGACCAATTGCTTAACGTGCCTGTAAAAGCTGATAAAATTATTTATAAAACGTTTTTTATATCAAATCTTGATGTTTCAGACCATGGTTCTGAATTGATATCAAGTGAAATTCCCTATCGGAAAATTAATTGTGTTTTTTTTTATAATTATTTTCAGTTACATACTTTTGCGACGGAAAATTCCGTTACATCCCTCAAAGTTTTTGTTACGATGTCACTAACAGCCTGTTTAAGTGTAGTACTTACTTTAGCAGGCCATTTGTATAATATTGCCGTAGGTATGTAGTCTTAGTTTGAATCTGTGGTTGTTACGAGTACCTCGTATCTCATATTAATTTATACCCTGAAGACATAGTAACTATTACCTAATCTGTGCCCGAAGCCTTACCAATGTTTGCGGCTTACCCGACTACTGATCCTGCAATGTTCACCTATCAAAATTTAACTAACTAAAGCTGAGTGGATATTACAAACACGAACATTTTGCTTCATATAATACGGCTGCTTGTTATCCGAAATAGTCATCACTAATTTAAGAGCCACGCTCTTGTCGATGTAGCATTCTCCATGCTACTTTTTAGGGAAAAATAGGCCAGTTTCCCTCTTGCCTTCCGCCCCGTAGTACTCTGTCAGACGCGAGTGGGATGGCGTCCAGAGTAGTCTATTTCAAAGCCGTACTAGGACTCCTGTCCTCCGCCTCTAAATAGTGCTGACAGTTACTGCTGCCCTCTGTCAGGTTCAGTACAGTCCCTGTGATGCGCCCCTTCTGTTCTGCATTGCCGTACTGATCGCTCCCATCTCCGCCTCTCCAACCGTCCTCTGGGATCCGGTATAGTGAGTAATAGGAAATAATATGAATACGTAAATGATTCCTAATTCCTGCAGACACCTTCTAACTTTATTTTAAGTTATACCTGTTATTTTGTTATCCGACGCAAAGGTACCACATTTGCCTCGTAGACGAGGCTCTGTAGTGAAATGTGGTACCTACATACCCTCAGGCCTGTTGTCTTTGTACCAGGTGAGAGCCCTCAGAAGTTTAGTTTAGTTTAGTTTATTTATTTCTGAACAATTTTTACATTGTGTCGAAAATTATACAAAAAAAATATTAATAATAACAATATATCCGTACTTACTTAATAAAATAATATGAACGAGAACAGTAAAACAATAATAATAATAAAAACAATTAAATAAAGTTAATAAAGTCACAAAAGCGTACTATGTGAATAAAATTTATGACAAAAATTATTACCTAATTTCATTATGGCTACATGATATCAACAGCACTGATTAAAAACTACAAGAAAAAAAATACGAAAAGTAAGCGACTAAAAGTGCCTATAATTTAAAAGTTATAACAAGAAGTTAAATCGCATGCATCGTTTATTTATCATTCATATATTCATCAATGGTATAATAGCGCTTATTAAGCAAAAGGCATCTCAACTTGGTCTTAAATTCATTGAACTTCGTAATCGTTTTCAGGCCCATTGGCAGTTTATTATATAGTTTAACTCCCTGGTAGTGAGCACTATGTCGGACAACATTCAATCGTGGATTATTTTTTTGTTGTAAGTCCTTCCTTCGCGTACTTAATCTTTGATTTCGTTCCTCATCCGTTTCCAAGTCATAAATATGTTTCTGTAGGTCACACAAAAGTACAAAAATATATAGACAAGGAACAGTTAGAATTTCAAGATCTTGAAAATATTGCTTACAAGACTCCCATGGTGGTATTCTCACTATCGTTCTAATTGCCCTTTTTTGCGCAATGAAGGCTATATTTATATTATATTGGTAGCTATTGCCCCACCATTTGATGCTGTACCTTAGCTTGGATTCCACCAAAGCGTAATATACAGTCTTCAACTGATCTGTAGTTAGTTCGTCACGCAAGCTTCTGAGAGCGTAACAAGCTGAACTAATACTATTTTCTATGGCACTCAGTTCTTTTTTCCAATTTAACTGTGAGTCAATGTGAACCCCTAAAAATTTTATACACTCTACCAGAGGGATGTTTTCGCCATTGAGTTAAACGTCAATTTTTTCCTTATTTCTAGCCGTAGTCTTAAAAAGAATAGCCCCAGTTTTTGTTGAATTCAACTTTAGGTTATTGTTCGTGAACCAGTTTAGAAATAACGAGAGAGTATTGTTAACCTTATTACATAGTTCCTCCTTATTGTCCGCTGCAACTAAAGCATTTGTGTCATCAGCAAAGATTACTAACTCGACACCCGAAGCAGAGTTTAGAATATAATCTACAAGATCATTGGTAAAAATAATAAATAGTAAGGGGCCCAGTATTGATCCTTGGGGAACTCCTCTAGATATTTTTACTCGCTTTGATTGGAAGGATTTCTCCTGTCTACCTACAATACTTTTAATTTCTACAAACTGAAATCTATTGTTTAGATACGATTGTAATAGTAGGAGAGTATTACCTCTTATCCCATAGTGTACACATCAAGAAGTCCCCATTTGTCCGGCCAAGTAATAAATGCCATAATGCGGCAAATATACAATAAGCAAGCATATTCCCTAAAAAGTAGCATGGAGAATGCTACACCGACAAGTTCGTGGCTTTGAAATTAGTGATGATGTGAAGCAAGCATACTTATAGGTATTTTTGTTAATCAAGGCGAATGACCTAGGAGGCGGTTATTTAGAAAGATATGCAAGTAATATGCCATCGAAATTAATATAACGAGGTTGAGATATATTCAAAATGACTCCATTACAACGTCACAGAAAACCATAAGTAGGGTCTAGTGGAAAAAACGTTCAAAATCATACCGCCTTTGTGAAAAATGCAATATAAGGGCAAACGAAATTGGGTCGACGCACAGATTGGGTTGTCGTCAGCTTTACCTTGATACATAACAACATAACAATACAATACATAGCAATTCAGCCAAAAGAGCAATATTGCTATTTGACATTAAATTTGTTTATATTGCGCAGTTACTTTTATATGCGGAAATGTCAAATTGCAATATTGCTTTTTTTTGGATGAATTGCTTCGATGTGGTGTTTTTAGCACCCAATTTCGGTGACCAAATGATGTACCTGTACCAATTTTGTGGTATTTGCGTGTGCAAATGCAAAAAGCCTTACAAAAAGAATGAAGAATGAATACAAAAAAATCATTCTTGCCGTGTGCCGCCTAACGCGTAAGTGCGAGCGAGACACAGTCCACGCGTGCTCCCCCTTACTCTTTAGCGGCTTACAGCCAGTAAAGTAAGACCCAGAGGGGGTGAGGTAAATTTAGCTCTACGCCCGATACGAATTGGTGCGGGCCGGAGTAGTATTATTCTATATTCTATGAAACTATGACGTTGACCTCTTGGGGCGCTGATGTGCACCATTGCCACACATTCTTTTTTTTATATAACTACTGCTAATAATAAAGGATAGGATGAGTGCGGCGAAAGTACTGATTACAGCCACGAGCCAAAAGATCCTTGTCGCTCTGAATTTAAATTTTGAATTGGATTTATTGTTTATTTTTTGTTGGCTATGAACCTCTTAAGATTATATAACAATATTTGTGAAGGAATATGAATACGCAACCGCGTTGAAACAGACGGGATAGGATAATGCAGTCACTGGCCTGCATTGAACGATACGGAGTGGCGGCCTCGAAACTAGCGTTTCAGAACCATTCGATATTCGAAATGTTTACTTCTCTGTGGGATTGGAGCTAACGCCAAAACAGTATGAAGCGAGTCAGAAACCGGAACATGGAATCACTACATAGTATAAAACAAAGTCGCTTTTTCTGTCCCTATATCCCTGTACGCTTAAATATTTAAAACTACGCAACGGATTTTAATGCGGTTTTTTTTTTAATTGATAGAGTGATTCAACATTCCACACTGACAGAGTACTGCGAGGCGGAAGGCAAGACGGAAACCACTGCCCTATTTTTCCCTAAAAAAGTAGCATTAAGGCGTCCGAAGAACGTAATATACGATCCCGACGACCCGATTACTCTAGCCATAGAGGCAGCCAATCAGCTCGCGACACCAAACACTTCAGGTCCCCGATACCGACCCCGCCGGCGTGGTCGACGATTTCCCTCATTCAGCGCTTATCGCTATCGACCCACTAGGGTCGATTAATTCTTTCAAATATTTTTCCTCTCAGACGACGCCCTGAGCCGAGGTTCGCGCCCAACTGGGCACCTTCAGGCCTGTTGTCTTAAACGTTGTACCGGGTGAGAGCCTTCAGCGCTCCCCATTTGTCCGGCCAAGTAGTTAATGCCATCTGCGGCAAATCTACAATAAATCACGTCAAAAAAAAAAAAGATACACCGACAAGAGCGTGGCTCTTAAATTGATGATGATGATAGTGATTCAAGAGGAAGGTTTATATGTATAATAACGTCCATTAAATAGTAGAGAAATACTGTTATTTTTGATATTGTCGCTAGTTATTTATTCCATGTCCCGGTACATACTTACATGCAAGGTGTACAACGGTAAGTCTCCGCCCCGCACCGATTTGTATCGGGCGCCGAGCTAGATTTACCTCACCCCCTCGGGGTCGTACTTTAGTCTAAATGTAAGGGGAAGCGAGACAGACAGTTCACCCCCCCCCCCCCTTCCTACTTACCGGCTACCGGCCATTTAAAGGGGAGAGGTCGGTCCACACTGGTTGCCTACTTCTTCTTTCTCCGAGTTACATTTAAAAAACAAAAATCTCACCCAATTATCCGTTGATAGCCGCTAAAATTGAATTCCAAACTTAAACAATTAATCCTAATTAAGTTTCCATTCATTAAGTAATATTGTTAACTTAAATGGAGTTTTGTTTAGAATTGCTTTTTTGATTAGCGCAATAAATTAATTTGTAATAAAAGTTAAGCCCCTTAACGGCCTCTGTGGTCCAGTGGTTGAGCATTGGGCTCACGATCCGGAGGTCCCGGGTTCGAATCCCGGTGGGGACATCACAAAAAACACTGTGTGAGCCCTGGTTTGGTGAGGACATTACAGGCTGATCACCTGACTGTTGAGGTTGGTAATTCACCTCACAACCCACACGATAGAAGAAGAAGGCGGGGCTTAAAGGAGCCATGGTAGCCCAGTTGCCAGAACGCTTGACTCTCACTACATGGTCGCAGGTTCGCATCTAGCACGGGCCTAAACCTATGATTTTCGATATCGTTTTTCGAATTCATGTTTGGAACATAAATGATTATCACGTACTCAGCGGTGAAGGAAAACATCGTGAGGAAACCCTTATACCTGAGTAAACTCCGTTTCGGGGGTATGTGACCTAACTTGTATTGGGCTAGTTTTCCCTTCGCGCATTGGAAGGTCAGACAGGCAGTCGCTTCTGTAAAAAACCGAACCTGTCAAATCTTCAGGTTAGGTAAGCGGACCCTGTGAGGAAGAGAATAATGCTAGAAAGATGATGGGGTTTAACGGAATTCGTGAATTAACAAACACTTCCATTATTGTACACCCATGTTATGCAAAAGTAATTATCACCATCAGCCGAAAATATTCTATTGCTGAGCATAGGCCTCCCAAAGCAAGATTTTCTTTGTACCGGGCATGCGTGTTGGGAGCGGATGTATCTCCACTAGTACGCTGTCATAGAATATAGTATGTTAAACGCACAGACAACACAATAACACTTCGATAACACTACGTATAGAACGGCAACTCTCCGCTCCCCACCAGCGTCTGAGCTACCTTTACCTCACCCCCCCCCCCCCTCGAACATAGTTTAGTCTTCAATCGTATGGCGTCAGACGTCACACACACAAATGCGCGTGTACGATAATATCAATGTGTGGTGTATGTGTAAAACGAGGTTGTATGTATGAAGTGTCCGGGGTGTGCTTGAGTCAAATAAGTAGGAGTACTGCATGTTGTTGGCTATTAAAGTATCCTAAAGGACATCTATGGGGCCGTCCATTAATCATGCGAGGCTCGAGAGGGGCGGAGGGGTCCATGAAAAAAGTATAGTAATATATCACGAGTATTTATTTTTTCGGCAAAAACGCGCGATACTGAACCGAAAAGCGCCGTTTCGTGCAATTATTTTGGTAGGTACTAAAAATACACGTGATATATGATAGAGGGGGGGGGGGGTAGTCTTGAACCTCACCATGTATCACCAAGGGGCGGGGGGGTTAAAAATGCCAAAAAAACATCACATGATTAATGGACGGCCCCTATGTTAACGGGTTGTACTATCGTCCCAACACACTCTCGAAAGGTTACCGGTTCAATAATGAAACGATAGTTTCTCAAGCCAAAAGTCATCTTTATTAAAGTTCATCTTCTAATGTAGAATGAATTTTTTGCTCACGTGTTTTAATCTAATACAGTGACATCTAGTGGCAAGTTATGAAACTAATATTATAAGCAATGCAATAAGGTATTTGAACACGGGTTAAATAATTGAAGGTAAAAATATCGTTAAAGCAGCAAAATGCCTTTTATTCTCATTCTTGGCAGTTTACAGACTGGGCAGACTCTGCCAAACAAATTAAAATTTCGTCAGTCGCGTTATATAATGTTATGTTCACAACAAATATTTGTTAAAAAAGGGTTAAGGCCGTTTGTAATTTGTTTTAATGTTTTATATAAATTAATGTGTGTAGTCGGAGCGGCCATTTTGCTAGCAAATGGTAGAGGCTTGTTTGAATGTATGAAAAAGTTTTTGCTTTTAAGGGTCGTTTACTCCAAAACCGCTAGGGGCTTTGCCGCGGGTAGCCAGTAGCCTCAATGCACGCTGCAGTAAGAGTATTGAATTTTGTTTTCTGACACACAAGGAGTACTTTCCCACAATTCCTATCGGAGTGTCATTCCGTGCGTAGTCATTCTAAATGATTATTTTCAAGGGGGTTATTGTAGATTAGCCTCAGGCTTTTTTTCCGTAGACATAGTGACTACTACTAGTCATCTGTCAAGAGTTATCTATCTCTAGTGTTCACAGGGTCCGCTTGCCTAACCTGGAAATTTGACAGGTCCGGTTTTTTCATTCGCGTTGTCTTCCCTTCCAACCCGCGAAGTGTAAACCGATCCAATTACAGATTAAGTCACATATCTCCGTGTATTTGCAAACATTCGTTAGATGTATCGGATGTAGTGTGTACCTCCACACCTATATTATATGCAAGTGTTCTATATCTCTCTACGTTATATACCACATTAACAGACAGACAATGGTGCAGACAGGTGCTAATTCCTGTAAATACCATCTAATTTTATTTTAAGTTATATCTGTCATTTTCTTATCCGCCGAAAAGGAAAGGGACGGGTAATCGACAAGCATAAAATTTATGGAACACACGTCAATTTTAAGCACAAATCTAAACCAACCGTCTAAAAATTTTACATCAGTCAATAACCCGACACATTCAGCTACTCATTCTTCCTAAAATTAAGAGCTGTGAATCATCCGTCCCTTTCCTTTTCGACGGATATGAAAATGACGGATATAACTTAAAATAAAATTAGGCGGTGTCTCCAGGAATCGGGGCCAATAAACGACCGTCTTAGAAGTGACACGTCTCTTATTTAACTCCACAACTCCGGCGTCTCACAGTGCACGGAGATCAGTGTGAACCTATGCGCGGGAGCCGTCGGAATATGACGTCACGATGCGGTGCGGTCTTCACGTAACTTCATGTTATAGAATAGAATAGAAATTGTTTATTGTAAAAGGACGCCACACACAAAGACAAAACAATGACTTCACTTAAAATTTTTCACAAAACAATTACAAAACGCATAGGAGGATGTTCATTAGAATCATCATAAGGTGGTGGTGGACGTCCTGAGATAAAAGGGCCTCACTCAGCACATGTCGCAGCGTGAACCACGACGCTGGTAGAATAGAATAGAAATTGTTTATTGTAAAAAGACGCCACACACAAAGACAAAACAATGACTTCACTTAAAATTTTTCACAAAACAATTACAAACCTCATAGGAGGATGTTCATTAGAATGATCATAAGGTGGTGGTGGACGTCCTGAGATAAAAGGGCCTCACTCAGCACATGTCGCAGCGTGAACCACGACGCTGGTATTATGTGGACCCTGCTGGGTGATCACTTTGACATTGACACAATAAATGGCTCTAGATCAAATTGTTATATAAATTTTAACGTTTTTATACTTAAATTAACTTTACATGAAAACATCGAGAGAACGGTTAGGTCGTCTCAAAACCAAGTGAAGCTCAAATGTCAGCTTACTAATTGCAATTAAATATTACCTACATCCTATTCAGTTTCTAACTTGACGAACGCCTGTCGTGTGTATGGAAACTTTAAATAGATCCTGGTATTACGTGCATATCGTAACATGAATTTTGATATGAGTTAGTAGGTGTATACCAAGGATCATAATTGTTAGTTTGAGTTTACGCAAAGCTCGGACACTCCAAAATTGTAGTAAAAAGACTCAAACGTTATGATAAAGAGAGCTTTGTTACCTAGCCTTTAGGCACATAATATAAGAGTGACAAATGGAACAATTATAAAAGCAAGTAGATAAACATCATAATATCAAAAAACAGCCAGTGTCTTTATTAATAAAGAGTTTTTACAACAAAAATCTTGTTCTTCCTTTCTTCTCTCGTGTGAGTTGTGAGGTGGATGACCGAACTCATTTATTAGGTTATGATTGGGCCGTCAAAGGCTCCTGACATGACTCAAGTAACGACTACTCTTTCTTAACGACAAATCTTTGTTCTATCCGCCTTACCCAGTTCGTGGGAGCGAGACAAAAAGTGCGCGCGCTCCCTTTCTCTTTAACGGCTTAAATTCAAATTCAAATTGAAAAATATCTTTATTCAGTAGGTAACATAGTTACACTTTGAATCGTCATTTTTTACATAACGACCGTCTCATCCGCCTAAAACTACTGCAGCTTCTCACAACCTGTATAGCCGGGGAAAAGAAGCTGCAAGAAAAACCTCGGCACAGGGCTCTAGACGTTCTTTAAAAAGAAATAAAAATAAACATAAAATATTGGTATACAATTGAGTAATTTAGCTGCCTAATATCTGTTCTGGGTAAATATACGCTCACTTTACAACCGCGGGTACGTAATTCGTTATGCGATGGGTGTAGGTACCTTAGATTAACCCACCATCTCCCTAGCATTGTCCCGTTTTTCACAGGGTCCGCTTATCTAACCTGAAGATGTGACAAGTCCGGTTATTTACAGAAGCGACTGTCTGTCTGACCTTTCAACCCACGAAGGGAAAATCAGCACAATACAGTTTAGGTCACATATCCGCACGATGTTTTCCTTCGCCGCTGAGCACGTGATAATCATATTATATGATTCAAACACGAATTCGAAAACAAATTTAACAATTATTGGTTTAGGCCTGTGCTGGATTCGAACTTGCGACCTCAAAGTTACCACGACTCCCTAAGACCACGGATACCTTTTGATTACCCCAATTGGGTATCCCCTATACAGTCGTGAATTGTATTATGTTACTTCTTCTTCTAAGAAGAAGAGACGTTACTCTATCACCCGTATTCTAAAATGTTAACTCGAACCTTCCTTGACTCCGTCCTCAGGCGAGGAAGACGAACTCGGCTCAAAATCGGTGTTCATGTACAGGGTGTTAGTGATATCGTAACGAATACCGAGGGGGATGATTCAGAACACGATTCTGAGTTAATATCAAGTGCAATTTTCGCAAAATTCAATTAATTAATTTCAATTCTATACTTTTGCGATGGAAAGAATCATCCCTGTAAGTTTTGGTTACGATGTTACTGCGTCAACCCTATCTCGATTTTACTCTAGGGGGGCTAAAAATGACACTTAATGAATCACAATATATGTTCCTATTATGAACTGTACTGCAAATCGTAAAGTGGCCACTTATGGATTTTCATATTTGAATTCATGTTCATCATCATCATCACCAGCCCATGAACGTCCCCACTGCAGGGGCACGGGCCTTCCCTATGGACGGATAGGGAGATCGGGCCTTAAACCACCACGCGGGCCCAGTGCGGATTGGTAGTTATTAACGACTGCTAATGCAACCGGGACCAACGGCTTAACGTGCCTTCCGAAGCACGGAGGAGCTCGAGATGAAAACTTTTTTTTTTGTGGTCACCCATCCTATGACCGGCCTTTGCGAATGTTGCTTAACTTCAACAATCGCAGACCGAGCGCATTTACCGCTGCGCCACCGAGCTCCTCGGTGAATTCATATTACGATTCATAATATGAATTTCTCATTTTGACAGTTTTCTATGGAAAGTCGTAAAATGGCCAACTTTAAGATGAATTGCAAACGTCATAATAGCTGAATTCTTAGAAGTTAGTCAAGAGCAACTAGGTTGAGTGGAGGCATGACGTAATTTTTTTTGTATTATTATGTTGGCAGTATGACTCGACTCCAGTGAGTAAAGTCCTTAAGTCGAGGACGTAAATGTCATCTTAAAATAGGTACCAAAATGCTTAAAAGTTTCGAGTTAACATCTTAGAATGCGGGTGTAATTCTTGTCAATATGTAAAATAACAAATACTTTATTGCACAACCAGGAAAAAAAACAAAAGAGAATTAGAATGAGTACAATAGGCGGCCTTATTGCTAAATAGCAATCTCTTCCAGGCAACCTTTAAGTATATGAGATAATTAATATAAAAAAATAAATAAAACAAGTACTCTACGTACGTATTTAAATTGTACTGTTTTTAAAGCAGCAAGCGTGTGGCTCGTGTAGTTGTGAATATCACTTGTTGCGTTTTTACCTAATGGGCGCTGTTACCACTAACGAAGACTTATTCAGAGGCGAGTTGTGGACGCCCGAAAATTGGACGCGGCAGTGTAGAATTTTGGACTTCTTCTCTTCTGTCGTGTGGGTTCTGTTATTGAGCCGCCAATGGCTGAATTTTGGACTGAAATTCCTTTTTAGGAAATGCTACTGGATTTTCAAAAACAGGGTTATGAGGCAAAATGGAAAAGGAAAGTGTTACGAGTTTGGAAAAATTTGGCTTTATCGAATAAGTTCGGGCAAATCCGAGTAGAACTCGCGTGGCAGGGGCGGTTGTATTTGCGGGAGACACGGTTTCTATGCTCAATTATCAGGGTCGTGGTCCACATAATACCAGGGTCGTAGCTCGCGCCGCGGCTTATGCTTCTTCTATCGTGTGGGTTGTGAGGTGGATTACCAGCCTCATCAAACCTAGTGTCAGGGTTACTATTGAGCCGCCAAAGGCCCTTGACATGACTCATGTAACGACTACGTACTTACATCAGTAAGTAGTAACCGTAACCGGGACCAACGGCTTAACGTGCCTTCCCAAGCACGGATCGTCTTACTTTCGGACAATTAGGTGATCAGCATGTAATGTTCTAACCAAACTAGGGATCACAAAGTTATTTTTGTGATATGTCCCCACCGGGATTCGAACCCAGGACCTCCGGTTCGTGAGCCCAACGCGCAACCACTGGACCATGGAGGCGGCTTATGCTGAGTGAGGCCCTTTTATAAAGGACACCAACACCATTGTTGATCAGTCTATTCAGAAAATTACAATTTGTCTTAATGTTTACTGTCTATTTATTTGTACTCTCGTGTGTAAGTTGTTTTTATTCCGTGTTTTGTTTTTTATCTGTTACTGTGGTGTCTCTTTATACGTTTCTTTCTTTCTGCTTTCTTTCTATACTAGGACACAAAGGTTGAACTTGATCTCAAATCGATTACAATTTTTAGTAATATAATAACATAACACAGCCTATATACGTCCCACTGCTGGGCACAGGCCTCCCCTCAATCAACCGGAGGGGGTATGGAGCATACTCCACCAATCTGCTCCAATGCGGGTCGGTGGAGGTGTTTTTACGGCTACTAGCCGGGACCAACGGCTTAACGTGCCCTCCGAAACACGGAATCATCTTACTTTTTCGGACAATCAGTTGATTCAAGCCTGAAAAGTCCTTACCATACAAAGGACAGTCTCACAAAGTGATTTCGACAATGTCCCCATAGTAATATAATACAAGTTGATAAATAATCCGTGATAGATCTGTTCGAAGAATGTATGACTCAAACCCGGCTCCCGGCTCGGGCTGTAAATCAAGAAAGAAAGAAAGAAAGAAATAAAGAAAAAAATATTTATTCGGCGTACTTAACACTAATCCACAAAACATACTTAGGTAATTAAATTACTTAATAATCATTATACTTAATGCCGAAACGGCTTCAGCTCAGTAAATGTCACGGCCTAGCTGTAGCTAGACTATGACGCTGATTTTCAGCTGCAGCCGGTTGGGGAATCAAAAAACAGTGAAACAAGAAAAAACCGGGCTCTAAATTCTAAGCACATAATTACGTACCTAAACCGTAATGTAAACTATTTGAGGAAATAGAAAATAATAAGAAAAATAAATAAATACAGAATACTTGCGAAAGAGACTAAACCTGATTACAAACACTGAATATTATTATCACTGACTTCGTATTGTATAATTTTGAATTCGTGTTTGTATCAATTGATAATTGATATCACGTGGTTTGCAGGGTTTGTGCCCGTCAATAGGCTCGCGCTCAATCACATGGGATTTACACGTAGCTGGCGATACCCTGTGGGGTACAGTCACGAGCATTAATATGTATACACTTTGGTACCATGTCACATTAACTTTTTTGACAAATTGAACTGTAAGTCTCACTAAATGTCAAATATGTTAGTGCGACAGAGTCCTAAAGTGGGTATATTATATTGGTCATGACTGTACACGCGTGATGCCATGGTTCGTGTTGTTAAATAAAATTTCGACGAAGTATTCTAATTTCAGATACGCCATCGGCTCATTGAGTCTTCCCATGTTATTATGTTTACACCATTTCAAATGTCAAAGGCCATCCGTTGAATTTTCACATCGAAAATTTTATTTCCTTTGAGATTTGAAGTCATAATTAAATCTGTTATTTGCTTGAAATAAATATCAAGTATCGTCACTTTTCTGTTTAGTAAAAGTTAATAATTGCTAGGCGACCATAGAATTTGACTCAGATTTATTGTGCGAAAACTTCGCTTCCTGTAGAGTTTTTTTTTTTTCTATTATAAACTTTATGTTTTTAATAAATGTTTTTTTTTCTATCATAAACTTTTATTGGCGAGTATCTCTTCGTTCGCTGCCTGAAGGCAGCAGGCATAACTGCAGTTATGGCGTTTATTGCTTCAATAAGGAAGCATTGGTTCGTAAGAAGTTAAAACATCTCGTCGATTCAGGATATGAGGTTCTGAAAGTCTAAATGAGGCCGATAATCGTAAGCGCTGAAAAAGGGAAAAAGTTGACCATGCTAATGGGATCAGTATCGTTTTCTGGTTTATGGACATCTAGGACACAACTGATCAAGTAAGTATCAATTTTTGGCCGTCTCGTCGACTTTCCGTGGCATAGAATAAAGAATATTACTACGTACTTATAGAATGGTAACATGCATAGTTGCATACTCTCGGCATGTCATGGGAGCAAACTACAGGCTTCAAAAAATAGGAGTGGAAACCACGTGGTTTCTGTCCTGTGTTTTAATGTACCTGTTTGTTTGTGTCTGTGGTGTCCGGGAGTAATAAATCTTTCTTTCTTTCTTTCTTTCTTTCTTTCTTTCTTTCTTTCTATCTTTCTATCTTTCTTTCTTTCTTTCTTTCTTTCTTTCTTATTTCTTTCTTCGTTCTTTCTTTCTTTCAAGTCTGTTATTCGAGACCTACATCCCAACAAGGCCGTAAGCCGCTAAAGAGTAAGGGGAAGCGTGCGCGGGCTGCCCCACTGTGTATTTTTCTCGCATGTACGAGGAGTAATAATAGGATTTTTGTATGGAGTATCCGGAGTGTGACCTACATAGGCTACTGCTTTGTTTAGATGGGTATAAAAAAGCATTTTTCCCCGCGTTTTTCCATTTTGTTCTGTGAATTTCTGTGTTATTAGCCTCATCTGCATGCTCGCTTACTAAACGCGATGTTGTAGTATCTAAAAGCAGTTTTATTTTTTTATAGTAAAATGCTTTGTTCGTTATCCAACGAGCGCGTTTCACATTTCGCTGGCTGCTTGTTACGAGTAGGCAAAAGCGAGTCGTGAACCCTGGTTGCAAGCGGCAGTAGAACTAGAGCAGTGGTTCTCAAACTATTGCGCCGGAAAACACCACAATTATTTTGCGTCAAAAAAATAGTACTAATTTTAGCATGTAGGGATTCAAAATAGATGCCTAACTAAGATATAATCAACATTTTTTTTATTACCAATGCTTTAATAGGAAGTTTATAAAGAAAAAATAAAACTAAAGTGGGTAAAGACGGTTATATCGTTAAAACCGATTCGCTTAAAAAAATCTACTTAAAAACCTATTACACTTTTTATATTTGAATAATAAAACAATCAACATCATCCTAACGTTATCACGTTTTTCACAGGGTCCGCTTACCTAACTTTAAGATTTGACAGGTCTGGTTTTTTACAGAAGCGACTGCCTGTCTGACCTTCCAACTCGCGAAGGGAAAGCCAGGCCAACACAGGTTAGGTTACATACCTCGGGTATTCAATATTTCGATAATAAAGTGGAAAATTTAATATGAAACTTAAAAGTAGGTACCAACAATATAGGGTATTACTAACATTGTAACGAATACTAAGGGGGATGATTCAGACCTTGATTCTGAGTTAATATCAAGTGGAATTTCCTCTCGGAAAATTCATGGATTTCTTTTTTTTTTTCAGTTCCATACAAAAGTATGGAGTGTGCTTATGCACGGAAAATTCCATTTGGCATCAACTCAGAATCATGGGCTCAATCATCCCTCAAAGTTTTTGTTACGATATCACTAACACCCTGTAAAGTCAGTCTCTATTCCTTGCGGGCCCAGGTGGTCAGCGTACCACTATTTGGAAACTCCTGACCTAGGGGCTTACCTTACCTCAGTTTTATTAAAACAAAACTGCCTGCATATATGACCCACAACTACTAATTAGTCTACGTTCCTGATGTTGTTACGTACAGTATTTTGCTCCAGGATAGTATACGCTTCGGTAGATAACTTATTCGTCCGTGTTACTTACGTGTTGTATTTACATTAAATTATTCACTAGAACTGGCGACTACTTGAATTCAAGGCGCCGAGCTCCGCGCCCAACAGGCCTGTTGTCTTAAACGTTGTACCGGGTGAGAGCCTTCAGTGCTCCCCACTTGTCCGGCCAAGTAGTTAATGCCATCTGCGGCAAATCTACAATAAGTCAAGTCCAAAAAAACTTGAATTCAATGGGTAGGTAATAGAATATACCAGTGAAGCACCCCGGACACTTCATACAAAAAAAAAGAACACCTCCTTTTACACTGACACTACACATTGACGTTATCATACACTCGCGTCTGTTTGTGACGCCCATACGGTTGAAAACCTAAGTAAGACCGCGGGGGGTTGAGGTAAACCTAGCTCAGCCGCTGGTGGGGAGCGAAGATTGCCGTTCTATGCGTAGTATTATTTCTTACTCTATGCCATCGATGTTTAGAAGAAAACACTTCAAGGGGGTTAAAATGGCATCAAATTCATCTAAGAAAGCAATATTTAAATTTAACATTTGCGCATATAAAATTAAGTGCGCGATGCAAACAAATGTCAAATAGCAATATTGCTTTCTTAGATGAATTGTTTCGATGTGATTCTCCGATACTGAACTCCGATCTCCGATACTGATCCCGCCAGCGCTTTCTAGAATGGTGTTAGTGTGTGTTTTTCGATGTGCAGCTACCATAATTTATTCCAGCACTTAACTCTTCGAGCTTTTTTAAATACAGGATGTTAGTGATACCGTAACGAAAAGTAACTTAGAGCGTCTACTTGGTTGTACTAAAAACGATGGTAGATGTTGTTCTTTGCGGAAATTTTTAATTAAGATTTTGATTGTTACATTTCTTTATATCTTTAAATTATTACATAGTTAGGTATTCCACTGATGCCTGTAAACCACAATACAATACAAATACACTTTTTTGCACCAAAATAAAAATAAATAATTACAAAAAGACAACCACAATACGGTTTGTCTATTTATAGGTACAAATACGGTTTGTCTATTTATAGGTACATTACGAAGTCTAGCAACTGTTGACGTCATTCGATTTACATTCAATCGATCATTCGAATTAAACTCTTTTTTTAAATAAAATGGGCATGGGCATGGGCATCACAATATATTATGGGACTGAAATAATTGAAAAAAAAAAAAATTCATGAATTTTTCAACAGGAAATTCCACTTGATATCAACTCAGAATCATGGTCTGAATCAATCCCCACAGTTTTCATTACGGTGTCACTAACACCCAGTATAGGTGCTTAAGGGTGGAATGAAACACCTGTTGCCAAGTGGTCTGAGATCGCTAAGTGGCCACTAAAATGATGGAGAGAACGCTTAATGGCATGTGTTTGCTTTATCCTTAACGCCCCTTTAATGGGTAAACGTCTTTCGAGAAAAGCTCGAATTTATTTCTTCTAGAACGTGAGGGATATCGTAACCCTACACTGAAGGGCTTGGGTCTAGTAAGAAACTAGACGCTCATTTAGGTTAATTGTAGAATTAAAAAAAATATCGAGCAACTAGATCCATTTGGTTAGTAACAAACTTAAGAACTATGTTAGTAAATTATCTTAAATATCGATAAGGTTCTATTAATCATACAGCCGATCAGTGGACAATCCCCACTGTCGGCTACCGTCCTCAGGACGCTGTTGCTGCTGTCGCGCAATCTGCGCATCAATGATGCTGACTTCTTGCGTACAATAGCTTCAAAACTGTCGACATCCGCTAGCGCAAACATTGCCGATGCACTGCAGAAACGCGGCAGCCGCAACAACCGCCTGAATGCGTTATTATATTGTATTCGTAGGGCATTGTAGGCCTTCTTGGTATGATTGGTCCATAGGGTGCTGGAATACAAGGACGTACAGTAGGCTCCAAAAAGGGTTATTTTAACTGCGTCCGAGCGGCGTCCACTTAAGATTGGACTTAGGTTAATGGCAATAGGCTCGCTCCCCACTTTAGAACTCTGTCGCACTATCATATTTGATATTAAATGAGACTTACGGTTTAATTTGTCAAAAAAGATAATGTGACATGGTTTCAAAGTGTATACATATTAGTACTCGTGACCGTACTATTACACCTCTGCCTACCCCTATGTCGTCGCTGTGGAATTCGGCTATGGATTGGTTGCCTTATTGCTAAGGGAAAGGAAAGGACTTCCAGAAAGAACTTCCAGGAAGTCACGTCTAGTAACATAACAGACGTCAAGGTTTCGTTATATTTTACTGTGACTTGTAGATTGATTTCTTTTTTGCTTTCTCCGAACAACGAAATTATGAGGAGCGCTGAACTTATTCACCCGGTAATAGAATTATGAGCGATATAATATTACGTCTTTCAATCATTCATCAATCATGACTTGGGATTCAAACAAAAATAGACCTTATTATACTGCACTGTGATCGTTATTTGTAGGGTCATATACTGTCAGAATATTGTGAGAATATTGACAACAAATCTCGATTTTTTTTCCAGACAGAATATTTTCATTCAAATTAGCAGTTATAATAAGATATTTTTTTATAAATGAAGGCATATCTCCTTTGTTTCTATGATCTGTGTCTCCACACCGAACTGTACTTTGTTGTCGCAAATTAATGTAATGACTTCGTAATTGTAAAGCAAGTTTGGCAACTTTGGATATTAAAGCCATAAGTTCCACATTATTTTGAAAGTTAAAATCTCAAGTATGAAACAAACAATCCAGTTCGACACGAGTTTTTTTTTTCAGAAATTCAATCTTTTCAAGGTCAACAAACTCATTTATTTTTTTAGTATACGGATGTTAAAATTATTTATCTGGTCCTCTTCCTTTTGTGTGATTTGAGAGATCAATGAGCGATCTCATCAACCCTGGTGTCAGGATTACTATTGAGCCGCCCAAGGCCCCTGACATGGCTCATGTTACGACTTTACGAATACCTACTTAAGTAGCCGGGAGCAACTGCCCTTCAAAGCATGAATCTTCTTACTATTCGGTCAATCCGGGGATCAGCCTGCAATGTTCTGACCAAATTAGAGATTAGAAAGTGATTTTTGTGATATGTAGGGCCTCCGTGGTCTAGTGCTTAGAGCGTTAGGCTCACGATCTGGAGGTTCGGGTTCGAATCCCGATGGGGACATTCTCGAAATCACTTTGTGAAACTGTCCTTTGTTTGGTAAGGACTTTTCAGGCTTGAATCACCTGATTGTCCGAAAAAGTAAGATGATTCCGTGCTTCGGAGGGCACGTTAAGCCGTTGGTCCCGGCTATTAGCCGTAAAAACACCTCCACCAATCCGCATTGGAGCAGCGTGGTGGAGTATGCTCCATACCCCCTCCGGTTTATTGAGGGGAGGCCTGTGCTCAGCAGTGGGACGTATATAGGCCGTTTATGTATGTATGTTTGTGGGGATTCAAACCCTCGAAACGTGAGCCAACCACTCGACCACTGCAGAATAGACAGGACACAATTCAGCTCTTACACCAATAAACCTGACTCTAGTTTCCCAATACATAGGGTGTACACGTTTGATTTGGAGCAAAATCAATTTGCCGCCTACATCGCACTCGCCATCAATCCACAGTTTCGGCCGCAAAATGTAATAATCCGAGGACGAATCCATTCCTGACAGAATCCGATTACGAACTCACTTGAACTTTCAAAGCCTGCTACTGAGTTTGAAAGTTCTATAGAGCATGGAATCTGATAACGCTTGGCCACTACTAAAGGTGGCATTCGTGGGCAATGAGGGTGTTGGGAGGTTTTTTCGGACACCTATGATGTGTAACGATGTGGTCTAGGGTGGCTCACGCTTGCCTAGCAAATGTCTCTTCACTCTAGCCTTGAAGACTCCCAGATTATTACGAGTTGGAAAATCGGATCTCTGAAAAAATAGATGAGAAGCTTTATGTAGCATTGTAGAGATCAAAAGTAATTGATCAATATAAGTATTGTATTATTTATTATTCGTTTTTTGTTATATTGGTATCATTATATTATGTTTATTGCACCAGCCCATGCTCCAATGCATAATCTTCTTTCACCCTAAGGTTGCCTGGCAGATATTGCTGTTTAGCAATAATGCCGCCTATTGTGCTTATGTTTTTATATGTCCTTTGTATATGTTGTTGTGCAATAAATTATTATTGATTGATTGATTGATCTAAATTAACTCGTGTTTCGGTGTTTTTTCATCAACCTACTGTGAAGCAGTTGTAAACTATACTTCTTGTACTCAGAAAATATAGGGTTTTCAGCATAATCTATGTTCACTGCATTCTTGAGTAACATAAAACTTGGCATGCATAATCTCAACACTAGTGTACCTATTGTACATCATCATCAGCCCATTAACGTCCCCACTGCTTGGGCACGGGTCTTCCCTATGGATGGATAGGGAGATCGGGCCTTAAACCATCACGCGGGCCCAGTGCCGATTGATGGTCATTAACGACTGCTAATGCAGCCGGGACCAACGGCTTAACGTGCCTTCCGAAGCACGGAGGAGTTCGAGATGAAATCTTTTTTTTGTGGTCACCCATCCTATGACCGGCCTTTGCGAAAGTTGCTTAACTTCAACAATCGCAGACCGAACGCGTTTACCGCTGCGCCACCCAGCTCCTCCTATTTTACATAAACCTATACAAGTTTGTCGGTCAAGCTGCTTAAAATTGTATCGAGGCAATGTTCTCATAAAGTCGCTTGTTGTACCGGTCAAGCGCTATTTGATTCAGTGCTCTGTGAGAATTTCCAAAGTGGTTGCCAGGTAACGCGGCTCCTCTTAGATACTTACAACGACTATTATACCGTTGAATATGATGTACCTACCTACCTAAATACATGTATTTATTAATAATAACATAGCATTACGCCTTTATCCCCAAAGGGGTAGGCAGAGATGTATAGTACACCTACATTATGCGAGTATGTTATATTGTGTGGGTATGCCTCGCCAGCTATAATTAAGTCCATGTAATTCATCATCATCATCAGCCCATTAACGTCCCCACTGCTGGGGCACGGGCCTTCCCTATGGATGGATAGGGAGATCGGGCCTTAAACCACCACGCGGGCCCAGTGCGGACTGGTGGTTATTAACGACTGCTAATGCAGCCGGGACCAACGGCTTAACGTGCCCTCCGAAGCACGGAGGAGCTCGAGATGAAAACTTTTTTTGTGGTCACCCATTCTATGACCGGCCTTTGCGAAACTTGCTTAACTTCAACAATCGCAAACCGAGCGCGTTTACCGCTGCGCCACCGAGCTCCTCTATTCTTATTTTATTAATTATTCTTATGTTATTATATTATTAACTTATTTTATTTATGTAATAGGGTCCGAGTCTATCGCCATTAACCGGACACAAATCCTAGAAATCACATGATGTCAATTGACCATGAATTTATTATTTAATTAGCGGTTTGTAAGATTACGTATAAAAACGTAGCGTACAATGCGTTCAGCTGCTTACTTTCTTAGGAAGTGTCCTCTAAATGTTGAACAATGGATTATACAGGGTGTTAGTGACATCGTAACGATAACTTTGAGAGATGATTCAGGCCATGATTCTAAGTTGATATCAAGTGGAATTTTCCGTCGCAAAAGTATGGAACGGAAAATTATTTAAATAAGCTCTAAAATTTTCATGACTTCTCCAACAGGAAATTCCACTTGATATCGACTCAGAATCATGGTCTGAATCATCCCCTTCAGTATTCGTTACAGTGTCACTAACACCCATATCTACTTGTATGGCTACTGTATGTACTTGTATGGGGTGTAAGTGACATCGTAACGAATACTGAGAGGGATGATTCAGCTGATTATTCTGAGTTAATATCAAGTGGAATTTTCCATCGCAAAAGTATAGAATTGAAAATAATTTAAAAAAACTAAAAAAATAACATGAATTTTGCGACGGAAAATTCCACTTGATATTAACTCAGAATCATGGTCTGAATCATCCCTCTGAGTATTCGTTACGATGTCACTAACACCCTGTATAATCTGATTAGTAACCCATTGTTCATTATAACAGATTCTATTATTATAAATTGGTCTTAAAATAACATACATAGATAACATCATGGTGTTACAAAACTAGGTATGTTCAAAAGTGAACCTTAATAGTGTGCCTTAGTGTAACGTAACCCAGATTTATTCATAAATTATGTATCTAAAGGTACCTTTCGACGAACACGTTCCACGGTATACTTGTTTCCATGAAAAACTTCATGATAGCAGTTGCATTGACCCCTTTAAAACCACGAAGAAAGTGGGGCGCCCTTTCAACAACATTCATTTCAACTTCTTTGTGTTTTACGAGAGGAAACCGGCGGTGTAGTGTGAAACGGAACGCAGGCTCGAAGTCTGGCTGGAAAAGTCTCGAGACTGGCCCCTTTGTTTCCGAGCTTAGTTTGTGTAACGGAATAAGAAAGTATACAATGGTTATTTTTCATAAATACGATATTTGTTTATGCACCTTTTTAGGAAAACTGACAGATGTTTGCTGGTCTAAAATTTTTCATAAACTAAGAAAAGCTATCTTGAATCCGTAATAGCCCAGTTCGGGGTCTAAACCTCTGAATTGGACTATATGAGCATGAATTCATGTTTGGATCATAAGTTATTGATATTACGTGGTTACCAGCATTTACACATAGATGATTTATATACTGTATCTACAACTCTGCCTAACCCTTTGGAGACTACAGTGTGATGCTATGTTCAGTTATATTTATTTGACGTTGTCTTCCGATAACTTATGGTCACGTACTCGGCGGTGGAGGAAAACTTCGTGAGGAAACCCACATTCCCGAGAAATGCATTTTCGGATGTATGTGACCTAACCTGTAATGGGCTGGTTTTCCTTTCGCGGGTTGAAAGGTCAGACAGGCAGTCGTTTCTGTAAAAAACCGGACCTGTCAAATCTTAAGGTTAGGTAAGCGGACCCTGTGAAAAACAGGATAATGCTAGGGAGATGATGATGAGTCGATGACTTATGGTTCTGCTTAACGCGTTGACAGTCCAGTGACCCATATACGGGTCATAACGGACAGCTACATATGTCCGTGATCCATACATTGGTCACTAAGAAACGGCCAAGTATTGTGAAGTGTTAAGAATACATTTATTATTATTTACGTTTTTGACAGGATGTATAAAAATTGTAGTTATATGCGGGACTTACAAGTCCAAACCTTTTTTATAGGGACTTATTATTATTATTGCGTATGGCAGACAAAAATAAAATAAATTATCCTGGGTGGATCAAATATCCAGCTTAAGCTCCTTTAACCAAGTCTCTGCTGCATCCGTCACACAATGCAGCTCGGTTATGCCACCTGGGAACCGGTGCAGAGGGCACTCGTTCACTATGTGAGATATGGTTTGATCCGGGTGACCACATTCGCAGTATGGCGACTCCTTTAAGCCCCATTTATATAGATGTCTAGCTTTTGCCAGCGACTTCGTCCGCGTGGCGTGTTATAAAAGAGAGATTTTTGTGTGTGTGGGAGTGCATATCAAATTTCAGGCATCTAACTTATGCAATTTAGATTTTTTCATACAAATGTTTCTTCCCGCTAACTCTCGTTTCCGTGGGAATTTTGCAATATCCTGTTGCAACTAAGCTTTAAGTTAACTAAGGTACCTGCATGCCAAATTTCAAGAGTCTGACTTAAGCGGTTTAGATTTTTCATACAAAAGGATTTTCCCGCTAATTCCTGTTCCCTTGGGAATTCCGGGAATTCCTTTCTTAGTGCACCTCTTCGGTACTTAAGCTACTTACCTTCCAAATTTCAAGTGCCTACGTTACGCCGTTTAGACTGTGCGTTGATATGTCAGTCAGTTTCTCCTTTTATATACTGGGTGTTAGTGACATCGTAACGAATACTGAGGGGGTTGATTCAGACCATGATTCTGAGTTAATATCAAGTGGAATTTTCCGTCGCAAAATTCATGATTTTTTTTTAGTTTTTTAATAATATTTTCAATTCTATACTTTTGCGATGGAAAATTCCACTTGATATTAACTCAGAATAATCAGATGAATCATCCCTCTCAGTATTCGTTACGATGACACTTACACCCCGTACAAGTACATACGGTAGCCATATAAGTAGATATGGGTGTTAGTGACACCGTAACGAATACTGAGGGGGATGGTTCAGACCATGACTCTGAGTTGATATCAAGTGGAATTTCGTGTCAAAAATTCATGAAAATTTTTCTTTTCTTTTTAATTATTTTCCAATCCATACTTTTGCGACGAAAATTTCTACTTGATATCAACTCAGAATCATGGCCTGAACCACCCCTCAAAGTTTTCGTTACGATGTCACTAACACCCTGTATTTAGATGGTTTGACTTTCCATGGTTTGTAAGGGGACTGTCAACGTGTTAAGGGATTACGGGCATGTGTTATGTGTGCCTGTTTGTCACGCTTACTCCGTGTCGCTATTTATATCGGCACGTGATCTTCCAGGTTCGGATTGCAACTAGCTCTAATTAGCGACAAATGCAGGGAAACTCTAACCTTGTTAGCGAACATGAAACTATGCTCATTATCCCGATGTTGCGAACTGAGATCACGTCATGCCTTACACGATTCAGAAAACACAACACCACCACCAGGGGGGGTTAAAATGGCCACATCGAAGCATTGTAAACGACACCACAGTGGTGCGGTATCGTGGTGTCGTCGACAATACATGATGGCCGATGTCATCAACCCTGGTGTCAGGGTTATTATTGAGCCGTCAAAGGCCCTCACATGGGTCATCATCAGCCCATTAACGACCCACTACTGGGGCACGGGCCTTCCCTATGGATGGATAGGGAGATCGGGCCTTAAACCATCACGCGGGCCCAGTGCGGATTGATGGTTATTAACGACTGCTAATGCAGCCGAGACCAAAGGCTTAACGTGCCTTCTGAAGCACGGAGAAGCTCGAGATGAAACCTTTTTTTGTGGTCACCCATTCCTATGACCGGCCTTTGCGAAAGTTGCTTAACTTCAACAATCGCAGACCGAACGCGTTTACCGCTGCGCCTCCGAGCTCCTCACATGGGTCATGTAACGACTATTTATTTCGGTAACTAGTAACCGGGACCAACGGCTTAACGTACCGTTCAGGGGGGTGTGCAGAAATACAAGTAAACGGAAGATGGATCAAGCCACGCATAATAAAGTAACCACACAAATGTAAAAAAAAACAATATTGCTTTTTTAGATGAATTGTTTCGATGTGGCCTTTTTAATCGTCCTGATTTGTAATAAAATGCAAAGTCTTACTAAGCTTTAATGGACCTGTAATTAAAATAGATGGGTTTGAAAAAGGAAATGTATTTATAATCTCCTAACACCCGCGAAGTTTGAAAACTCAAATGTAAGAAATGAGTCCTCTAACTTCATCGACTAGGTTTTTAATTTTGCTCATTAACGGTAGGTAAGTACGTTCTAACTCTTCATATTAAACTGAGCTCCATATTAATATCGACTTATGCTGCTTTCAATTTACCAACTTTACTTTGCATGTAAAAGCAAAAGTTTGACGTATGAGGAGCATGAGTTTGAAACATGTATTATACATAAGAATTAATAAAGTTCATTTCTAGATATTGCATTAGAGCCGTTGTAGTCCAGTTAATCATATAAGATCTGTACATGGATTTGCATAACATAGCATAGTATAAATAGCCTATATACGTCCCACTGCTGGGCACAAGCCCCCCCTCAATCAACCGGAGGGGCTATGGAGCATAGCCACGCTGCTCCAATGCGGGTTGGTGAAAGTGTTTTTACGGCCAATAGCCGAGACCAACGGCTTAACCTGCCCTCCGAAACACGGAATTATCTTAGTTTTTCGGACAATCAGGTGATTCAAACCCAAAGGACAGTCTCACAAAGTGATCTCGACAATGTCCCCATCGGGAATTGAACCCGGAACTCCAGATCGTGAGCCTAACACTCTAACCACTAGACCACGGAGGCCGTTACCAAAGAAATTCAAAAACAATTAGACATTCTTTTGCGACCTGTGCTGAGTGAGGCCCTTTTATCTCAGGACGTCCACCACCACCTTATGATCATTCTAATGAACATTCTCTATGCTTTTTGTAATTGTTTTGTGAAACTTTTTAAGTCATGTTATTGTCTTGTTTTTGTGTGTGGCGTCCTTTTATAATAAACAATTTTTATTGTGTTCTTAAAACTAGTCGCTAGAATCACACAGAGAGTTTTTGGGTCTTATTGTGAGCTCCCACGTTTGAATCCAGCACGGGCCTAAACCACTTTTTTAATTTGTTTTCATATTCACGTTTGGATCTTAAATACAACTTCTTCTTCTATCGTGTGGGTTGTGAGGTGAATTACCATCCTCATCAACCCTGGTGTCAGGGTTACTATTGAGCCACCAAAGGCCCCTGACATGGCTCATGTAACGAATACTTACTTACATCTGTAAGTAGTAACCGGGACCAACATCTTAACGTGCCTTCCGAAGCATGGATCATCTTACTTGTTTTGGACAATCTGGTGATCAGCCTGTATTGTCCTAACCAAACTCAAAAAGTGATTCTTGTGTTATGTCCCCACCAGGATTCGAACCCGGGACCTCCGGATTGTGAGCCCAACGCTCAACCACTGGACCGCGGATGTCGTTTAGGATAAATAACAATTACGGTATTAGTCATAAAGATCTTGCTTTTTGACATGATTTATTTTTGCCACCAATGGCATTCACTAGTCGATCGAACAAATGGAGAGCTAGGGCTCGTGAGCCCAACGCTGAACCACCGGACCACGGAGGTCGTTATAAATACAACTCAGAATCATGGTCTGAATCATCCCCCAAATTTTCGTTACGATATCACTAACACCCTGTATGTTGTTTTAAAATAGATGTTGACAAACAATCTGAAGTTGAAAGTTGATACTTTACGTGTTTCGGCCATTAATGATAAAATAAAGCCTAACCAGGGCGTGTCTGACACGCCCTTGTCTGGTTTAATTTTATTATGAAAGGCTTCGTAATTGTTAACTGGAACTTTGATACGCATATGTCGGATATAGGTATGTATAAATCACGGAATAGAAGAAACAATTTGGAAAGGCCAAATGACCCTGAAACGCGCGCCATACAAGTATGAGCAAATATTTCATACTTCTGCTTTGCACTCCACCCATCCGCAAAATTTACGACCCACGGACCTCTGAGATAGTATATTAAAAGGTCATCAGTTGCATTATAAACTGCAGACCAAAAAAATCAAAGATCCACAATCATGCAAGGAGATCCCTCTTTATCACAGGAAAGCTAAAAACCTAAGCATGATCGGGTATTTATCAAAAAAAAAAACTTTTGTATGCAGTATCTTACGAAAAGTAATGACAAAATTGCTGCCTATCATGTACAATATATATTGCCGGTAAAGTAGATAGCCATAGAGGCAGCCAATCAGCTCGCGACACCAAACACTTCAGGATCCCGATACCGACCCCGCCGGCGTGGTCGACGATTTCCCTCAATAAGCGCTTATCGCTATTAATCCACTAGGGTCGATTAATTCTTTCAATTATTTTCCCTCTCAGACGACGCCCTGAGCCGAGGTTCGTGCCCAATTGGACACCCTCAGGCCTGTTGACTTAAACTTTGTACCGGGTGAGAGCCTCCAGCGCTCCCCATTTGTCCGGCCAAGTTAGTGTCATCTGCGACAAATCTACAATAAGTCACGTCAAAAAAAGGTAAAGTGGCTTTGGAATGTGAAAAGCAGTCGAGCAATCGTAGTTATGTTTGCAGGAGTAGGAGTAAAAAAGAGCGGGGTTGAACCGGCGACAGCGGTTCTCATACAAAATGCGTGTTAGGGCCTTTCTAACGTCTTTCTCCTAATCCGTGGTATAAATAGCTTTACAAATACACCTAGTTCCACGTACGTGTGGGTGCTTTTTGCTAGATTTGTGTTTTAGAAAACAGATACGTAGCGCGTGGGCGAACTCACGTCCATGGTGTAGTTTCATAGAGAGACACCAGGGAGCAATGCCGGTTGGACCGTAATATGCACAAAACAATCATATTATATAAGGTAACGATCGTATTATGAAGCATTTTACATAAATTATTGCTTCTATGACTCAACCGTATATAGTAACATAAAATAATAATTAAACTTTGTACCGGGTGAGAGCCTCCACGGGTATGTACCATTGCTGGGCACAGGCCTCGCCTCAATTAAACGGAGGGGGTGTTGGCGTCAGATCTGGCAACCCCCGTTGCCTAGGTATTGTTGCTTGTATGGCGCTTAGCAACGGGGGTGTAAAGTAAGGTGTTTTACATTATTATAATTTTGTGATCTTTTACTCTTTATTATACATTAATACTGAGTTGGTCATCTTTCATTTCGCTCGCTAATAGGGGGTATGGAGCATACTCCACACCGCTATGTATACTACCGTACCCATTGTACTATACCTATTACCCATTGTATATTCTATGCTCGCGGTGTAACGCTTATCTCAGTGTGTATAGGGCATAAAATAACTTTGACCTTGACTGGAAGGAAGTCCAAGGAGTGACCTTTGAAGGTATTTGACCTCGGAGGTCGTATTATGATATGACCTTAGATTTATGGCGCATTGCCAGACCCCGGGGGAGTTGATCGGATCGGAAGTCATCAGTTTTGGTATGTTTATTTATGTTATGATTTCTTGTTCCGAAGTTGATGGCCCCACCAATCACTGGAGATTTCGTCTTATATAAGTTTCGGCTCCTTTCAATAGAATAGGTTTTTATTTTTTATCACTGTGGTCCTGTGGCAGCCCAGTTGGTAGAACGCTTGCTTCTCACTTGAGGTCGAAGATTCGAATCCAACATAGGCTTAGACGAATGATTGTCGAATTTTTTTTCGAATTCGTGTTTGAATCATAAATGAAAATCACGTGCTCAGCGGTGAAGGAATACACCGTGAAGAAACCCACATACCCGAGAATACTCCGTTTCATCATAATGTGCCCTAACCTGTATTCACCTGGTTTCCCTTCGCGGGTTGGAATGTCAGACAGGCTTCTGTGAAAAACCGGACCTGTCAAATCTTCAGGTTAGGTAAGCGGACCCTGTGAAAACGGGATAATGCTAGGGGGATGACTGTGGTCCTGTGGTTCATCGACTTGTTTCTCAAATGGGGAGCGCCAGTTCGAACCCCGGAACCGGACTTGCATTGAGTTATGAATTTATCTCAAGTACCTACATTCATGAGCAATATAATTTACCTACTTTAGGACTCTGTCGAACTAACAATATTTTACATTTAGTGAGACTTACAGTTCAATTTGTCAAAAAAGTTAATTCGACATGGTACCAAAGTGTATACATATTAATGCTCGTGACCGTACAGTTTCCGCTAACACTGTTAACTCTCTCTTGCTCCCGTTGGTCTAACAGAAATCGAGGTGCCGGTTCTTAGTTTATCTTGTGATAGATGTACTTCTGATTAGATACCCCAATTGGGACATAGGCGTGAGGTTATATTATCATCAGACTCTGATCTAGTGGTGAGAGCGTTGGGATTACTATTTATTTATTTATGAAATCTTAATACTAAATAATACAATATATCAATGCCATGAATAATTGTTTAAACAGTTTGTCTGCAGGAAGGAGTCAATTAGTAATAACATGTAATTATATCGTCACTGGAAAGGCAAAATTACTTAAGCGCCAAAATATCCTAAAATAGCATGTTATTGCTAGACGTAGAAAATTAAAAACAATGTAATCTTACGTTACGTTACGTTACGTAAGAAGTTATGGTATAAAAAACGAAAAAATACTTTAAACGGTTTTTTCTTGAAATGTTATTTTGGCGCTTACGTAATTTTGCCTTTTCAGTGACGATATGTAATAGTAATTTGTACGTAAGTATATCAGAATAAGTGTATCACATTAATTAACTAAACTAAATAAACAATTAGTAGCATGAATCAGCCAGGACACGAGTATAAAAGATATTGTTAAAGTATTTTTTTAAATTTACTTGGATTTGGAGGTTTGGGTTCAACTCCTGATGGGGACATTGATGAAATCGCTTTGTGAGATCGTCCTTTGTTTGGCTAGGACATTGCTGACTGTACCACCTGATTGTCCGAAAAAATGTGATGATTCTGTGTTTCGGAACGCACGACAAACATCGTATCAAAAGAGGCTGAAAGATATCTTCTGATTGCTGATTGAACCGCTTTAGCACGGCTTTAGCAACCTCGATATTGGTTCGTACGAACAAACAAACATTCCTTAACAGTATTAGTTTTAGTGTTCGTGTAGATAGCTATACTGGTAATATCATATAGTGTATATATTCCTAATCAGCTCAGTAAGATACATAATATAAATCTGAACTCACGAACAATATGCCTGGAATACCTACTCTGTAGCTTCATCCGGGTCTAATCAACTAAATAAACAGCAATACATGCTGTTGTCTCGCTCTGGCTAACGGAGATTCAGTGATTAGACAAAGACAAACAGTGAGGTTCTGCTGAAGTTAACAAGAGGTTTGTTAGTTTCCTTCAGTTATAGGATAAATAAGAATATTACGGTATCAGTCGTATCATATCTAGTAGTAGTAGTTCTCCAGTAGCAAGAATGTGCATACAGTACAACTACTGTCAAAGTAAAAATTCTACAGTAGATATATTTGGTGACAGTCTGGCCGCTTTAAAGCGTATTTTATTAAGTTAATAACTTACTTACCTTCTTTTTAAATTTACTTCGTTCTGTAATGTGGATATAATTTCGAAAATGGGGTGAACTCCTATAATTGCCGTGCATTTCGAAATTGTACACGCAAAAAAAAAAAAACTTAATGTCATGTAAGAAATGTACTGTGTTGGAGTTCCATGAATAAATAAATAAATAAATATCTTGCTTTTTACCATTAACCGGGCATGAATCCTGAAAAAACCACGTGATATTAACGGCCTCCGTGGTCCAGTTGTTGAACAATGTGCTCAAATTATACACTTACAAAGGAAACGATGCCTAGTCCAGTATTTGGTGGAGTTTTAGAATTACTTTAGGTAGGTATAGTGAATAGGCATTTTTAGGGTAAGTGTACCTATATATATTCCACACGCGAACGTATCGTTTTCGAACAGGCGAGATGCGGTTAACGTACACTAAAAAAAAAAATCTCAGAAAGTAAAAAGAAAATCTCAGGTATGTTTAAGGCCTGTAACTATATTACTATTGCATGATATTGCCTTTTTACTCCGAGATAACAATTTAGACTGGAATTTATTAAACAGCTAGCCGGCGTGAGGAGAATTGAGATTGAATTTTTAAACGAGCGCGAATAATCTTTTATTTTGTTTACACATTTGATTCCGTAAAC